>NW_020838029.1:1372710-1468886 GCF_003676395.1 Aethalodelphis obliquidens | reverse complement strand
GAAAGAAAGAAAGAAAGAAAGAAAGAAAGAAAGAAAGAAAGAAAGAAGATAAAATAAAGTTATTAAAATAATTAAGAAAAAAATGTTTTAAGGAAAAAAACAACAACAAAAAACAGATGGATAGAACCCTAGGAAAAATGGTGGATGCAAAGCTATACAGACAAAATCTCACACAGAAGCATACAGATACACACTCACAAAAAAAGCAAAAGGGGAAAAATTATAAATCTTGCTCTCAAAGTCCACCTCCTCAATTTGGGATGATTTGTTGTCTATTCATGTATTCCACAGATGCAGGGTACATCAAGTTGATTGTGGAGCATTCATCCACTGCTTCTGAGACTTCTGGGAGGGATTTCCCTTTCTCTTCTTTGTTCTCACAGCTCCTGGGGCTCAGCTTTGGATTTGGCCCCGCCTCTGCATGTAGGTCTCCGGAGGGCATCTGTTCTTTGCCCAGACAGGACAGGGTTAAAGGAACAGCTTTGGGGACTCTGGCTCACTCAGGCTAGGGGGAGGGAGGGGTATGGTGTGCGCGGCAAGCCTGCGGTGGCAGAGGCTGGCGTGATATTGCACCAGCCTGAGACGTGCTGTGGGTTCTCCCGGGGAAGATGTCCCTGGATCCCGGGACCCTGGCAGTGGCGGGCTGCACAGGCTCCCCAGAAGGGAGGTGTAGATAATGACCTGTCCTCACACACAGGCTTCTTGGTGGCACCATCAACAGACTTAGCATCTGTTGCCCATCTCTGTGGTCTCTGCTTTTAGCTGTGACTCGCACCCATCTCCGGAGCTACTTTAAGCAGCACTCTTAATCCCCTCTCCTCGTGCACCAGGAGACAAAGAGGGAAGAAAACGTCTCTTGCCTCTTCAGCAGGTCCAGAATTTTCCCCGGAGTCCCTCCCGGCTAGCCGTGGTGCACTAACCCCCTGCAGGCTGTGTTCACGCTGCCAACCCCAGTCCTCTCCCTTCGCTCTGACTGAAGCCCGAGCCTCAGCTCCCAGCCCCGCCTGCCCCAGCGGGTGATCAGACAAGCTTCTTGGGCTGGTGAGTGCCTGTTGGCACTGATCCTCTTTGCAGGAATCTCTCCACTTTGCCCTCTGTACCCCTGTTGCTGTGCTCTCCTGTGCAGCTCCGAAGATCCCCCCCTTCTGCCACCCACAGTCTCCCCCCGCGAAGGGTCTTCCTCGTGTGTGGAAACCTTTCCTCCTTCACAGCTCCCTCCCACTGGTGCAGGTCCCGTCCCTATGCTTTTGTCTCTGTTTATTCTTTTTTCTTTTGCCCTACCCAGGTACGTGGGGAATTTCTTGCCTTTTGGGAGGTCTGAGGTCTTCTACCTGCGTTCAGTAGGTGTTCTGTAGGAGATGTTCCACGTGTAGATGTATTTCTGCTGTATCTCTGGGGAGGAAGGTGATCACTGCGTCTTACTCTTCCGCCATGTTCCCCAATCTCCCTTGGTATCCTTTCTTATTTATGAAAGCTAGTCAATTTTGGAAAAAGCATAAACTGAGCTGGATTTTGGGGATTCTGGTCCTACAATAATTTAATTTGTTTCATAAACAGTCCCAAGGGCTCTTGAAAGGCAAAGTCAGTGAAAGGCAACTCCTTCCCCAAGCACGCACGCATGTGCGCACACACACACACACACACACACACACACACACAGTAGTTCATTAATAATGTTAGGTATTCTGAGGAAATTACTGATAGCAGTTTTTTTCTAAATCTTAATCCAAGTGGATGATTAAATTTAAGAAAAATAGTACTGACTTTATTTTGTTATAATTTCATTAAAACTATTAAATTTATAATTTAAGAAATAAAGTGATATATATATATGTATATGTATTTTATCACCTTTTAAAAAAAACTTTAAAATATCCAAGTAATATATATTTGTAGAAATTTTAGAAGGTAAAAAATAAGCACAAAATATTAAATCTCTTATACCAGCAACCAGTGTTAACCACTGGTAAAATTTACAGTATGTTACTTTTTGTATGTGGGTATACTTTTTATAAAATAATGTATTTTATTTTATACTGTTTAGAAATTTGCTTTTTTCACTTAGATAAATATCATGGATCTTTCCATTTAATTAAATATTCTTCTACAGTTTCTTTTTGATGAATGTAAAACATTCATTTGCATTCATGTGCATTTATGTTGTTTCCAATTTTTGAACATTATGTTCAACAATTTAAGTAATAGATTGTAACTAAATCTTTACATATATCCATAATTATTTCCTGTACATTCTATAATTGAAATTTCTAAGTCAAAGACTGAATATTTTACGTCTTTAAATACATATCATTAGAGATTTTAAGACAATTTTAATTTCCACTAATGATATATGATTGCCTGTTTATCTGAACTCTTGTCAACTTGTCAATACTAGATATTAACAGTTTTAAATAAATCTGTACCAATTTCACAGTCAAAGCATTTTATTTCATTGACATTTTAATTTCTATTTTGTACTGTTTTTTCAAACCTTAATTGTCTAATTTTAAAAATTACCTCTTCAAATCTTTGTCCAATTTTTTTCTAATGGAGTTCTTATCTTTCAATAATTTATGAGAGCTCAATATATGCTAATAAGAGTAGTTTCTAGTTGTATATTCTGAAACTATATATTTTCCCCATTTTGTATTTGCCTTTTCATTTTATTTTTTTTTACCTTTTTAAATTATGGAATTTTATGTTTATGTTTTCATTTTTATTGGTCAAATCCATTATATTTTTCTTTATGCTTTCTCTCTTTAGAGTTATATGTTTTTTGTTGGAGAATATTTTGGTAATAACTTTTGGCTTTATATTTTCTCAAGTCTTTTAAGTTTTTGATTCTTGATGCATTGTTGAATTGTTGCTTTGCTGAAACTTCAGTTCTTGGTGAATGACTGTTTTTTGGTTTTCCCTTATTTCTAGAAATGTTCAGAGCTTTTGCACTGTGAATGAGCAAACATTTTCTAAAGAACTACTTCTCAAATACTTCAAACATAACAATATATCGAGCTTCATATAACAGCTTAATGTGTATAAGTATGATTGTTTCATTTCTGCAAGCATTGTTAGAATTGGGATATCACAGAAAAGTTAACTCTTTTATTTAAAACATATGAATACCACTCTGTGTTGGGTAAGGACGTTTAATACAGTCTATCAGTAAGACTTTACTAGTTTATTTTACTGATTGTGGTTTCAAACATAACAATTTCCTTTCTGCAAAGCCCTGCTTTAATCTTTGTGAGTTATAGACTCTTAGAAGTGAACATTGCATAAAAGTTTATCAAGTTCAAACCTATTACATTATAGCTAAGGAATGGAACTTAAAGAGATTAAGTGGATTTGCCTCATATCATACAGCTAGTCAACTCAGGTCTGGACACCATTACTCTGATTAAAAATAGATATTTTTACTCTCTCTAATCTTTAGAAATCAATGTCTGACATAGCAGTGATGTGAGCCATACTGCTGCCTTAAAGCCTCTTTTTTCTACAGAAATATTTGTGTAACCATTATGAAAAAGTTGAGAAATACATAAAACTATATATATATATATATATATACACTCTTTTGTAAAATTTGTTTGTTGCATATTTTAACCTAGCGTTGTGTCGTAAATGTTTCCTCACACTTAGCATAATATTTTTTTATGTTATGTAATACCATGATCATTATTAAGGCCACTCTTATTTTTACATGCTTTTAAAAATGTACTTCTGTTATTCTGTTTTTCCTTATTTTAGCTAAATGTTCATAATGAACATGTATTTTTATAGTAAAAAGGAAACATTATTTATATAAAATATCTTTGAAATAATACTTTCAGGACCTCAAAGTGGTGGTGAGATTGTACAATGAACTGCTTTAAATCATTCAGGTTTAGAAGCACAGAAGATTTTAAAATTTATTAACAACATAAAATAGTTTAATTTTAAATATCTGAGATATACCAACCAAAGTCATACTTATTCCTATATGTTTAGTTAAAGGATTTATTCATGAACTCTTAAGTTTAGTTAGTTTTTCCCATTCTTCCTCTTTTAATCTTCCACTTTATCCCTTTACTATTGAATCTATCTCTTGATCATGTCTAGAGTCATGATCTGTTTACCTAATTACTTTGAAGAATAGAAAGCTATCTGTCCACTTTCCCATACCATCCGAATTTTGGTTTTTTAGCACTTTAGGGATTTTTTTAGATTTAATTAAACATTCTACAATGTGATTGGCATATATCCAATTAATAGGAATTTCCAATAGAAAAAGTTCATTGAATTATTGCTTTTCAATAATATTTCATATTTCTAAACTGAGTTTTAAATTTAGTGTTTATTATTGTGGGTTATAGACAGGTCAATAATACATATTTCTAAACTGAGTTTTAAATTTAATGTTTATTATTGTGGGTTATAGGCAGGAAAATAATATTCTTTACTATTGTTAGAATGAGAAATTACAGTAAATTATTTTTGGTCCATTGTAGGAAAGCAGTCACGCAAAACAAAATAATTATAGTTTAGCCATAAAACCTGGGCAAGAAATTAAAGAACCCTAATAAATACACTGATGCTCTCATAAAAGTTTACCAAATGTTTGTCTCCCTTTCAAAATGGAAAGAAAATTCTCTAATAAAGATGTCACAGAATATAACTACTCATGACATGTATCACTGCTTATTTTAAGTCTTCTGCTAAAAGTACATGTATAAATTTTGGTGGCAATATGGTATAATTGATAAAATGTGTAGCTTATATGTTTCTCCATCAGCATACCTCTGTCCTTATTTGTTATGTCTGATTAGTAAGTAGGCAAATATATATAAACACAAAAAGAAGCCTAGCACCAAGGGACATGGAGGACCCAGGACAGGAAGCAACCGCCCTGGCATGAAGGGACAAATATTTTGAACCTAAATGCTTTCTATCAAAAGATAGAGAGGCAAAAATGATGGAGGAAATTTTCGCATATTGAGGTATGACAAGTCATTCTGGCTTATACATGATTTAACTTAAACCAGAACAGCAAATTTCATGGCCTATTAAACATATATTATACACCTGCTTTAACCTTAAAGAAAAGAATACATTAAAAAATCAAAATGGAGTAACTGTGGTTCAGGCACACAAAATAAACTAGGTAGCCATTGTGGGCATGATATTAGACATGTTCCTGTATTACTGAGAACTTGAATTTTCTGAACTGTATCAAAATTAAGGACACCACCAGCTGTTCTCAAAACAATATCTACTAACAACTGCCAACTACAATCTTATGGTCTCAAGGTCTCCTCTTATAACTATGAAACCTTTCTCTTAGTTTAGGAATAGTAGTCAGAAATGAGACAGTCAAGCAGTAGCCTCCCAGAAGAAGGCACTAGATTCTTTAGCCAGAATAATTCTAGACAATAAAATGGCTTTAAATTATATTTTAGCTGAAAAAAAAATGGAGACATATGCAAAGTGGTCAATAGCTCCTGTTATGTATGTTAACATCCCTGGAAAAGTTGAAACCAAAATAAATAGAATAATTCAAAAGGTGACTTGATTAGAGAATGTACATAAAGAGGACCCACTCCAAAATTTATTTTTCTGGTTGCCATTTGGAATAGGAGAACTCTTTCAGAGAATACTACAAGGGTACATTTTAATCATTATCCTCATTGTAATATGTCTACTAATTTTCAAATGTTTGTCCAGGTGCTATGATGAAGCAATCAAAGTGAGAGGTAATGTTTTCATAATTGAAAATATTGATGGTAAGCCTGGGACTCAGAATTCTTTAAAATGAAAATCAATGACTTTCTCTTTTCTAATCCTCATGTACTGTTGGTGTGAATGTAAATTGGTGCAACCACTAATGAAAACAGTATGGAGATTCCTCAGAAAGTTAAAAATAGAAGTACCATATGATCCAGAAATTTCACTCCTGGGTATTTATATGAAGAAAATGAAAACAATAATTATAAAAGATACATGTACCCCTGTGTTTATTACAGAATTATTTACAATAGCCAAGATATATATGGAAGCAACCTAAGTATCCATCAACAGATGAATTGTAAAAAAAAACCCCACAGCTACAAACACACATCCTGTACTATATTAATTTTAAAAAATATCCTATGAGAAACTGTATGTTTTTAAAGGTTATTAAATGTATTCAGAAGTTTCCCAATCAGAAAATGCTGGTATGACAAACAGTGTATACTATGATAATAATTATTTATAAAAACATTACATTTCCTAATGGTTGAATAATTTTCTGTTTTATAGTCAATTTATAAACAAATTATTCAGCTGATGTTATATACAAGTTTCAGAAATCTCTACTTTAGAAATGCATTTGGTGAACAGCATTTATTTCTCACAGTTTTGTTTCCTGATAATTCACAGTTGTTAAGGAAAACTGCATCTGCTTATGATCAGCTACTCTCAACTGACTTAGCTTTTTCTTTAGATATTCTTTTTCATTTTCTGTGTTCAACATGTCAATAGGGTTTTTAAAAGTAAGACAATATATATTGTATTTATCAAATGTCCTAATGTAGGTTTTCTCCTTCTGGAATTCTATGGGAGCATTTTTATTCCCATGGCAGTTTGGTTTCCTAGACAGACAAGTTTGAATTTCCTTGTTTTGTGTTTTTATTTTTTTCTAAAGACCCTTCATATAATCCCACCCACCCTGAGAATAAGTCATTGTTCCCTACGAGATGCTCCCAAGCACTTGTCCATGCCATTATTCTGGTATTCAGCCTTGTTATATTAGTTATGAATTTATTTTCCCTCCATGCTAAATTGTTAGCTTCTTACAGACAGAAATTTCATCTTATTGGCCTGTACCTTCTTCATCAATCTTAGCCAACTACCTGAGATGGATTGAGTGTTCCATAAATGTTGGTTAAGTAGATGAATAATAGGAAAAGTCAAAATTTTAAAGAGGAGTGGCCTTTGGGGTACGTGAGCTTGTTTGATTCTGAATATATTCTAAGTAAGAAGTAAATACATCTTTCTTTTAAAAATATGAGTTCTCAACCTACAAATGGCCAACAGGTACATGAAAAGATGCTCAAGGTCACTCATCTGCAGCAAAATGCAAATCAAAACCACAATGAGATATTGTCTCACACCTGTTAGAATGCCATTATCAAAAAGACAAGAGATGTCAAGTGTTGGTGAGGATGTGGAGAAAAGGGACCCCTTTGTACAATGTTGATGGAAATGTAAATTAGAGCAACCACTTTGGAAAACAGTATGGTTGTTCCTCAAAAAATTAAAAATATAACTACCACATGATCCAGCAATCCTAGGTCTGGGTATATACTCAAAGAAAATGAAAACAGTATCTCAAAGAGATATTTGAACTCCTATTTGTACATAGGAGTGCAGCATTATTCACAAGAGCCAAAATATGGAAGAAAAACCTGTGTCCCTCAATGATGAATGAATAAAAAAGATGTTACTTATATATATATATATGTTATATGTTTTTATATATATATATATTTTATATATATATATATATCATGAGAAAGAAAGACATCCTGCACAACATGGGCAGACTTTGAAGGCATTATGATAAGTGAAATAAGTCAGATATAGAAAGACAAATAGTTGCATATCACTTACATGAGAAATCTAAAAAAGTCAAACTCATAGAAACAGAGATTAGAATGGGGGTTACCAGGGGCTGGGGGATAAGGGAAAATGGAAGACGTTGATCAAAGAGTACAAACTTCCAGTTATAAGATGAATAGTTCTGGGGATCTAATGTATAGCATAGTGATTATAGTTAATAATACCGTATTATACACTTGAATGTTGCTAAGAGAGTAAATCTTAAAAGTTCTCAATACAAAAAAATAGTAATTATGTGACGTGATGGGAGTCTTAGCTAATATTATGGTGGTAATCTTTTTGCAATATGTGTTTCAAGTCAACACGATGTACACATTAAACTTACACACTGTTATATGTCAATTATATCTCAATAGAGTTGGAAAAAATAAAAATATGGGTTCTCAATGTGAAAAATAAGAACCCCAAGTTATTAATTTTTATGCTATCCATTCCAGTAGAGGGTGCTATAATTGGAAATGAAATGTTAAATTTCTCATCACATGATGGAGAACTTATTTCAGAAAGTAATTCCTGAAATATGTCTCTCTTTAAAATACATTCTGACAACGCCCCCCCTATTAATTGGATATAGACTTGCAGCTCTCCATGTTTAACCACTTTCCTCCTAAAATAGGAGGTCAGATTCAGTTTACCTTAATTATATTTTTTGCTTTGGATATATATGCCAAGAAAACCTCAGGGATGATTCTCATTTCAAAGCTAATGGTGATTTTCCTATACCAGAAAATTATCATTAAATTTATTATTTATCTTAGTAAACACCAGCAGGGTCCCTGGACTACGAATACATGCCTTGCATGGGGGACAGATACCATCTAGAAAATGCCCTTTGGGTATTAGTCAGGAAAATATACTTAGGTAGGCTATGCATATAATCATAAAAGGAAAAGTGTAAGGTCTACTCAAGAGGATCCTGACTACCCTTTAGAAGGATAGGATGCAAAAGAAAGGAGACTATAATATATCTTTTTTTCCATGGCAAAATGTTTTCTTTTTGGAAGGTGTGGAAAATTCAAGATTTTAAAAGCTTTGATGAGTGCCGAGAAGATAGTGGGGCCCATGGTTAAGGGTAAAAATAGGGAAACCACTAAAAAGTGGGGAAAATATAGTGATCAGCACCTAAAAAATGATAAGGGAAAAGATTCTGTTTTCTTCCCATATCCAATTTAAGTCAGTAAAGGGATTTGAAGATGGTATAATATGGTCTATTTTCTAGCTTTTTTATAGGAAGAAGACTTTATTGTTCCAGGTTAACCAAGAAATAGAAGCTGATTAAGTCCCAGAAGACAGTTGCCACTACTCAGATAAATTGACATGTGAATGTTCAAAGTCTAATATTCCAAAGAAAGTATTATAAAAATGAGGTTGCTTTTCATTAAAATACAGCTGTAGTTTTTTCCTAGCAATGTAAGAAATTCTGAAAGCTAGGAAGATGACACAAAAGCCTAAATATCAGTCATTCTTCAGACTTGTGTTTCAGTATAGGATAAGAAGTTCCCTTATGCTACCTAACAAAACAGTGATGAGTGATATTTTAAGCCCAAGAAGAGGCTTACTATATACCAAGTATTGCTGCTAGACTACAATTATGTAAGGGATGAGCTTCACATCCCAATCAGGGCGTTTAAAAGCAGTGTTCAAAAACAGAAATAAGACAGAATCTCTCTCGATGTCTTTGGAAACAACTACCTTCCCGAGGGAAGACACAAAAGGAAAACTAAGCTTCTTAACACATGAGGAAACAGAAATGCTTCAGAAATAGCATTTTTATGTATACATATTCTAGCTGACAACTATGGGTATACTTTTATCCTTTACTTGCTTAGTTTCTGTGAACTAAAAATCTGTGTTTGTGTTCGTGAATCCAGATTCCTACATGAGCTTAAAGAAATAGGATTGGTAAACCATATATATTTTCCACAAATAATTCAATACCCCACATTATACTCCTATTGCCATCTTTTTTCTGACTCCCTATTGATCAGTCTGCTAGACTGCATCTGGAAAGTAGCATTTCTGTTCTTTTCAAATAGTGTATGTTACTGATTGTTATTTTGGCACCTCTGAATTAGTTATACAGTAACAGTTGTGATTTTTCTTACATTAAAAATACATACATAGACATAATACATCCAATTCTTGATTATTCAGGAGGAGATGATCTAGTTGGCCATATCTCAAAGTCCCTTTGTTTCTCTTTCTTTCCCATACTGCTTGCCTCAAAGTCTTTTCCAGAGTTAGCAGGACACGAAAAGGAGATGAAACTCAAATCAGTTAATTTTACTCCCACTCAATAATCCTCGGAAAAGATATAGTGGATATAGAAGAAATCTGAAATTATTGGTTAAAGGCTTGAGGATTACATATAGATTTAAATTGTCCATGCTTTCCCACTTGTACCCTAGAGTAACTTATAAGTTCTATAAAAATAAAGTAAAATAAGCTATTGAGATCTAAGTTCCCAAATTTGAAGATTAGGCTGACTATTATTATGCACCAATTTAATACTTTGTAGCAGTCAAATATTTTGCTTTATTGCTTATTTATTCTGGTGATTTTCAACTCTCTTTTCAGAGGTTATTTTAATACCTTTGGGGCTTTTGGTCTTGCTTTGCTTTTTTTTTTTTTTTTTTTGAGTTTTTATTTTCTAATAGATGGTCTCTGAAAGATGATTGCATTGGAGAATGGGATGACTGACCAGGAGAAGAAAGTACGGAATTTCAACATTCATTCTTCAGCAAGGGGTAAGCCAACCTTCTGGAAAATATTAAGCATAAGGTATGGGAACTGTTACCACAAGTTTTTTATAGGATTTTGAACTACAAGAAGTCTTTCCTTGATCTACACATTTTACAATTGTTATAAGTTTTAGGGGTCAAGTTTGTTTAGGGGGCACTTGGGATTGGCCATCTGGAAAACTCATTTGCTAGGTACTTCTTCTAGTTATCTGGAAAGATGACTTTTTGATATCAATTTATCCAAAGACTTATGACCACCTTACCTGAGGCATATTTTATTATCTTTGCTAATTTTACCATGCAGATGAGGATATAACATTTTAGGAAGTGGATAGAAGAGATAGGATACATTATGAAGTAATGAATTGTATTTTGATATTTTTCTTAATGAGCAAAATATCTTCTGAACCTGACTGTTCACACCTAGAGCTGTTGATTAGTCAAGAAAGAACATAAAAGAGTAACACAGTTTTTCACTTATAAGACATCTATTTACTTTGATATTTTGCATGAAGCTTATATACAGATGAAGTCTGTGTTCTGGAACTTCAAGACAAAAGGCAAAATCAAGAAGATTTGGAATATTATTTAGACCAAAGTATGTTTTAGTTTTCAAAGCATGAGTTGTGAACCCCCTAGGAGTCTCCAAAACATTTTCAGGGGATCTGTGAGATCAGAACTATTTTCATAATAACACCAAGCATTATTATTATTTTAAATATTTATTTATTTATTTGGCTGTGCTGGGTCTGAGTTGTGGCATGCAGGATCTTTGTTGCCACGTGCGGGATCCTTTAGTTGCATCATGTGGGTTCCTTTAGTTGCGGCATGCATGCTCTTAGTAGCAGCATATGGGCTCTTAGTTGTGGCATGCAGGATCTAGTTCCCTGACCAGGGATCAAACCTGGGTGCCCTGGATTAAGAGTGCAGAGTCTTAACCACTGGACCACCAGGGAAGTCCCCCAAGACATTATTAATAGCCGTTTTTACTCTCATTCTCTCATAAGCACAGTGGAATTTTCCCAAAGATACATGATGTCTGATGATGTCATCATTCTAATTTAATATATAATGGGTATATAATTGTAATTTGTAAAACAATTTATAAATATTTAATATGTTAGTTTTAAACTGTTATATGGTAAATACTGATAGATATAACCCACATAGACAAAAGCTCTTTGGGATCCTATAATTTTTTAAAAGTGTAAAATTGTACTAAGTCTAAAGAGTTTGAGAAGCACTGACATAGACCAAACTTGATTCACAAAGCATTATTTTTCATAATACAAAAACACCATGGTCTTTGTTTTAGCTGTGATGACCATGGAATGGCCTTCTCCATTATGTGAGGTAGGAGAACGAAGAAGAAAGCTAAACTAAGATGAACCAGTATCCAATGCCATTGAAAAAAGAGCCATGCACAGATACATCTGAGTCTACTTTACATCTTGTTTGGCTCATTCAGAGTAATATTCAGAGTAGTATTTAGACATATGAACTGACCAATATTTACTTTGAATTTTCAGCTTCCACATAGATAATAATGGCTCTTATATCCTGTTAGTATAAGTGATGATCTTAGTAGTTTAAAGGGGATATCATATTTTTCTTCTAATTTTTAGGGAAGAAAACAATATCTTCAGCTGCTTTTTCTACTATGGTGTCACCTTTTTAGTTTTGCATCCATTGGCTCAGCAAACATTGAGGAAAATGGTACATACCACCCATAAAAGAAATGATCAGATCTGGTTTAAAAGATGACAGACAATTTCGTCATTATCACAGAATCAAAATAGGCATCTGGCTTATTCCAAATGTGATTGATCCCTCTTCTGGATCCTGATACAATTTATTTTCTCTGCTGCTCATTTGTGATTTATAACATACTGCTTTTCACAGCTAGTTATTTTTTTAAATATATAAATATTTAAACTTCTCTCCTGATCTGTTAACCACATGAGGGATTTTTGACAGGTAGTTCATTCTTTAAGCACTTTTAGAGAAGATGAAAACAAGTTGGAAGTCCCAATTTCCATTTCTCAAATTTCAACTTGAGTGACATAAAATCTGTAGTTCCTTGCTTGCTAGAACCAAAGTTTATTCACTTTAGTGACACTACATAAAGCATCAATTTAGAGTCACTGATAATGTGGTGTGTTGCTTTTTCTCTTATCTGTATTACATTTTTAATTAAAGGTTTTACTGTGCTTATATTGTGAGATTCTGAGAGAATAACTCATTTTTTTAGATCTATTAAATATAGTGGTAATGGACCTTAAAGTCATGCCCAAACGATGCAGATCCAAATAATTAAAGCCAGTTTAGTCACCAACTATGAAAATAATTACAACATTGCTTTTATTTACATTTTTTGGTTTTTTTCTTTTTAAATTTTTTTATTGAAATATAATTGATTTGCAATATTATATTAGTTTTGGGTGCACAGCACAGCAATTCAGTATTTTTACAGATTATACTCTATTAAAAGTAAGTAAAAGATAATGGCTATAATTCCCTGTGCTATATGATATATCCTTGTTAATTACCTATTTTATACATAGTAGTTTATAGCTCTTAATCCTATATCCCTAACTTGACCATCCCCCTTTCCATCTCCCATCTGCTAACAACTAGTTTGTTTTCTATAAATGTGAATCTGTTTCTTGCTTTCTATATACATTTGTTTGTATTATTTTTAAAATTCCATATGTAAGTGATATTATACAGTATTTCTCTATCTGACTTATGACACTGAGCATAATATTCTCTACATCCATCCATGTTGATGCAAATGACAGAATTTCATTGTTTTTTATGGCTGAGTAATATTCCATTGTGTATATACACCATATTTTCTTTATCCATTAATTTGCTGATGGAAATTGTGTTGCTTCAATATGTTTCCAATTGTAAATCAATTTTGGGGTGCATGTATGTTTTTGAATTAGTGTTTTCATTTCTTTTGAATCCATACACAGGAGTGAAATTTCTGGATCATATGATAGACAGGAGTGAAACTTCTGGATCATATGATAGTTCTATTTTTAGTTTTTTGAGAAATTTCCATACTGTTCTCCATAGTGGCTGCACCAATTTACATTCTCACCAATGGTGTACATGTGTTCCCTTTTCTCCACATGCTTACCAATATTTGTTATTTGTGGACTTTGAAACTAGCCATTCTGACAGATGTGAGGGGATATCTCATTGTTGTTCTGATCTACATTTCTTTAATGCTTAGTGGTGTTGAGCATCTTTAATGTGCCTGTTAGCCATCTTTACATCTTCTTTGGGAAAAATGTCTATTCAGGTGTTCTGCTCATTTTTAATTGGATTGTTTGTTGTTTTGCTATGGAGATGTATCAGTAGTTTATATAATTTGGACATTGACCCCTTATCGGTCATAGCATTTACAAATATTTCCCCCCCGCCATTCAGTAAGTTGTCTTTTCATTATCTTGATGGTTTCATTTGCTGTGCAAAATCTTTTAAATTTAATTAGATCCACTTTGTTTATTTTCCTTTTATTTATTTATCTTTTTTGCCTTAGAAGACAGAACCAAAAAATATTTCTATGATTTATGTCAAAGAGTGTCCTGCCTATGAGCTCTTCTAGGAACTTTTTTTGGTTTCAGGTCATACATTTCAGTCGTTAATCCATTGTGAGTTTATTTTTGTATATGATGTGAGGAATTTCTAATTGCATTCTTTTACAGGCACTGTCCAGTTTTCCCAGCACCATTTATTGAAGCAACTGTCTTTTCTTCATTGTGTATTCTTGCCTCCTTTGCCATAGATTAACTGACCACAGGCATGTGGGTTTATTTCTTGGTTCTCTATTCAGTTCCAGCGATATATGTGGGGTTTTATTTTGTTTTCTTTTTTTGCCAGTACAGTGCTGTTTTATCTTTTCAAATTTCTTTATTGGAGTATAATTGTTTACAAAGTTGTTAGTTTCTGTTGTACAACAAAGTGAATAAGCTATAACTATACATATATAACCATATCCACTCTTTATTGAGCTTCCTTCCCATCCTCCCTATCCCACCCATCTACGTCGTCACAAAGCATCGAGCTGATCACCCTGTGCTATGCAGCAGGTTCCCACTAACCACCCATTGTACATTTGGTAGTGTATATATGTCAATGCTACTCTCTCACTTTGTCCCAGCTTCCCCTTCACCCACTGTATCCTCAAGTCCGTTCTCTACATCTGAGCCTTTATTCCTGCCCTGCCGCTAAGTTCATCAGTACCGTTTTCTTAGATTCCATATATGTGCATTAGCATAAGGTATTTGTTTTTCTCTTTCTGACTTACTTCACTCTGTATAACAGACACTAGGTCCATCACCCTCACTACAAATAACTCAATTTCATTCCTTTTTATGGCTGAGTAATATTCCATTGTATATATGTGCCACACCTTCTTCATCCATTCAACTCTCGATGGACTTTTAGGTTGCTTCCATGTCCTGGAAATTGTAAATAGTGCTACAACGAACATTGTGGTACATGTATTTTTTGAATTATGGTTTTCTCAGTGTATATGCCCAGTAGTGGAATGGCTGGGTCATATGGTAGCCCTATTTTTAGTTTTCTAAGGAACCTCCATAATGTTCTCCATAGTGGCTGTATCAATTTATATTCCAACCAACAGTGCAAGAGGGTTCCCTTTTCTCCACACCCTCTCCAGTATTTATTGTTTGTAGATTTTTTGATGATGGCCATCCTGACTGGTGTGAGGTGATACCTCATTGTGGTTTTGATTTGCATTTCTCTAAAGATTAATGATGTTAATCATCTTTTCATGTGTTTGTTGGCAATCTGTATATCTTCTTTGCCTATTTGTTTTGTCTATTTAGGTCTTCCACCCAGTTTTGGATTGGGTTTTTTGTGGGGTTTTTTTGATATTGAGCTGCGTGAGCTGCTTGTATATTTTGGAGATTTACCCTTTGTCAGTTGCTTCATTTGCAAATATTTTCTCCCATTCTGAGGGTTATATTTTTGTCTTGTTTATGGTTTCCTTAGCTGTGCAAAAACTTTTAAGTTTCATTAGGTTGCATTTGCTTATTCTTGGGACCATTACTCTACGAGGTGGCTCAAAAAAGATTTTGCTGTGATTTATGTCAGAGTGTTCCACTTATGTTTTCCTCTAAGAGTTTTATGGTGTCTGGCTTTACATTTAGGTCTTTAATCTATTTTTAGTTTATTTTTGTGTATGGTGTTAGGGAGTGTTCTAATTTCATTCTTTTACAGGTAGCTACCCAGTTTTCCCAGCTCCACTTATTGAAGAGGCTCTCTTTTCTCCATTGTATGTTCTTGCCTCCTTTGCCAAAGATAAGCTGACCATATATGCCTGGGTTTATCTCTGGGCTTTCTATCCTGTTCCACAGATATACATTTCTCTTTTTGTGCCAGTACCTTACTCTCTTGATTACTGTGGGTTTGTAGTATAGTCTGAAGTCAGGGAGCCTGATTCTTCCAGCTCCATTTCTCTTTCTCAAGACAGTTTTGTTTATTCAGGGTCTTTTGTGTTTCCATACAAATTGTGAAATGTTTTGTTCTAGTTCTGTGAAAAATGCCATTGGTAGTTTGATAGGGATTGCACTGAATCTGTAGATTTATTTGAGTAGTATAGTCATTTTCACAATGTTTATTCTTCCACTTCAAGAACATGGTATATCTTTCCATCTGTTTGTACCGTCTTTGATTTCTTTTATGAGTGACTTAAAATTTTCTTCATATAGGACTTTTGCCTCCTGAGGTAAGTTTATTCCTAGGTATTTGATTCTTTCTCTTTCAGTGGTAAATGCGAGTATTTCCTTGATTTCTCTTTCTGATTTTTTGTTGTTAGTGTATAGGAAGGCAGGAGATTTCTGTGCATTAATTATGTATCATGCTACTTTACCAAATTCATTTATTAGCTCTAGTAGTTTTCTGGTGACATCTTTAGGGTTTTCTACGTATAGTATCATGTAATCTACAAACAGTGGGAGATTTATTTCTTCTTTTCCAATTTGGATTCCTTTTTTCTTTTTCTTCTCTGATTACTGTGACTAAAACTTCCAAAACTATGTTGAATAATAGTGGTGAGAGTGGGCACTCTTTTCTTGTTCCTGATCTTAGAGGAAATGCTTTCATATTTTCACCATTGAGAATGATGTTGGCTGTGGGTTTGTCATATATGGCTTTTATTATGTTGATGTAGGTTCCCTCTATGCCCACTTTCTGAAGAGTTATTTTATCATAGATGGGTGTTGAATTTTGTTGAAAGCTTTTTCTGTATCTATTGAGATTATCATAAGGTTTTATACTTCAGTTTGTTAATATGGTGTATCACATTGGTTGATTTTCATATATTGAAGAATACTTGCATTACTTGGATTAACCTCAGTTGATCATGGTGTATGATCCTTTTAATGTGCTATTGGATTCTGTTTGCTAATATTTAGTTGACGATTTTGTATCTATATTCATCACTGATATTGGCCTCTAATTTTATTTTCTTGTGACATTTTTGTCCTATTTTGCTATCAGGGTGATAGTGGGCTCATAGAATGAGTTTGGGAGTGTTCCTCCCTCTGCTATATTTTGGAAGAGTTTGAGGGGGATAGGTGTTATCAATTCTCTAAATGCTTGATAGAATTCACCTGCGAAGCCATCTGGCCCTGGGCTTTTCTTTTTTGGAAGATTTTTAATCATAGTTTCAATTTCAGTGCTTGTGATTGTTCTGCTCTTATTTTCTATTTCTTCCTGGTTCAGTCTCGGAAGGTTGTGTATTTCTAAGAATTTGTCCATTTCTTCCAGGTTGTCCATTTTATTGGCATATAGTTGCTTGTAGTAATCTCTCATGATCTGTTGTATTTCTGCAGTGTCAGTTTTTACCTCTTCTTTTTCATTTCTAATTCTGTTGCTTTGTGTCTTTGCCCTTTTTTTCCTGATGAGTCTGGCTAATGCTCAATCAATCTTGTTTATCTTCTCAAAGAGCAACCTTTTAGTTTTATTGATCTATGGTATTGTTTCCTTCATTTCTTTTTCATTATTTCTGATCTGATCTTTATGATTTCTTTCCTTTTTCTAACATTGAGGGGTATTTTTTCTTCCTGTTTGCTTTCAGTACAAGGTTAGGTTGTTTATTTGAGATGTTTCTTGTTTCTTGAGGTAGTATTGTATTGCTATAAACTTTCTTCTTAGAATGCTTTTGCTGCTTCCCATAGGTTTTGGGTCCTCGTGTTTTCATTGTCATTGTTTTCTAGGTATTTTTTTGATTTCCTGTTTGATTTCTTCATGATCTCTTGCTTGTTTAGTAGTGTATTGTTTAGCCTCCATATGTTTGTAATTTTTACAGCTTTTTTTCCCTGTAATTGATATCTAGTGTTGTGGTTGTAAAAGATGCTTGATATGATTTCAATTTTCTTAAATTTACTGAGGCTTGATGTGTGACACAAAATATGATCTATCCTGGAGAATATTCCATGAACACTTGAGATGAAAGTGTATTCTGTTGTTTTTGGATGGAATGTCTTATAAATACCAATTAAGTCCATCTGGTCTAATGTGTCATTTAAAGCTTGTATTTTCTTATTTATTTTCTGTTTGGATAATCTGTCCATTGGTATAAGTGGGGTGTTAAATTTCCCTACTATTACTGTGTTACTGTTGATTTCCCCTTTTATGGCTGTTAGTATTTGCCTTATGTATTGAGGTGCTCCTATGTTGGGTGCATAGATATTTACAACTGTTATATCTTCTTCTTGGGTTGATCCCCTGATCATTTTGTAGTGTCCTTCCTTGTCTCTTGTTACAGTCTTCATTTTAAATTATTTTTATATCTGTTATGAGTATTGTCATTCTAGCTTTCCTTTGAGTTCCATTTGTGTGGAATATCATTTTCCATCCCCTCACCTTCATATGTATGTGCCCCTAAGTCTGAAATGGTTCTCTTGTGGACAGCATATATACGGGTCTTGTTTTTGTATCCAATCAGCCAGCCTGTAGCTTTTGGTTGGGGCAATTAATCCATTTTCCTTTAAGGTAATTATTGATATTTATATTCCTATTACCATTTTCTTAGTTGTTTTGAGTTTGTTTTTATAAGTCTTTTCCTTCTCTTGTATTTCCTGCCTAGAGAAATTCCTTTAGCATTTGTTGTAAAGCCAGTTTGGTGGTGCTGAATTCTCTTACTTTTGCTTCTTTGTAAAGCTTTTTTTTTTTTTGACTGTCTTTGGAATTCTTCGTTTCATTAAGGTTCTCACAAAATACAAAGCTCAAATGTAACCATCTACGTCCACCAAAAAACAGAATCAAGGAAGTGGTTAGCACACAAACAATGATCTTTTTCATTTTTAAAAATATAAATAACAACGTTCAAGGTTTGACAGTTTTCTCCTGTGTGTGTTTCTCTTTAAGGCTTTATGATGCAGACCCTTAAGTACGCATACCTGTCATCAGGATACACTGCCCACAAGCAGGGAAGGCCACCGTGGGTACATTCCTGAGGGTGACACGCACTTATCCATGTTGCCTCAAGCCTGTGGAAAACTAAAAATCAGACACCCTCCAATCAGTTCGCACAGTTTCATTAATTTTCTTTCTACCACGAAGTGACAATAGAAAGGGGTAAGTTCCCAGCAGCATTCAAGCTCTCAGAAGATCAATCATGAAGGGCGAGAAGGAAAAGACAGGCTTTTTCCTGGATGGAATTTTTTCCTTTTATCCAGAAAAAAACCCATAACCCATGGAGTTTAAAGGCTGGCTTGTACTGAAATGTTTTTCAGATTAAATAGTGTTGAGTAAAGCTTTTGATTTCTCTGTCGTACCTGAATGAGATCCTTGCTGGGTAGAGTAATCTTTGTTGTGAGTTTTTCCCTTTCATCACTTTAAATATATCCTGCCACTCCCTTCAGACCTGCAGAGTTGGTTCTGAAAAATCAGCTGTTACCTTTGTGGGGATTCCCTTGCATGTTATTTGTTGCTTTTCCTTTGTTGTTTTTAATAATTTTTCTTTGTGTGTATTTTTTGTCAGTTTGGTTAATATGTGTGTCGGCATGTTTCTCCTTCGGTTTATCTTGTGTGGGACTCTTTGTGCTTCCTGGACTTGATTGAGTATTTCCTTTCCCATGTTCAGGAAGTTTTCTACTATAATCTCTTCAAATATTTTGTCAGACCCCTTTTATTTTTCTTCTTCTTCTGGGACCCCAATAATTCGAATGTTGTTGTGCTTAGTGTTGTCCCAGAGGTCTCTGAGACTGTCCTCCATTCTTTTTTTTTTTTTTTTTTTTTTTTTGCTGTACGCGGGCCTCTCACTGTGTGGCCTCTCCCGTTGCGGAGCACAGGCTCTAGACGCGCAGGCTCAGCTGCCATGGCTCACAGGCCCAGCTGCTCCACAGCATGTGGGATCTTCCTGGACCGGGGCACAAACCCGTGTCCCCTGCATTGGCAGGTGGACTCTCAACCACTGCACCATCAGGGAAGCCCTGTCTTCCATTCTTTTCCTTTATTTTTCTTTATTCTGCTCTGCAGCAATTATTTCCATCTTTCTTTCTTCCAGCTCACATATCCATTCTTCTGACTCTGTTATTCTTCCTTTGATTCCTTCTAGAATAATTTTAATTTCAGTTATTTGTTGTTCATTACTGTTTGTTTGTTCTTTAGTTCTTCTAGATCCTTGTTAAACTTTTCTTGTATTTTCTCCATTCTGTTTCCAAGATTTTGGATCATGTTTCTTTTCATTACTCTGAATTCTTTTTCAGGTATTTTGCTTATTCACTCTTCATTTATTTGTTCTTGTGGGTATTTATCTTGCCCCTTCGCCTGTAAGATATTTCTGTGTCTTCTAATTTTGTCTAATTTACAGTATTTGAGGTCTCCTTTCCCTAGGCTGCAGGGTCGTATTTCCTCTTGCTTCTGTTCGATGACCCCAGTCGTGGGGTTTGTCCACTGTCTTGTGTAGGCTTCCTTATGGGAGGGACTGGTGCCTACGTTCTGGTGCCTGGATCTGAGTCTTTTCCTCTAATGAGCAGGGCTATGTCAGGTGATGTGTTTTGGGCTGTCTGTGAGCTTAGTATGACTTTATGTCATCTGTGTGCTGATGGGTGAATTTGTGTTCCTGTCTTGTTTGTTTTTTGGTGTGAGACATCTAGTGCTGGAAGCAGTAGGGTGGAGCTGGGTCTTGGATTCAGATAGAGGCCTCATTGAGAGTTCTCAATGATTAATCTTCCCTGGTGCCAGGAATTCTCTAGTGGTACAGCATCCTGGATTCAGTGCTCTCACTCCAGAATCTCAGGCATGACTTCTGGTCAAGGGACAGAGATCCCCAAATCACTCATCTGACATTAAATGGTTTAAAAGAAAAGACTAACAAAACCCCAGAAAAATGGTAAAAGTAAAATCAAACAAACAGAAAGAGAAACAAGGAAACTTGCACACACAAAAGAGACAAAAACAGAACCAAGTAAATCAGATAGCAAGAGAACCACCAGACAAACAAAAGAACCCAAGAAGGAAATCAAACAATTAAGAAAAAAGCTGACAAAATCCCAAAACATAAAACAACATCAAAGCAAAGTGTCAACTGAAGAATGAAGCAAAGAAACAAAACAAACAGAGAAAAATTATATAAAAAGGAAAAAGAGAATGGGGAAAGAAGACAGAACAACAGAAATCAATGTAGAAACAGAAATATAAAAAAATAGAATAGAAAATATATTAAAGCAAAAAAAAAAAAAAAAGACAAACAAAACCCCAGCAAATGGTAAAAACAAAATCAAACAAACAAAAACAGAAATAAGGAAACACACACACACACCTAAAAGAAACAAAAACAGAGCCAAATACAACAAAAAGCAAGAGAAAAACAGACAAATAGAATAACTCAAAAATGGAATCAAACAGTTAGGATTAAAACTAACAAAACACATAACCTAAAAAAAAAATCAAACAGTGTGCCAACTGAAGAATAATGTGAGGAAGCAAAACAAACTGATAAAAATGATTTAAAAATTATAAGAATAAAACAAAATACAAAGGGAAAAATCACAGGACAACAGAAAAACAAAGTAGAAATGGAAATATTTTTAAAAAGATAAATATATTAAAGAAAAAGAGGAAGAAAGAAATAAGGGAAAAGAACACAGAACAGCAGAAAAGCAAAGTAAAAATAGAAATGTATAAAAAATAAAAGTATGTTATAAAACATGGAGATCCCAAAAGACTAAAAAAATTTATAAAAAAACTAAAACAACAACAACAAACAAACAAAAATGGAAAGAAAAAGAAACCAAAAACACCCAAAAAAATCTAGAACCAACAACAGAATGAATCAAAACATAATAAAATTAATAATAATAATTATGTTTCCCTGGGGTCTCTGCTGTAAGTTTCCTTGCACACACCATGAGCCACAGTCTACCTCTGCCTCCCCAAGGGGACCTCCTTTGCCTCTGTACTGGTCTCTAGGCCTGCTGTGGGCCCTGTGGAGACCACTCAGACTCTGATCTGGCCCAATTCCTGTGTGTGCTGCCCCCAAAATCCACAGCTGCCAGAACTAGACCATTTTCATTTGTGGGAACACTCATTGTCTATTCAGATATTCCATAGATGCATGGTCTACCTAGCTGAACATGGGGATTTAATCTGCAGCTTGTGCAGCTGATGTAAAGATTTTTATCTTCCTTAGTCACCCTGTCCCTGGGGTTCAGCTTTGGTTTTATCCTCACGTCTGGTGTGGTCCACCCACAGGAGTCTTGTCCTGAGGCTTCCTTGGAGATCTTGGGCCTGCTCCTGTGAGTACTGGGCACAGAGGTGGTATGACTGCTTGGATCATGGGAGCACCAGTGCTGCTACATGCACAGGGAAGCAGGCAGCCATGGGCACAAGATATATGGCCCTAGTGAGGGCCTTTTCTGGTGCCCAGCATAAGGCACATGAGGGCCAGCCATGGCCAGGGTTTTTCTGGCACCCAGCAGCAGGCATGCAAGGGTCAGCCCTGAGAGGACATTTTTTTTAATTGCCCTTTAGCTGGCACATGAGGGCCTGCTCTGCGGGGGCTTTTATTATTTTTTGGCAGCTGGCATGCAAGATGCAGCCCACAGAAGGCTTCTTTTATTGTCATCGGCAGGCACCAGTGTGTGGATGAAAGAGGTTACAATAGTGGCTCCTCACCCTGCATGTTACTCAGCAGTAGTGCCCTGCTTCCATGGCAGTCCAGTCTTCCTCCATAGGCATTTCCTGCTGCAGATTTCCTCCATCCTGTCCCCTCAATCCGTCTCCCCACAGCCAAAAGCACTTCTCGCTCTGGGCCTGTTTCTCCAATCCCCATGCACCAGCTCCCAACCTCTTTGCACAACTGTGAACATATGTCCCAGTCTGGGGCATGTAGGGCCACAGTACGGACCATCTATGTATTTCTCAATCTGTCCCATCTGCTATAGATAGGCCACTTCACCCTCTTCTGACAGCCTCAAATGCTACCCTTCTGTCCCAATCGATTTTCCCATCAGAGAGGGGGTTTCCCCATTGGAGAGAGGGTTTCCCTGAATTTGGAAATCTCTCCTCTGCTTCAGGTCCCCCACCCCAGTGTGCAGGTCCCATCCAACTTCCTCTCCTCCTCCTTCTCCCTTCATATTTTCCATGCTACCCAGTTATACAGGGATCTTTATAGTCCTTTCTGGTGTCCAATGTCTTCTGCTAGTGTTCAGCCAGTGTTCTGTGAGAATTGTTGCATCTATAGATATATTCCTGATGCATCCGTGGAGAGAGATGAACTCCACTTCCACCTACTTTTCTGCTATCTTGAATCTCTCTCTCTACAGTGCTGTTTTAATTACTAGAGTTTGTATTATAATCTGAAGTCTATAAGAGTGATACTTCCAGCTTTGTTCTTCTTTTTCAAGATTACTTTGGCAATTTGAGGTCTTTTGTTGTTCCATATAAATTTTAGGATTATTTGTTCTAGTTCTGTGAAAAATGTCACAGGTATTTTTATAGGGATTGCATTAACTCTCTATTTATTTGGGTAGTATGGCCATTTCAACAATATTAATTCTTCCAATCCAAGAGCAGGGCATAACTTTCCTTTTCTTTGTATTATCTTCAATTTCCTTCATCAATGTTTTATAGTTTTCAGTGTATAGGTCTTTCACTTCCTTGGTTATGTTTATTCTAGGTACTTTATAATTTTTGATGTGATTTTAAAGAGATTTTTTTTTGCTTTCTAGTTCTGTTATTTCATTATTAGTGTATAGAAAAGGAACAGATTTTTGTATATTAATCTTGTATGCTGCAACATTGCTGAATTTATTCTAACAGGTTTTTTGGTGAAGATTTTAGGGTTTTCTATATACAAATCATGTAATCTGCAAGTAGTGACAGTATAAATTCTTCTCACCAGAAGACTGCCAGTAGATCCACGACCCACAGCCCTGAAACCACACTCCCAGGAAACTGGCTCTGCCAACCAGTGGGAAAGCCACAGGACAACCCAGGGCTCTGCAGTCAGCCATGTTTTAACCTGGGCCTACCTACACATGGCAGAAGCCTCCACACAAGGCAAGACCTGGCAACCAACAAGACTGGAGGCCAGCCACACCTACCAGAACACCCACAGTAGTCAGCCCACCAAAAGAGAAGGACCCATGCAGCCCACAATAGAGGACATCCCTAGAGCATATAGCTGTGGTGACCAGAGAGGAGTGTGCTGCTGTGACACATAGGACATTACCTACAAAAGGCCACATTCAAAAGTCAAGAAATGTAACCAACTTACCAAATACATAGAAATAAAAACAGCAAATTAGAAAAAATAAGGCAACCGAAGAATATGTCCCAAGCAAAGGAACAAGATAAAACACCAGAATAAGAATTAAATAAAGTGAAAATAAGCAATCTACTTGAAAAAGAGTTCAAGGTAATGATAGTAAAGACATTCAAAGAATAGAAGGAAAGATTGGATGAACTAAGTGAGAAGTTAAACGTTTCCCAAGATGGCAGAATAAGAGGACCAGAGTTTACCTCTCCCCACAAGTACATCAAGAACACATCTACAAATAGAAGAATTCTCACTGAGCACTTGCTGAACACTAACAGAGGACCTGAGACACCTATAAGGATAAGAAAAGGTCCCCGAATAACTGGGTAGGACAAAAGAGAGAAAATAAAAATAAAGAAAACAGGAAATGGGATGGGACCTGGGCCCCTGGTGGGGAGCTGAAGGAGAGGAAATGTTCTCACAATCAGAGAAGACTCCTCACTGGCGAGATCAGCTGAGATAAGAGGGGAGATTTGGGGGCTGTCAGAGGAAAGAGCAGCAATTGGTCTATGGCAGGGAGGAAAGAGTGAGACTTACACAGATAGTCAATGTCACAGCCCTGTCCACCCCAGCCTGAGACGGGTGTCTGCCAGTGCTGACAGGGTCTGGGTGCTGGAATGTGGTGTTTGGAGAGCAGACCCAGGGAGAGAATTGCTGTTGGCTGCACAGAGACAGCCTGAGGGAACAGGAGTGAGGAAATCCATAACCAGGAATGCTCCTGGAGGAAGCCCGGGCTACCATAGAAATGAAGCACCATTGCACAGTGATGCATGAAGGGCAGGGTCACCATCAAAATTCTCTCCCCACATGCCAGCCCCCGCCTCCACAGGCACTAGGAGGGACTCCTGCCAGAGAAAATGCACGCACCCCAATCGTTGTCAACGTCTCCCCCTCCCACCTGAAAGAGTATGCACACTCCAGTCAGCCACCACCCCCAATTCCTCCTTCTGAAACTGGCCTGTGAACCTGGGGTCGCTGTATCTGATCCCTCTTGCTTGGGCAGGGAGCAGATGGCTGTGGGTGACCCATACAGAGAGGTGGGGCTGAAACCAAATCTGAACTCCAGGAGATGTGTGACTAAGGAAGCAGAGCTGAAATCTCTCCTTGAAGCAGTGCAAACCATGGATTAAGACACTGTGATTGGAATGGTTAATTCAGCACATGCAGAACATCTGAATGGACATCAAATGCTCCTACAGCCAAGACAGGTCTAACTTCAGCAGCTATAGACTTTGTGGGGACATAAACGTGGGGGTTGGGACAGGCCAGAGAGTAAGCTGCCCCCATAGCACCCAAAGCAGGTCCGGATCCATAATTACTGCAATCCTTGGACCTGACTTCAGTGGATCTACATTGGGGCTTGGGGTAAACAACATCTGAGAGACAATAGGGCCAGCCACTGGCATATCCACAGGTAAGGTGGGACAGAGAGCAGTGCCTACAACAGTGTAAGCTGAGAGCTTGCACAACAGGTAAAAGGTGACACCACAGAGCACAGACACAGGTGAACTCCTCCAGAGGAGGAAGACTCAGTGGCTTCCGTCCAAGTGGGAGTGGTCCAATCCCACCTATATCACACTGCAGAACAAAAACAAAGCTAAGAAACAGATCTGGGGGCCTCTAACCCAAGAATTAGGGAGCAGACCTCACTTCTGACAGGGCAGTGAACATCACAGAGCAAAGGGGAAGCCCTGCTCAATATTCAGTGCAGGCTTTGGTCATCACAACATCAGTCACACCTCCTATAAAGAGGATAGCAGCCAGTATACATTGAGGAAAGAGGTGGCAGATATCTATATTAAAAACAACCCTCAGGAGGAGCTTCAAGATGGCGAAAGAGTAAAACGTGGAGATCACCTTCCTCCCCACAAATACATCAGAAATACAACTACATGTGGAATAATTCCTACAGAACACCTACTGAACGCTGGCAGAAGACAGACATCTGAAAAGGTGAGAAACTCCCCACGAACCTGGGTATGGCAAAAGAAAAAAGAGAAAACAGAGGCAAAAGAATAGGGACGGGACCTGCACCAGTGGGAGGGAGCTGTGAAGGAGGAAAGGAAGACTTTCCACTCACGGAGACTGAGGGTGGTGGAGGGGGCAAGCTTCGGAGCCACAGAGGAGAGTGCAGCAACAGGGGTACGGAGGGCAAAGCAGAGACATTCCCGCAAAGAGGATCGGTGCCGACCAGCACTCACCAGCCCTAGAGGCTTGTTTGCTCACCCGCCAGGGCGGGCGGGTGATGGGAGCTGAGGCTCCGGATTCGGTTGTATTTCAGGGAGAGGACTGGGTTTGGTTGTTTGAACACAGCCTGAAGGGGGTTAGTGCACCACAGGTAGCTGGGAGGGAGTCTGGGAAAATGTCTGGAGCTGTCGAAGAGGCAAGAGATTTTTCTTTTTTCTTATTTTTTATAGTTTAATGTATTTTAATAGCAAACTTACAGGAACAGCACAGAAGACAGACAACATCAAAAAACATGTACTTGCATATAGGACAACTCAGTTAGAAAAGTATAGTGAATGGATGGAATCTACTGTATGATAAAAATGCTACAAACACCATTTAGTTGCAGTCAATAAGAATTTTACTTGTTTTAAAAAAATCCAAATGATGGCATTGTCCAGAAAAATTTAACATGTTTATTTATAATTGTTATAAAGTTGAACTGCTGAAACTTGTTCACTGAAACATTTTGACTTGCATTAATGCTTTATGTCCCCGCATTTATATTAAAAATTCACACACAAATGAAAATGGTAAAACTGCCAATACCTGATTTTTGTCCCCCATTTTTCCACCTGCAATCATATACTTAGGTACCTTTTGACCCCACGGGGGGGGGGGAATCTAACATTCAGAACTACCAATAACAGGAAGAGAATTTTTTTTTAAATAATGAAATGTTTCCCATCATAGTGGATTCTTAAGCACGTTCTCCATGTATGCAGCATGCTAGCTGGATGTCTTTTGGCATAATCGTTACACGTTTGGCATGGATAGCACACAGGTTGGTGTCTTCAAAAAGGCCAACCAGATAGACCTCACTTGTCTCCTGCAAAGCACCAATAGCTGCACTCTGGAAGCACAGATCTGTTTTGAAGTCCTGAGCAATTTCCCGCACCGGACTCTGGAAGGGAAGTTTGCGAATCAGAAGTTCAGTGGACTTCTGATAACGTCTAATTTCACGGAGTGTCACGGTACCAGGCCTGTAACGATGAGGTTTCTTCACCCCTCCAGTAGAGGGCGCACTCTTGCGAGCGGCTTTTGTAGCCAGTTGCTTCCTCGGTGCTTTACTACCGGTCAATTTGCGGGCAGTCTCCTTTGTACGAGCCATGGTATAAAGACCTCCTTACTTACCTCCCTTCTCCTTCGGCAGAAGCTCAGCGAGCTAGAGGCGGCGCTGGCATCAGAGAGCGACAGTGGCGTGGTGGCGGCAGCGAACACAATTAAGAGACTTTTTCTTGCCTCTTTGTTTCATGATGCGGGAGGAGAAGGGATTAAGATCGCCGCTTAAACAAGCTCCAGAGATAGGCACGAGCCACAGCTATCAGCATGGACCACAGAGATGGGCACGAGATGCCAAGGCTGCTGCTGCAGTCACCAAGAAGTCTGTGAGCAAGCACAGGTCACTATCCACTCCTCCCTCCCGGGAGCCTGTGCAGCCGGCCACTGCCAGGGTCACATGATTCAGGGAAAGTTTCCCCGGGAGAACACAGGGCATGCCTCACATTGGTGCAACGTCACACCAGCCTCTACCACCGCAGGCTCGCCCCTGATTCCATAACACTCCCTCACCCCGGCCTCAGTGAGCCAGAGCCACCGAAGTAGCTTCTCCTTTTACCCCGTCCTGCCTGAGTTAAGAACAGATGCTGTCAGGCGACCTACATGGTGAGGCGGGGCCAGGTACAAAGATGAAAACTGGGACCTGTGCGAATAAAGAAGAGAAAGGAAAATTTCTCCCAGGAGCCTCAGGAGCAGCGGATTAAATCTCCACATACAACTTGATGTACCCTGCATCTTTGGAATACCTGAATAGACAATGAATCATCCCAAATTAAGGAGGTGGATTTGGGAGCAACAATATACTATTTTTCCCTTTTTCTCTTTCTGTGAGTGTGTATGTGTATGTTTCTGTGTGTGATTTTGTCTGTATGGCTTTGTTTTTACCATTTGTCTTAGGGTTCTGTCTGTTTGTTTTTTTTAGTATAGTTTTTAGCACTTGTTATTATTGGTGGATTTGTTTTCTGGTTTGGTTCCTCTCTTCTTTCTTTCCATATTATTTTTTATTACTTAAATATTTTTTACTAATTAAATTTATTTTTATAACTTTATTTTATTTTCCCTTCTTCTTTCTTTCTTTCTTTTTTTCCTCCCTTTTATTCTGAGCTGTGTGGATGACAGGCTTTTGGTGCTCCAGCCAGGCATCAGGACTGTGCCTCTGAGGTGGGAGAGTCCAGTACAAGAGACTGGTCCATAAAAGACCTCCCAGCTCCACATAATATCTCCATCTAAACACCAAGACCCATCCCCACTCAACGAGCAGCAAGCTACAGTGCTGTACACCCTGTGCCAAACAACAACAAGACAGGAATAAACCCCATCCATAAGCAGAGAGGCTGCCGAAAACCATGATAAGGCCACAGAAACCCCAAAACACACCACCAGAAGTGGACCTGCCCTCCAGAAAGACAAAATCCAGCCTCATACACCAGAACACAGGCAGTAGTCCCCTCCACTATGAAGCATAGGCAACCTATTGAACGAACCTTAGCCACTGGGGACAGACACGAAAAACAGCAGGATCTACGAACCTGCAGCCTGCAAAAAGGAGAGCCACAAACACAGTAATTTAAGAAAAAAGAGAAGACAGAGAAACACTCAGCAGATGAAGGAGCAAGGCAAAAATTTTAATTTCTTTCATCAGTGTCTTATAATTTTCTGCATACAGGTGTTTTGTATCCATAGGAAGGTTTATTCCTAGATATTTTATTCTTTTTGTTGCAATGGTAAATGGGAGTGTTTTCTTGATTTCATTTTCAGATTTTTCATCATTAGGGCATAGGACTGCCAGAGATTTCTGTGCATTAATTTTGTATCCTGCTACTTTACCAAATTCATTGTTTAGCTGTAGTAGTTTTCTAGTCGCATCTTTAGGATTCTCTATGTATAGTATCATGTCATCTGCAAACAGTGACAGCTTTCTTTCTTCTTTTCTGATTTGGATTCCTTTTATTTCCTTTTCTTCTCTGATTGCTGTGGCTAAAACTTCCAAAACTATGTTGATTAAGAGTGGTGAGAGTGGGCAACCTTGTCTTGTTCCTTATCTTAGTGGAACTGCTTTTACTTTTTCACCATTGAGGATGATGTAAGTTGTGTGTTTGTCATATATGGCCTTTATTATGTTGAGGAAATTTCCCTCTATGCCTACTTTCTGCAGGGTTTTTATCATAAATGGGAGTTGAATTTTCTCAAAAGCTTTCTCTGCATCTATTGAGATGATCATATGGTTTTTCTCCTTCAATTTGTTAATATGGTGTATCACGTTGATTAATTTGTGAATATTGAAGAATCCTTGCATTCCTGGAATAAACCCCACTTGATCATGGTTTCTGATCCTCTTAATGTGCTGTTGGATTCTGTTTGCTAGTATTTTGTTGAGGTTTTTGCATCTATGTTCATCAGTGATATTGGCCTGTATGTTTCTTTCTTTGTGACATCCTTGTCTGGTTTTGGTATCAAGGTGATGGTGGCCTCATAGAAAAAGTTTGGGAGTATTCCTCCCTCTGCTATGTTTTGGAAGAGTTTGAGAAGGATAGGTGTTAACTCTTCTCTAATTGTTTGATAGAATTCGCCTGTGAAGAAATCTGGTCCTGGGCTTTTGTTTGTTGGAAGATTTTTAATCACAGTTTCAATTTCAGTGCTTGTGATTGGTCTGTTCATATTTTCTACTTCTTCCTGATTCAGTCTTGGCAGGTTGTGCATTTCTAAGAATTTGTCCATTTCTTCCAGGTTGTCCATTTTATTGGCAGAGAGTTGCTTGTAGTAATCTCTCATGATCTTCTGTATTTCTGCAGTGTCAGTTGTTACTTCTCCTTTTTCATTTCTAATTCTATTGATTTGAGTCTTCTCCCTCTTTTTCTTAATGAGTCTGGCTAATGTTTTATCAATTTTGTTTATCTTCTCAAAGAACCAGCTTTTAGTTTTATTGATCCTTGCTACTGTTTCCTTCATTTCTTTTTCATTTATTTCTGATCTGATTTTTATGATTTCTTTCCTTCTGCTAACTTTGGGTTTTTTTTGTTCTTCTTTCTCTAATTTCTTTTGGTGCAAGGTTAGGTTGTTTATTCAAGATGTTTCCTGTTGCTTAAGGTAGGATTGTATTGCTATAAACTTCCCTCTTAGAACAACCAGATCTAACAAATGAAGAGGAAATAGGCAGTCTACCTGAAAAAGAATTCAGAAAAATGATAGCAAAGATGATTGAAAATCTTCGAAATAGAAAGGAGAAAATATAAGAAATGTTTAACAAGGACCTAGCAGAAGTAAAGAACAAACAGTCATAAACAACAAAATAAATGAAATTAAAAATCCTCTAGAAGGGATCAATAGCAGAATAACTGAGGCAGAAGAACAGATAAGTGGCCTGAAAGATAAAATAGTGGAAATAACTACGGCAGAGCACAATAAAGAAAAAAAGAATGAAAAGAATTGAGGACAGCTTCAGACACCTCTGGGACAACATTAAATGCACCAACATTCAAATTATAGGGGTCCCAGAAGAAGAAGAGAAAAGAAGGGAACTAACATATATCTGAAGAGATTGTAGTTGAAAAATTCCCTAATGTGGGAAAGGAAATAGTTAATCAAGTCCAGGAAGCACAGAGAGTCCCACACAGGATAAATAGAAGAAGACACACACCAAGACACATATTAATCAAACAGTTAAAAATTAAATACAAAGAAAACATATTAAAGGCAGCAAGGGAAAAACAACAAATAACAACAAGGGAATCCCCATAAGGTTAACAGATGATCTTTCAGCAGAAACTCTGCAAGCCAGAAAGGAGTGGCAGGACATATTTAAAGTGATGAAGAAGAAAAACATGCAACAAAGATTACTCTACCCAGCAAGGATCTCATTCAGGTTTGATGGAGAAATTAAAACCTTTAAAACAAGCAAAAGCTAAGAGAATTCAGCAGCACAAAACCAGCTTTACAAGAAATGCTAAAGGCAACTCTCTAGGCCGGAAACACAAGAGAAGGAAAAGACTTAAAACAGCAAACCTAAAACAATTAAGAAAATGGTAATAGGAGCATACATATTGATCCTTACCTTAAATGTAAATGGATTAAAGGATCAAACAAGGGGGGACCTTGAAGATGGTGGAAGAGTAAGATGCGGAGATCACCTTCCTCCCCACAGATACACCAGAAATACATCTACACGTGGAACAACTCCTACAGAACACCTACTGAAGGCTGGCAGAAGACCTCAGACCTCCCAAAAGGCAAGAAACTCCCCACGTACCTGGGTAGGGCAAAAGAAAAAAAAAAAAGAAAAAACAGAGACAAAAGAATAGGGACAGCACCTGCACCAGTGGGAGGGAGCTGTGAAGGAGGAAAAGTTTCCACACACTAGGAAGCCCCTTCGCGGGCGGAGACTGCGGGAGGCGGAGGGGGGAGCTTCGAAGCTGCGGAGGAGTGCACAGCAATGGGTGCGGAGGGCAAAGCGGGGAGATTTCTGCACAGAGGATCGGTGCCGACCGGCACTCACCAGCCCGAGAGGCTTGTTTGCTCACCCGCCGGGGCGGGCGGGGCTGCGAGCTGAGGCTCTGAGGCTCGGGTTTCAGTTTCGGACAGAGCGCAGGGAGAGGACTGGGGTTGGCGGCTTGAACATAGCCTGAAGGGGTTAGTGCACCACGGCTAGCCGGGAGGGAGTCCGGGGAAAAGTCTGAACCTGCCGAAGAGGCAGGAGGCTTTTCCTTCCCTCTTTGTTTCCTGGTGCGTGAGGAGAGGGGTTTAAGAACGCTGCTTAAAGGAACTCCAGAGACGGGCGCGAGCCGCGGCTAAAAGCGCGGGCCCCAGAGACGGGCGCAAGCCGTGGCTAAATGCACGGACCCCAGAGACGGGCGGGAGACGCTAAGGCTGCTGCTGCCGCCACCAAGGGGCCTGTGTGCGAGCACAGGTCACTCTCCACACCCCTCTTCCGTGGAGCCTGTGCAGCCCACCACTGCCAGGTTCCCGGCATCCAGGGACAACTTCCCCGGGAGAACGCATGGCGGGCCTCAGGCTGGTGCAAAGTCACGCCGGACTTTGCCGCCGCAGGCCCGCCTCGCACTACGTGCCCCTCCCTCCCCGCCGGCCTGAGTGCGCCAGAGCCCCCGAATCAGCGGCTCCTTTAACCCCGTCCTGTCTGAGCAAAAAACAGACGCCCTCCAGCGACCTACACGCAGAGGCAGGGCCAAATCCAAAGCTGAGCCCCTGTGAGCTGTGAGAACAAAGAAGAGAAAGGGAAATCTCTCTCAGCAGCCTCAGAAGCAGCGGATTAAAGCTCCACAATCAACTTGATATACCCTGCATCTGTGGAATACCTGAATAGACAACCAATCATCCCAAATTAAGGAAGTGGACTTTAGGAGCAAGATCTATGATTTTTTTCCCTATTCCTCTTTTTGTGAATGTGTATGTGTATGCTTCTGTGTGAGATCTTGTCTGTATAGTCTTGCTTCCACCATTTGTCCTAGGGTTCTATCCGTCCATGGTTTTTTTTTTTTAATTTTTTTCTTAATAATTAATTTTAATAACATTATTATACTTTACCTTCGTTCTTTCTTTCTTTCTTTCCTTCCTTCCTTCCCTCCTTTAGACAACGAATCATCCCAAATTGAGGAGGTGGTCTCTGACAGCAAGATTTATGATTTTTTCCCCTTTACCTGTTTTAGTGAGGGTGTATGTGTATGCTTCTGTGTAAGATTTTGTCTGTATAGCTTTGCTTCCAACATTTGTCCTAAGGTTCTATCCATCCCTTTTTTTTTTCTAAATAAGAATTTTTTAATTCAATAACTTTATTATATTTTATTTTTACTGTATCTTCTTTCTTTCTGTCTTTTTTCCTTCTTTCCCTCCTTCCTTCCTTCCTTCCTCCCTCCCTCCCTCCTTTCTTTCCTTCTTGCCTTCTTTCCTTCTTTGCTTCTTTCTTTCTTTCTTCCTTCCTTCCTACCCTCCTTTCCTTCTTTCTTTCCTCATACTTCTACTAATTCCCTCTACTTTTTCTCCCTTTTATACTGAGCCGTGTGGATGAAAGGCTCTTGGTGCTCCAGCCAGGAGTCAGGGCTCTGCTTCTGAGGTAGGAGAGCGAACTTCAGGACACTGGTCCACAAGAGACCTCCCAGCTCCACATAATATCAAATGGCGAAAATCTCCCAGAGACCTCCATCTTAACACCACCATCCAGCTTCACTCAATGACCAGCAAGCTACAGTGCTGGACAACATATGCCAAACAACTAGCAAAACAGGAACACAACCCCACCCATTAGCAGAGAGGCTGCCTAAAATCATAATAAGGACACAGACACCCCAGAACACACCACCAGACGTGAACCTGCCCACTAGAGAGACAAGATCCAGCCTCATCCACCACAACACAGGCACTAGTCCCCTCCACCAGGAAGCCTACACAACCCACTGAACCAACCTTAGCCACTGGAGACAGACATCAAAAACAGGAGGAACCACGAACCTGCAGCCTGCAAAAAGGAGACCCCAAACACAGTAAGATAAGCAAAATGAGAAGACAGAAAAACACACAGCAGATAAAGGAGCAAGATAAAAATGCACCACACCTAACAAATGAAGAGGAAAGAGGCAGTCTACCTGAAAAAGAATTCAGAATAATGATAGTAAGGTTGATCCGAAATCTTGGAGATAGAATGGACAATAGAATGGACAAAATGCAAGAATCAGTTAACAAGGACCTAGAAGAAGTAAAGATGAAACAAGCAACGATGAACAACACAATAAATGAAATTAAAAGTACTCTAGATGGGCTTAATAGCAGAATAACTGAGGCAGAAGAACGGATAAGTGACCTGGAAGATAAAATAGTGGAAATAACTACTGCAGAGCAGAATAAAGAAAAAAGAATGAAAAGAACTGAGGACAGTCTCAGAGACCTCTGGGACAACATTAAACGCACCAACATTCGAATTATAGGGGTTTCAGAAGAAGAAGAGAAAAAAAAAGGGACTGAGAAAATATTTGAAGAGATTATAGTTGAAAACTTCCCTAATATGGGAAAGGAAATAGTTAATCAAGTCCAGGAAGCACAGAGAGTCTCATACAGGATAAATACAAGGAGAAATACGCCAAGACACATATTAATCAAAAATTAAATACAAAGAAAGCATATTAAAAGCAGCAAGGGAAAAACAACAAATAACACATAAGGGAATCCCCATAAGGTTAACAGCTGATCTCTCAGCAGAAACCCTACAAGCCAGAAGGGAGTGGCAGGACATACTGAAAGTGATGAAGGAGAAAAACCTGCAGCCAAGACTACTCTAACCAGCAAGGATCTCATTCAGATTTGATGGAGAAATTAAAACCTTTACAGACAAGCAAAAGCTGAGAGAGTTCAGCACCATGAAACCAGCTTTACAACAAATGCTAAAGGATCTTCTCTAGGCAAGAAACACAAGAGAAGGAAAAGACCTATAATAACGAACCCAAAACAATTTAGAAAATGGGAATAGGAACATACATATCGATAATTACCTTAAATGTAAATGGACTAAATGCTCCCACCAAAAGACACAGATTAGCTGAATGGATACAAAAACAAGACCCTTATATATGCTGTCTACAAGAGACCCACTTCAGACCTAGAGACACATACAGACTGAAAGTAAGGGGATGGAAAAAGATATTCCATGCAAATGGAAGCCAAAAGAAAGCTGTAGTAGCAGTTCTCGTATCAGACAAAATAGACCTTAAAATAAGGACTATTAAAAGAGACAAAGAAGGACACTACATAATGATCAAGGGATCGATCCAAGAAGAAGATATAACAATTGTAAATATTTATGCACCCAACATAGGAGCACCTCAATACATAAGGCAAATACTAACAGCCATAAAAGGGGAAATCGACAGTAACACATTCATATTAGGGGACTTTAACACCCCACTTTCACCCATGGACAGATCATCCAAAATGAAAATAAATAAGGAGACACACGCTTTAAATGATACATTAAACAAGATGGACTTAATTGATATTTATAGGACACTCCATCTAAAAACAACAGAATACACATTTTTCTCAAGTGCTCATGGAACATTCTCCAGGATAGATCATATCTTAGGTCACAAATCTAGCCTTGGTAAATTTAAGAAAATTGAAATTGTATCAAGTATCTTTTCTGACCACAACGCCATGGGACTAGATATCAATTACAGGAAAAGAACTGTAAAAAATACAAACACATGGAGGCTAAACAATACACTACTGAATAATGAAGTGATCACTGAAGAAATCAAAGAGGAAATCAAAAAATACCTAGAAACAAATGACAATGGAGACACAACGACCCAAAACCTGTGGGATGCAGCAAAAGCAGTTCTAAGGGGGAAGTTTATAGCAATACAAGCCCACCTTAAGAAGCAGGAAACATCTCGAATAAACAACCTAACCTTGCACCTCAAGCAATTAGAGAAAGAAGAACCAAAAAAACCCCAAAGCTAGCAAAAGGAAAGAAATCATAAAAATCAGATCAGAAATAAATGAAAAAGAAATGAAGGAAACAATAGCAAAGATCAATAAAACTAAAAGCTGGTTCTTTGAGAACATAAACAAAATAGATAAACCATTAGCCAGACTCATCAAGAAAAAAAGGGAGAAGACTCAAATCAACAGAATTAGAAATGAAAAAGGAGAGGTAACAACTGACACTGCAGAAATAAAAGAGATCATGAGAGATTACTACAAGCAACTCTATGCCAATAAAATGGACAATCTGGAAGAAATGGACAAATTCTTAGAAATGCACAACCTGCCAAGACTGAATCAGGAAGAAATAGAAAATATGAACAGACCAATCACAAGCACTGAAATTGAAACTGTGATTAAAAATCTTCCAACAAAAAAAAGCCCAGGACCAGATGGCTTCACAGGCGAATTCTGTCAAACATTTTGAGAAGAGCTAACACCTATTCTTCTCAAACTCTTCCAAAATATAACAGATGGAGGAACATTCCCAAACTCCTTCTACGAGGCCACCATCACCTTGATACCAAAACCAGACAAGGATGTCACAAAGAAAGAAAACTACAGGCCAATATCACTGATGAACATAGATGCAAAAATCCTCAACAAAATACTAGCAAACAGAATCCAACAGCACATTAAAAGGATCATACACCATGATCAAGTGAGGTTTATTCCAGGAATGCAAGGATTTTTCAATATACGCAAATCTATCAATGTGATAAACCATATTAACAAATTGAAGGAGAAAAACCATATGATCATCTCATTAGATGCAGAGAAAGCTTTCGAGAAAATTAAACTCCCATTTATGATAAAAACCCTGCAGAAAGTAGGCATAGAGGGAACTTTCCTCAACATAATAAAGGCCATATATGAGAAGCCCACAGCAAACATCATCCTCAATGGTGAAAAACTGAAAGCATTTCCACTAAGATCAGGAACAAGACAAGGTTGCCCACTCTCACCACTCTTATTCAACATAGTTTTGGAAGTTTTAGCCACATCAATCAGAGAAGAAAAGGAAATAAAAGGAAACCAAATCGGAAAAGAAGAAGTAAAGTTGTCACTGTTTGCAGATGACATGATCTTATACATAGAGAACCCTAAAGATGCTACCAGAAAACTACTAGAGCTAATCAATGAATTTGGTAAAGTGGCAGGATACAAAATTAATGCACAGAAATCTCTGGCATTCCTATATACTAATGATGAAAAATCTGAAAGTGAAATCAAGAAAACACTCCCATTTACCATTGCAACAAAAAGAATAAAATATCTAGGAATAAACCTACCTAAGGAGACAAAAGACCTGTATGCAGAAAATTATAAGACACTGATGAAAGAAATTAAAGATGATACAAATAGATGGAGAGATATACCATGTTCTTGGATTGGAAGAATCAACATTGTGAAAATGACTCTACTACCCAAAGCAATCTATAGATTCAATGCAATCCCTATCAAACTACCACTGGCATTTTTCACAGAACTAGAACAAAAAATTTTGCAATTTGTATGGAAACACAAAAGACCCCGAATAGCCAAAGCAATCTTGAGAACGAAAGAAGGAACTGGAGGAATCAGGCTCCCTGACTTCAGACTATACTACAAAGCTACAGTTATCAAGACGGTATGGTACTGGCACCAGAACAGAAAGATAGATCAATGGAACAGGATAGAAAGCCCAGAGATAAACCCAAGCACATATGGACACCTTATCTTTGATAAAGGTGGCAGAAATGTACAGTGGAGAAAGGACAGCCTCTTCAATAAGTGGTGCTGGGAAAACTGGACAGGTACATTTAAAAGTATGAGATTAGATCACTCCCTAACACCATACACAAAAATAAGCTCAAAATGGATTAAAGACCTAAATGTAAGGCCAGAAACTATCAAACTCTTAGAGGAAAACATAGGCAGAACACTCTATGACATAAATCACAGCAAGATCCTTTCTGACCCACCTCCTAGAGTAATGGAAATAAAAACAAAAATAAACAAATGGGACCTAATGAAACTTCAAAGCTTTGGCAGAGCAAAGGAAACCATAAACAAGACCAAAAGACAACCCTCAGAATGGGAGAAAATATTTGCAAATGAAGCAACCGACAAAGGATTAATCTCCAAAACTTACAAGCAGCTCATACAGCTCAATAACAAGAAAACAAACAACCCAATCCAAAAATGGGCAGAAGACCTAAATAGACATTTCTCCAAAGAAGATATACAGACTGCCAACAAACACATGAAAGAATGCTCAACTTCATTAATCATTAGAGAAATGCAAATCAAAACTACAATGAGATATCATCTCACACCAGTCAGAATGGCCATCATCAAAAAATCTAGAAACAATAAATGCTGGAGAGGGTGTGGAGAAAAGGGAACACTCTTGCACTGCTGGTGGGAATGTGAATTGTTTCAGCCACTATGGAGAACAGTATGGAGGTTCCTTAAAAAACTACAAATAGAGCAACCATATGACCCAGCAATCCCACTACTGGCATATACCCTGAGAAAACCAAAATTCAAAAAGAGTCATGTACCAAAATGTTCATTGCAGCTCTATTTACAATAGCCCAGAGATGGAAACAACCTAAGTGCCCGTCATCGGATGAATGGATAAAGAAGATGTGGCACATATATACAATGGAATATTACTCAGCCATAAAAAGAGACGAAATTGAGCTATTTGTAATGAGGTGGATAGACCTAGAGTCTGTCATACAGAGTGAAGTAAGTCAGAAGGAAAAAGACAAATACCGTATGCTAACACATATATATGAAATTTAAGAAAAGAAAATATCATGAAGAACCTAGGGGTAAAGCAGGAATAAAGACGCAGACCTCCTTGAGAACGGACTTGAGGTTATGGAGAGGGGGAAGGGTGAGCTGTGACAGGGCGAGAGAGAGGCATGGGCATATACACACTAACAAACGTAGTAAGATAGATAGCTAGTGGGAAGCAGCCGCATGGCACAGGGATATTGGCTCGGTGCTTTGTGACAGCCTGGAGGGGTGGTATAAGGAGGGTGGGAGGAAGGGAGACGCAAGAGGGAAGACATATGGGAACATATGTTTATGTATGACTGATTCACTTTGTTATAAAGCAGAAACTAACACACCATTGTAAAGCAATTGTACCCCAATAAAGATGTTAAAAAAAAAAAAGAAAACCTCAAGGGAACAGGAAACCTAAAAACTACAAAAGATAAACACAAAAATAAGTAAAAGCAACCCAAACACAACACCAAAAATGGTCATCAAACCACAAGAGAACAAAAGAGAAAGTGAAGAAAAAAGACCCACAATAACAAATCCAAAACAGTTAAGAAAATGATAATAGGAATGTACATATTGATAATTATCTTAAATGTAAATGGATTAAATGTTCCAACCAAAAGACACAGACTGGCTGAATGTATACAAAAATAAAACCTGTATACATGCTATCTACAATAGACTCACTTCAGACCTAGGGATACATACACACTGAAACTGAGGGGATGGAAAAAATATTCCATGCCAATGGAAACCAAAAGAAAGCTGGAGTAGCAATACACGTATCAGACACAATAGATTTTTTTTTTAAAAAGACTGTTACAAGAGACAAGGAAAAACACTACATAATCACCAGCAGATCAATCCAAGAAGAAGATATACCAGTTGTAAATATATATGCACACAACATAGGAGCATCTCAATATGTAAGGCAAATATTAACAGCCATAAAAAGGGAAATCAACAGTAACACAAGAATAGTGGGAGAAATAACAGCCCACTTACACCAATGGACAGATAATCCAGACAGAAAATTAATAAGGAAACACAAGCCTTAAGTGACACATTAGACTAGATAGACTTAACTAATATTTACAGTACATTCCATCTGAAAGCAGCAGAATACACTTTCTTCCCAACTACACACTGAACATTCTCCAGAATAGTTCAAATCTTTGGTCACAAATCAAGCTTCAGTAAATTTAAGAAAATTGCAGTCATACCAAGCATCTTTTCCAACCACAGTGCTATGAGATTAGAAATCAATTACAGGAAAAGAAAACTGTAAAAAACACAAACACATGGAGGCTAAACAATATGTTACCGAACAAACAATGGATCACTGAATAAATCAAAGAGGAAATCAAAAAATACCTAGAGACAAATGACAATGAAAACTCAACAATCCAAAATCCATGGGACACAGTGAAAGCAGTTTTAAGATGGAAGTGTATAGCATTACAATCTTAACTCAGGAAATAAGAAAAATCTCAAATAAAAACAACTAACTGTACACCTAAAGCAATTAGAGAAAGAAGAACCAACAACACCCAAAGATATTAGAAGGAGAGATATCTTAAAGATCAGAATAGAAATAACTGAAATAGAGATGAAGAAGATGATAGCAAAGATCAATGAAACTAAAACCTGGTTCTTTGAGAAGATAAAAAAATTGACAAACTTTTAGCCAAACTCATCAAGAAAAAAGGGAGAGGATTCAAATCAATAAAATTAGAAACGAAAAAGGAGAAGTTACAACAGACACCACAGAAATACAAAGGATCATAAAAGATTATTACAAGCAACTATACGCCAATAAAATGGACAACCTGGAAGAAATGGACAAAATCTTAGAGAGGTACAACCTTCAAAGACTGAACCAGGAAGAAATAGAAAATATGAACAGACCAATAAGAAGTACTGATCGAATCTGTGATTTAAAAACTCCCAACAAACAAAAGTCCAGGACCAGATAGATGCACAGCTTCTGTAAAACATTTTTGAGAAGAGTTAACAGCTATCTGCTGATACTCTTCCAAAAAACTGCAGAAACAGGAAGACTCCCAAGATCAATCTATGAGGCTACCATCACTCTGAAAGCAAAACCAAAAATATTACAAAAAAAGAAATTTACAGCCCTATATCACTGATGAACATAGACACAAAATCTTCAACAAAATACTACCAAGCTGAAACCAACAACACATTAAGAGTACCATACACCATGATCAAGTGGGATTTATCCTAAGGATGCAAGGTTTCTTCAACATATGTAAGTCAATCAATGTGATACACCACATTAACAAACTGAAATATAAAAACCATATGATCATTGCAATAGATGCAGAAGAAGCTTTTGACAAAATTCATCACTCATTTAAGATAAAAACACGCCAGGGGACTTGCCTGGTGAAACAGTGGTTAAGAATCTGCCTGTCAATGCCTGGGACATGGGTTAGAACACTGGTCCAGGAAGATCCCACGTGCCACATCTACTGAGCCTGTGCTCTAGAGCCCATGAGACACAACTACTGAGCCCATGTGCTGTAACTACTGAAGCCCACATGCCTAGAGCCTGTGCTCCACAATAAGAGAAGTCACCACAATGAGAAGTCCACACATCACAATGAAGAGTAACCCCTGCTCGACACAACTAGAGAAAGCCCGTGCACAGCAACAAAGACACAAAACAACCAAATAAATAAATAAACAAATAAATTTATTAAAAACATCTGTCCAGAAAATGCGCATAGATGGAACATACCTCAACATAACAAAGGTCAGATATGACAAACCCACAGCAAGCATCATTTCTTTTCTTTTTTTTATGAATCCATGAATATAGGAAAATTTTATTATACAATGACAGTTATTTCACAGAGCAGTGGAACAATATGGATAATTCAATAAATAATGCTGGAATAATTTTTTATACAGATTTTAAAATGCATGAAATTGAATCCCTTCTTTGCACTGTATACATGAGTTAATTCCAAGAAAGCTGAAGACTCAAATATGAAAGAGTAAACTGAAAAATTTTAGGAGAAAATACAAAGAGAAGGAATAATTTTATAAACAAGACTCAAAAGGCATAAACAATAAAGGAAAGATATTTATATCTTATTATAGTGACCTTAAAAACTTCTATTAATCAAATAATACTGCCAAAGAAAGTGAAAGGAACAAACCACAAATTGGAAGAAGTTATACGCACCACATACCACTGATGAAAAAGGATTAGTATTCAGAAACTATAAAGACTAAAAAATATTTCTGTAAAAATTGAGTAAAAGGGACTTCCCTGAACCCTACTTAAGGCACTGTGGTGACCTAAATGGGAAGGAAATCCAAAAAAGAGGAGTTATATATATATGTATAGCTGATTCATTTTGCTGTACAGTAGAAACTAACACAACATTGTAAAGCAACTATACTCCAATAAAACTTGTTTTTTTAAGAAAGTGGTTAAGTTGGTAAAAGAAAAAGGAGGGGGGGACTTCCCTGGTGGTCAAATGGTTAAGACTCCATGTTTCCAATGAGGGGGTGTGGGATTGATCCCTGGCTAGAGAACAAAGATGCCACATGCTGAACGGTGTGGCCAAAAAAAAAAAAAAATGAGCAAAAGTATAATTGATCAATAATATATGAAGAGGTTGTTATTATTTGTAGTAATCTAGGAAATTAAAATTAAAACCACAGTGAGATGTCACTTAAAAAACAATGTATAATAACATCAAACTATATAAAATCTCCATGTTGAAAACTATAAAACATGTTGATAAATTAAAACAAAATCTGAGTTCTTGGAGTGATATACTATATTCGTGGACAGGAAGGTTCATTATTAAGATGGGAATTATCCCCAAATTTATCTATAGATCAAATTCAATCCCAGTCAAAATCCCACCAGGCAGTGATGCAAATAGAAAGCAAATAGTCAGATGGCATATTCAAACCTCAATATATTAATGACTGGTTCAACTAAATGTCCCAATCAAAAGTTAAGAATTAGCACAATGGATTTTTTAAATATATGTTGCTTACATGGTACAAATTTAGAAAGATTAAAAGTAAAAGGATAGGAAAGTTATAGCATGCAAACATTATGACAAAAAGCATTACTTAGAGATAAATATTCAATAAACCAGGAAGGTAAAACAATTCTAAATTTGTATGCACATAGAGCACCAACACATGTAAATTTAAAATTAGTATAACTATAAGGAGAAACAGAAAAATCTATTCCCCAAGCAAAAGATTTTAATATACATTTCATGTTATATGATAACTAATAGGTAGAGATAAATAAGAATAGAGAATATTTGAATAATATTATTTTAAAATATGACAACATATATAAAGCACTACATCCAAAATTCATTATTATAAATGTACATAAAACATTTTTAAAAATAATCTTATGCTGGGCCATAAAGCAAATCTCAATAAATTTCATAATCTTCAAATCATTGAGTAAAATTAAGTTAGAGATCAATGGGAAAAATAACTAGAAAGAAAAAAACAAATCCCACCAGGCCATTTTATAGAATTTGACAAGCTGTTTCTAAAATTTATGTGGAAATGTAAAAGACCTTGAATAGCAAAGCAATTTTGGTAAAAAAGAATAAAGTTGGAGATTTATGCTACCTGATTTCAAGGCTTATTATTTGGCTATAGAAATCAAGAGAGTGTGGTATTGGTAGGGGGATAGTCACATAGATCAATAGATCAGAGTAGAAAACTTAGGATTAGACGCACACATTAGTACCCTAACAAATTAAGAATGAGAAGACAACCCTAATTTTTTTTAAAAAAGGGAGAAACATGAACATATATTTAAAAACAAAGGTAAATGAATGTTCAATAAATTCATGAAAATATACTCAGCATCATTAATAATCAGGGAAATATAAATGAAATCATGAAGAATACCACTCTATAAGCAGGGGAATGGCTACAATTAAAAACTTTGACAATACCAAGTGTTAATGTGGAGTTACTGGAAGCCTCCTACTTTGCTGTTAGAGAGGTAAAATGGTACAACCGCTATAGAAAAGCATTTCAGTAGTTTCTTTTCTTTTTTTATAATGTTTGAATTTTACTTTATTTGCTTTTTTATACAGAAGGTTCTTATTACTCATCAGTTTTATGCACATCAGTGTATACATATCAATACCAATCGCCCAATTCATCACACCACCACCCCCACCCCCTGCCGCTTTCCCCCCTTGGTGTCCATACATTTCTCCTCTACATCAGTGTCTCTATTTCTGCCCTGCAAACCAGTTCATCTGTACCATTTTTCTAAGTTCCACATATATGCATTATATTACAATATTTGTTTTTCTCTTTCTGACTTACTTCACTCTCTATGACAGTCTCTAGATCTATCCACGTTTCAAAAAATGACCCAATTTCATTCCTTTTTATGGCTGAGTAATATTCCATTGTATATATGTACACCTTCTTTATCCATTCGTCTCTCATTGGGCATTTAGGTTGCTTCCATGATGTGGCTATTGTAAATAGTGCTGAAATGAACATTGGGGTGCATGTGTCTTTTTGAATTATGCTTTTCTCTGGGTATATGCCCAGTAGTGGGTTTGCTGGGTCAGATGGTAATTCTATTTTTAGTTCCTTACAGAAACTCAATATTGTACTCCATAGTGGCTGTATCAATTTATATTCCCACAAACAGTGCAAGAGGGTTCCCTTTTCTCCATACCCTCTCCAGCATTTGTTGTTTGTAGAATTTCTGATGATTCCCATTCTAATTGGTGTGAGGTGATACCTCACTGTAGTTTTCATTCGCATTTCTCTAATAATTAGTGACGTTCAGTAGCTTTTCATGTGCTTCTTGGCCATCTGCATGTCTTCTTTGGAGAAAAGTCTATTTAGGTTTTCTGCCCATTTTTGGATTCGGATGTTTGTTTTTTAAATATTGAGCTGCATGAGTTGTTTATATACTTTGGAGATTAATCATTTGTCCATTGATACATTTGTAAATATTTTCTCCCATTATGAGGGTTGTCTTCTCATCTTGTTTATGGTTTCCTATGCTTTGCAAAAGCTTTTAAATTTCATTAGGTCTGATTTTTTAATTTTTGCTTTTATGTCCATTACACTAGGAGGTGGATCAAAAAATATCTTGCTGTGATTTATGTCAAAGAGAGTTCTTCCTATGTTTTCCTCTAAGAGTTTTATAGTGTCCAGTCTTACATTTAGGTCTCTAGTCCATTTTGAGCTTATTTTTGTGTATGGTGTTAGGGAGTGTTCTAATTTCATTCTTTTACATGTAGCTGTCCAGTTTTCCCAGCACAACTTATTGAAGAGACTGTCTTTTCTCCATTGTATATCCTTGCCTGCTTTGTCATAGATTAGCTGACCATAAGTGTGTGGGTTTATCTCTGGGCTTTCTATCTTGTTCCATTTATCTATATTTCTGTTTTTGTGACAGTACCATATTGTCTTGATGACTGTAGCTTTGTAGTATAGTCTGAAGTCAGGGAGTCTGCTTCCTCTGGCTCCGATTTTTTCCCTCAAGACTTCTTTGGCTATTTGGGGTCTTCTGTGTCCCATACAAATTTTAAGATTATTTTTCTAGTTCTGTAAAAAATGTCACTGGTAATTTGATAGGGATTGCAATTAATCTGTAGATTGCTTTGGGTAGTATACTCATTTTCACAATATTGACTCTTCCAATCCAAGAATATGGTATATCTCTCCATGTGTTGGTATCATCTTTAATTTCTTTCATCAGTGTCTTACAGTTTTCTGCATACAGGTCTTTTGTCTCCCTGGTAGGTTTATTCCTACATAGTTTCTTCTTTTGTTGCAATGGTAAATGGAAATGTTTCCTTAATTTCATTTTCAGATTTTTCATCATTAGTATATAGGAATGAAGAGATTTCTGTGCATTAATTTTGTATGCTGTAACATTACCACATTCATTGATTAGCTCTACTAGTTTTCGGGTGGCATCTTTAGGAGTCTATGTATAGTACCATGTCATCTGCAAACAGTGACAGTTTTACTTCTTCTTTTCCAATTTGTATTCCTTTTATTTCTTTTTCTTCTCTGATTGTCATGGCTAGGACTTCCAAAACTATGTTGAATAATAGCGGCGAGAGTGCACATCCTTTTCTTGTTCCTGATCTTAGAGAAAATGCTTTCAGTTTTTTAACATTGAGAAGGATGTTGGCTGTGGCTTTTTCGTATATGGCCTTTATTATGTTGAGGTAGGTTCCCTCTTTGACCACTTTCTGGAGAGTTTTTATCATAACTGGGTGTTGAATATTGTCAAAAGCTTTTTCTGCATCTATTGTGATGATCATACGGTTTTTATTCTTCAATTTGTTAATATGGTGTATCACATTGATTGATTTGCATATGTTGAAGAATCCTTGCATCCTTCGGATAAATCCCACTTTATCATGGGGTATGATCATTTTAATGTGTTGTTGGATTTTGGTAGCTAGTATTTTGTTGAGGATTTTTGCATCTATATTCATCAGTGATATTGGTCTGTAATTTTCTTTTTTTGTAATATCTTTTTTCAGGTTTTGGTATCAGGGTGATGGTGGCCTCATAGTATGAGTTTAGGAGTGTTCCTTCCTCCACAATTCTTTGGAAGATGTTGAGACGAATGTGTGTTCACTCTTCTCTAAATGTTTGCTACAATTCAGCTGTGAAGCCATCTGTTCCTGGACTTTTGTTTGTTAGAAAATTTTTAATCATAGTTTCAATTTCATTACTTGTGATTCATCTGTTTATACTTTCTATTTCTTCCTGGATCAGTCTTGGCAGGTTATACCTTTCTAAGAATTGGTCCTTTCCTCCCAGTTTGTCCATATTATTGGCGTAGAGTTGCTTGTAGTATCTTTTAGGCTGCTTTGTATTTCTGCCGTGTCTGTTGTAGCTTCTCCATTTTCATTTTTTTTTTTTACATCTCTATTGGAGTATAATTGCTTTACAATGGTGTTTTACTTTCTGATTTATAACAAAGTGAATCAGTTATACATATACATATGTTCCCATATCTCTTCTCTCTTGTATCCCCTCCCTCCCACCCTCCCTATCCCACTACTCTACATGATCACAAAGCACCGAGCTATTCTCCCTGTGCTATGCAGCTGCTTCCCACTAGCTATCTATTTTATGTTTGGTAGTGTATATATGTCCATGCCACTCTCTTGATTTGTCACAGCTTACCATTCCCCCTACCCATATACTCAAGTCCATTCTCTAGTAGGTCTGTGACTTTATTCCTGTCTTACCCCTAGGCTCTTCATGATGTTTCTTTTTCCTCTTAAATTCCATATATATGTGTTAGCATACGGTATTGGTCTTTCTCTTTCTGACTTACTTCACTCTGTATGATGGACTCTAGGTATATCCACCTCATTACAAATAGCTCAATTTCGTTTCTTTTTATGGCTGAGTAATATTCCATTGCATATAAGTGCCACATCTTCTTCATCCATTCATCCAATGAGGGACACTTAGGTTGTTTCCATCTCCGGGCTATTGTAAATAGAGCTGAATGAACATTTTGGTTTATGACTCTTATGAATTATGATTTTCTCAGGGTATATGCCCAGTAGTGGGATTGCTGGGTCATTTGGTTGCTCTATTTGTAGTTTTTTAAGGAAACTCCACACTCTTCTCCACAGTGGCTGCACCAATTCACATTCCCACCAGCAGTGCAAGAGTGTTTCATTTTCTCCAAATTCTCTCCAGCATTTATTGTTTGTAGATGTTTTGATGATGGCCATTCTGACAGGTATGACATGATATCTCATTGTAGTTTTGATTTGCATTTCCTAATGATTAATGATGTTGAGCATTCTTTCATGTGTTTGTTGGCAGTCTGTATATCTTCTTTGGAGAAATGTCTATTTAGGTCTTCTGCCCATTTTTGGATTGGTTTGTTTGTTTTTTTGTTATTGAGCTGCAGGAGCTGCTTGTAAACTTTGGAGATTAATCATTTGTCAGTTGCTTCATTTGCAAATATTTTCTCCCATTCTGAGGATTGCCTTTTTGTCTTGTTTATGGTTTCCTTTGCTGTGCAAAAGCTTTGAAGTTTCATTAGGTCCCATTTGTTTATTTTTGTTTTTATTTCCATTTCTCTAGGAGGTGGGTCAAAAAGGACCTTGCTGTGATTTATGTCATAGAGTGTTCTTCCTATGTTTTCCTCTAAGAGTTTGATAGTTTGTGGCCTTACATTTAGGTTTTTAATCCATTTTGAGCTTATTTTTGTGTATGGTGTTAGAGAGCGATCCAGTCTCATACTTTTCCATGTACCAGTCTCATACTTTTCCCAGCACCACTTATTGAAGAGGCTGTCCTTTCTCCACTGTATATTCCTGCCTACTTTATCAAAGATAAGGTGACCATATGTGCGTGGGTTTATCTCTTGGATTTCTATCCTGTTCCATTTATCTATATTTCTGTTTTTGTGCCAATACCATACTGTCTTGATTACTGTAGCTTTGTAGTATAGTCTGAAGTCAGGGAGCCTGATTCCTCCAGCTCCGTTTTTCGTTCTCAAGATTGCTTTGGCTATTTGGGGTCATTTGTGTTTGCATACAAATTTTTTTGTTCTAGTTCTGTGAAAAATGCCAGTGGTAGTTTGAAAGCGATTGCGTTGAATCTGTAGATTGCTTTGGGTAGTAGAGTCATTTTCACAATGTTGATACTTCCAATCCAAGAACATGGTATATGTCTCTATCTATTTGTATCATATTTAATTTTTTACATCAGTGTCATAATTTTCTGCATATAGGTCTTTTGTCTCCTTAGGTAGGTTTATTCCTAGATATTTTATTCTTTTAGTTGCAATGATAAATGGGAGTGTTTTCTTGATTTCACTTTCAGATTTTTCATCATTAGTGTATAGGAAAGCCAGAGATTTCTGTGCAATAATTTTGTATCCTACTACTTTCCCAAATTCATTGATTAGCTCTAGTGGTTTTCTGGTAGCAACTTTAGGATTTTCTAGGTATAGTATCATGTCATCTAAAAACAGTGACCGCTTTACTTCTTCTTTTCCGATTTGGATTCCTTTTATTTCCTTTTCTTCTCTGATTGCTGTGGTTACAACTTCCAAAACTAAGTTCAATTTGAGTGGTGAGAGTGGGCAACCTTGTCTTCTTCCTGATCTTAGTGGAAATGCTGTCAGTTCTTCACCGTTGAGGACGATGTTGACTGTGGGTTTGTCATACATGGCCTTTATTATGTTGAGGAAAGTTCCCTCTATGCTTATTTTCTGCAGGTTTTTTATCATAAATGGGTGTTGAATTTTGTCAAAAGATTTCTCTGCATCTACTGAGATGATCATATGGTTTTTCTCCTTCAATTTGTTAATTTGGTGCATCAGGTTGATTGATTTGCATTCCTGGATTAAACACCACTTGATCATGGTGTATGATGCTTTTAATGTGCTGTTGGATTCTGTTTGCTTGTATTTTGCTGAGGATTTTTACATCTATGTTAATCAATGATACTGGACTGTCGTTTTCCTTCTTTGTGACATCCGTGTCTGGTTTTGGTATCAAGGTGATGGTGGCCACGTAGAATGAGTTGTTTATTCGAGATGACTCTATTTCCAAATAAGATGTTTCCTGTTTCTTAAAGTAAGATTGTATTGCTATAAACGTCCCTCTTAGAACTGCTTTTGCTGCATCCCATAGGTTTTGGGTCGTCATGCCTCCATTGTCATTTGTTTCTAGGTATTTTTTTTCATTTCCTCTTTGATTTCTTCAGTGATTACGTCGTTATTAAATAGTGTATTGTTTAGCATCCATGTGTTTGTAGTTTTTACAGATTTTTTCCTGTAATTGATATCTAGTCTTATAGCATCATGGTCGGAAAAGATACTTGTTACAATTTCAATTTTCTTAAATTTACCAAGGCTTGACTTGTGACCCAAGATATGATCTATCCTGGAGAATGTTCCATGAGCACTTGAGAAAAATGTTTATTCTGTTGTTTTTGGATGGAGTGTCTTATAAATATCAATTAAGTCCCTCTTGTTTAATGTATCATTAAAAGCTTGTGTTTCCTTATTTATTTTCATTTTGGATGATCTGTCCATGGGTGAAAATGGGGTGTTAAAGTCCCCTACAATGAGTGTGTTACTGTCGATTTCCCCTTTTATGGCTGTTAGTATTTTCCTTATGTATTGAGGTGCTCCTATGTTGGTTGCATAAATATTTACAATTGTTATATCTCCTTCTTGAATCGATCCCTTGATCATTATGTAGTGTCCTTCTTTGTCTCTTCTAATCGTCTTTATTTTAAAGTCTATTTTGTCTGATATGAGAATTGCTAATCCAGCTTTCTCTTGGTTTCCATTTGCATGGAATATCTTTTTCCATCCCCTTACTTTCAGTCTGTATGTGTCTCTAAGTCTGAAGTGGGTGTCTTGTAGACAGCATATATATGGGTCCTGTTTTTGTATCCATTCAGCCAATCTGTGTCTTTTGGTGGGAGCATGTAGTCCATTTACATTTAAGGTAATTATCGATATGTATGTTCCTATTCCCATTTTCTTAATTGTTTTGGGTTCGTTATTGTAGGTCTTTTCCTTCTCTTGTGTTTCTTTCATAGAGAAGTTCCTTTAGCAGTTGTTGTAAAGCTGGTTTGGTGGTGCTGGACTCTCTCAGCTTCTGCTTGTCTGTAAAGGTTTTAATTTCTCCATCAAATCTGAATGAGATCCTTGCTGGGTCGAGTAATATTGGTTGCTGTTTTTTCTCCTTCATCACTTAACATATGTCCTGCCAGTCCCTTCTGGCTTGCAATGTTTCTGCTGAAAGATCAGCAGTTAACCTTATGGGGATTCCCTTGTGTGTTATTTGTTGTATTTCCCTTGTTGCTTTTTATACGTTTTCTTTGCATTTAATTTTTGATAGTTTGATTAATATATGACTTGGTGTATTTCTCCTTGGATTGATCCTATATGGGACTCTCTGTGCTTCTTGGACTTGATTAACTATTTCCTTTCCCATATTAGGAAAGTTTTCAACTCTATTCTCTTCAAATATTTTTTCTTTCCCTTTCTTTTACTCTTCTTCTTCTGGAACCCCTATAATTAGAATGTTGGTGCATTTAATGTTGTCCCAGTGAACTCTGAGACTATCCTCAGTTCTTTTCATTCTTTTTTTCCTTATTCTGCTCTGCAGTAGTTATTTCCACTATTTTATCTTCCAGGTCACTTATCTGTTCTTCTGCCTCAGTTATTCTGCTATTGATCCCATCTAGAGTATTTTTAAATTCATTTAATGTGCTGTTCATCTTTGTTTCTTTCATCTTTAGTTCTTCTAGTTGCTTGTAAAATGTTTCTTGCATTTTCTCTATTCTATTTCCAAGATTTTGGATCATGTTTTCTATCATTTTTCTGAATTTTTATTCAGGTAGATTACCTATTTGCTCTTCATTTGTTAGGTCTGGTGAGTTTTGATCTTGCTCCTTCATCTGCTGCGTGGTTTTCTGTCTTCTCATTTTGCTTATCGTACTGTGTTTGGGGTCTCCTTTTTGCAGGCTGCAGTTTTGTAGTTCCCGTTGTTTTTGATGTCTGTCCCCAGTGGCTAAAGTTTGTTCAGTGGGTTGTGTAGGATTCCTGGTGGAGGGGACTAGTGCCTGTGTTCTGGTGTATGAGGCTGGATCTTGTCTCTGTAGTGGGCAGGTCCACGTCTGGTGCTGTGTTTTGGGGTTTCTGTGGACTTATTATGATTTTCGGCAGCCTCTCTGCTAATGGGTGGGGTTGTGTTCCTGTCTTGCTAGTTGTTTGGCATAGGGTGTCCAGCACTGTAGTTTGCTGGTCGTTGAGTGAAGCTGGGTGCTGGTATTGAGATGGAGATCTCTGGGAGATTTTCACCATTTGATATTATGTGGACCTGGAAGGTCTCTTGTGGACCAGTGTCCTGAAGTTGTCTGTCCCACCTCAGAGTCACAGCACTGAGTCCTGGGTGCAGCACCAAGAGCCTTTCATCCACACAGCTCAGAATAAAAGGGCGAAAAAGTAGAAAGAAGAAAGAATGAAGAAAGAAAGAAAGAAAGAAGGGAGGGAGAGAGAGAGGGAGGGAAGGATGGAGTGGGGAGGGGGAGAGAAGGTAGGAAGGAAGGAAAGAAGGAGGGATGGAAGAAAAGAAAGAAAGAAGAAATAAGATAAAATAATGTAAGATAAATAAAATTAAGTTATTAAAATAAATAATTATTAAGAAAAAATAATTTTTAAGAGAAATAAAAATGGACGGATAGAACCCTAGGACAAATGGTGGAAGCAAAGCTATACAGACAAAATCTCACACAGAAGCATACACATACACTCTCACAAAAAGAGGAAAAGTGCAAAAAATCATAAATGTTGTTCTCAAAGTCCACCTCTTCAATTTGTGATGATTCGTTGTCTATTCATATATTCCACAGATGCAGGGTACATCAAGTTGATTGTGGAGCTTTAATCCGCTGCTTCTGAGGCTGCTGGGAGAGATTTATCTTTCTCTTCTTTGTTCTCACAGCTCCCTGTGCTCAGCTTTGCATTTGGCCCCGTCTCTTCGTGTAGGTCGTCGGAGGGCGTCTGTTTTTCGATAATACAGGACGGGGTTAAAGGAACAGCTGCTTCAGGGACTCTGACTCACTCGGGACACGTGGAGGGATTGGTATGGAGTGTGGGGTGAACCTGCAGTGGCAGAGGCCAGCATGACGTTGCACCAGCCTGAGGCGCACTGTGCATTCTCCCGGGGAAGTTATCCCTGGATCCCGGGACCCTGACAGTGGCAGGTTGCACAGGCTCCCAGGATGCGGGGTGTGGATAGTGACCTGTGCTGGCACACAGGCTTATTGGTGGCAACAGCAGCAGCCTTAGCATCTCTTGCCCATCTCTGAGGCCCGCGCTTTTAGCTGTAGCTCACACCCGTCTCTGGAGCTCCTTTAAGCAGTGCTCTTAATCCCCTCTCCTCATGCACCAGGAAACAAAGAGGGAAGAAAAGTCTGTTGCCTCTTTGGCAGGTCCAGACTTTTCCCCAGACTCCATCCCTACTAGCCATGGTACACTAACCCCTTGAAGGCTGTGCTCACGCAGCCAACCCCAGTCCTCTCCCTGCGTTCCGCCCAAAGCCCGAGACTCAGCTCCCAGCCCCGCCTGCCCTGGCAGGTGAGCAGGCAAGCCTCTCGGCCTGGTGAGTGCCAGTCGGTTCTGATGCTCTCTGCGGGAATCTCTCTGCTTTGTCCTCCCCACCCCTATGGCTGTGCTCTCCTCTGTGGCTCCGAAGCTTTCCCCCTCCACCACGTACAGTCTCCACCCGTGAAGGGGTTTTCTAGTGTGTGGAAACCCTTCCTCCTTCACGGCTCCCTCCCACTGGTGCATGTCCCATCCCTATCCTTTGTTTTCTATTTATTCTTTTTTCTTTTGCCCTACCCAGGTACGTGGGGACTTTCTTGCCTTTTGGGAGGTCTGAGGTCTTCTGCCAGCATTCAGTAGGTGTTCTGTATGAGTTGTTCCATGTGTAAATATATTTCTGGTGTATCTGTGGGGAAGAAGGTGATCTCCGCATCTTACTCTTCCGCCATCTTCCCCTCGTCCTCCTTTTTCATTTTTCATTTTATTGATTTGAGTCCTCTCCCTCTTTTTCTTTGTTAGTCTGGCTAATGGTTTATCAATTTTGTTTATCTTCTCAAAGAACCAGATTTTAGTTTTCTTGATCTTTGCTATTGTTTGCTTTGTTTCTATTTCATTTATTTCAGCTCTGATATTTATGATTTCTTTGCTCCTACTAACCCTGGGTTTTGTTTATTCTTCTCTCTCTAGTTCCTTTAGGTGCAAGGTTACATTGTTTACTTGAGATTTTTCTTGTTTCTTGAGGTAGGTTTTTATAGCTATAAACTTCCCTCTTAGAATTGCTTTTGCTGTGTCCCAAAGGTTTTGGATCATCCTGTTTTCATTGTCATTTGTCTTTAGGTATTTTTTGATTTCCTCTTTGATTTCTTCAGTGATCTCTTGGTTATTTAGTAACGTATTGTTTAGCCTCCATGTGTTTGTGTTTTTTACGTTTTTTTCCCTGTAATTCATTTGTAATCTCATAGCATTGTGGTCAGAAAAGATACTTGATATGATTTCAATTTTCTTAAATTTATGGTGGCTTGATTTCTGACCCAAGATGTGATCTATCCTGGAGAATTTTCCATGCACATTTGAGAAGAAAGTGTAATCTGTTGTTTTTGGATGGAATATCCTATAAATAACAATTAAATCTATCTGGTCTACTTTGTTATTTAAAGCTTCTGTTTCCTTACTTACTTTCATTTTGGAGGAACTGTCCATTGGTGAAAGTGGGGTGTTAAAGTCCCCTACTATTATTGTTTTACTGTTGATTTCCTCTTTCATAGCTGTTAACAGTTTCCTTACGTATTGAGGTGCTCCTATGTTGGGTACATAGAAATTTATAATTGTTATAACTTCTTCTTGGATTTATCTCTTGATTATTATGTAGTGTCCTTCTTTGTCTCTTTTAGGGTATTTTTTAAAGTCTATTTTATCTTATATGAGTAATGCTACTCCAGCTTTCTTTTGATTTCCATTTGCATGGAATACATTTTTCCATCCCCTCACTTTCAGTCTGTATTTGTCCCTAGGTCTGAAGTGGGCCTCTTGTTGACAGCATACATACGGGTCTTGTTTTTGTACCCATTCCACAAGTCTGTGTCTTTTGGTTGGAGCATTTAATCCATTCATGTTTAAGGTAATTATTGATATGCATGTTTCATAACCATTTTCTTAATTGTTTTGTGTTTGTTATTGTAGGTATTTTTCTTCTCTTTTATTTCCTACTTTTCCTTTAGCATTTGTTGTAGAGGTGGTTTGGTGGTGCTGAATTCTCCTAGCTTTTGTTTGTCTGTAAAGCTTTTGATTTCTCCATCGAATCTGAATGAGATCTTTGCCAAGTAGAGTTATCTTGGTAGTAGGTTCTTCCTTTTCATCACTTTAAGTGTATCATGCCACTCCCTTCTGGCTTGTAGAGTTTCTGCTGAGAAATAAGCTGTTAACCTTATGGGAGTTCCCTTGTATGTTATTTGTTGTTTTTCCCTTGCTGCTTTCAATAATGTTTGTTTCTCTTTCATTTTTGCCAATTTGAGTTTTATGTGTTTCAGCCTGTTTCTCCTTGGTTTTATCCTGTATGGGACTCTCTGTGCTTCCTGGACTTGAGCGGCTATTTCCTTTCCCATGTTAGGGACATTTTTTACTATAATCCCTTCAAATATTTTCTTGGGTCCTTCCTCTCTCTCTTCTCCTTCTTGGACCCCTATAATGTGAATGTTGTTGCATTTAATGTTGTCCCAGACGTGTCTTATGCTGTCTTCATTTCTTTGCATTTTTTTTTCTTTAGTCTGTTCCACAGCAGTGAATTCCAACATTCTGTCTTCCAGGTCACTTATCCGTTCTTCTGCCTCAGCTATTCTCCTATTGACTCCTTTTAGTGTACTTTTCATTTCAGTTATTGTATTGTTCATCTCTTTTTGTTTGCTAATTCTTCTAGGTCCTTGTTAAACAGTTCTTGCATCTTCTAGATCTTTGCCTCCATTCTTTTTTCGAGGTCCTGGATCATCTTCACTCTCATTATTCTGAATTATTTTTCTGGAATGTTGCCTATCTCCACTTCACTTAGTTGTTTTTCTGGGGTTTTATCTTCTTCATTTTTCTGGTACGTAACCCTCTTTCTTTTCATCCTGTCTATCTTTCTGTGAATGTGTTTTTTGGTTCTACAGGATGCAGGATTGTAACTCTTCTTGCTTCTGCTGTCTGCCCTCTGGTGGATGAGGCTATCTAAGAGTCCTGTGTAAGTTTCCTGATGGGAGGGACTGGTGGTGGGTAGAGCTGGGTGTTGCTCTGGTGAGCAGAGCTCAGTAAAAGTTTAATCTGCTTGATTGCTGATTGGTGGCCCTGGGTTCCCTCTCTGTTGGTTGTTTGGCATTAGGCAGCCCAACATTGAAGCGTACCCAGGCTCTTTGATGGGACTGTTGTCAGACTCTGGTAGGGTTCACACCAAGGAGTACTTCCCAGAACTTCTAGTGCCAAGGTCCTTGGCCTCATGGTGAGACACAGCCACCCCTTGCCTCTGCAGTAGACCCTCCCACACTAGCAGGTAAGTCTGGTTCAGTCACCCTTGAGGTCACTGCTCCTTCCCCTGGGACCTATGCACATGCTACTTTGTGTCTGCCAAGGGTGGAGTCTCTGTTTCACCCAGTCTTGTCAGAGTCCTGCAATCAAATCCCAGTAACCTTCAAAGTCTGATTCTCTAGGAATTCCTCCTCCCGTTGCCAGACTCCCAGGTTCAGAAGTCTGATGGGGGGCTCAGAATTTTCACTCCAGTGCGTGGACTTCTGTGGTATAAGTGTTCTCCAGTTTGTGAGTCACCCACCCAGCAGTTATGGGATTTGATTTTATTGTGATTGCTCCCCTACTATCATCCCATTGTGGCTTCTCCTTTGACTTTGGATGTGGGTTGTCTTTTTTGGTGAATTGCAGTGTCTTCTTGTCAATGATTGTTCAGCAGTTAGTTGTGATTGTAGTGTTCTCTCAAGAGTGAGTGAGAGCACGTCCTTCTACTCTTCCACCCTGTTTCAGGCTCCACAAACATCATTTTCAACTGTGAAAAACTGAAACCATTTACTCTAACTTCAGGAACAAGACAAGGATATCCACTCTCACCATTTTTATTCAAAATAGTTTTGGAAGTCTTAGTCATGGCAACCAGGTAAGAAAAAGAAATAAAAGGAATCCAAATTGGAAAAGGAGAGGTAAAACTGTGACCCTTTGCAGATGACATGATATTATACCCAGAAAATTCTAAAGATTCTACCAGAAAACTACTAGAGCTCATCAATTAATTTAGTAAAGTTGCAGGATACAAAATTAATGCACAGAAATCTCTTGCATTCCTATACACTAACAACAAAATATCAGAAAGAGAAATTAAGGAAACAAGCCCATTTACTATTGTATCAAAAAGAATAAATACTAAAAATAAACCTACTTAAGGAGGCATAAGCCTTATACTCAGAAAAATGTAGGATACTGATGAAAGAAATTTAAAAAACACACAAAGAGATGGAGAGATATATCATGTTGTTGGATTGAAGTATCAATATTGTCAACATGACTATACTACACAAAGCAATCTACAGATTCAATGCAATCTGTATCAAACTAACAATGACATTTTTCACAGAAGTAGAACAAAAAAATTTACAATTTGAATGATAACATGGTGATCCCAAATAACCAAAGCAGTCTTGAGAAAGAGAAACTGAGCTGGAGGAATCAGGCTCTCTGACTTTAGACTACACTACAAAACTACAGTAATCAAGAGAGTATGGTACTGGCAGAACAACAGAAATATAGATCAATGGAACAGAATAGAAAGCCCAGAGATAAACACCTGCACTTATGGTTACCAAATCTATGACAAAGGAGGCAAGAATATGTAATGGAGAAAAGATAGTTTCCTCAATAAGTGGTGCTGGGAAAACTGGTCAGCTACATGTAAAAGAATAAAATTAGAATACTCTGAACACCATACACAAAGATAAACTCAAAATGAACTCAAAACTTAAATGTAAGACTAGACACTATAAAACTCTTAGAAGGAAAAATAGGCAGAACTCTCTCTGACATAAATGGCAGCAATGCCTTTTTTGATCCACCTCCTAGAGTAATGGCAGTAAAAACAAAAGTAAACAAATGGGACCTAATTAAACTTAAAAGCTTTGACATAACAAAGGAAACCACAAATAAAATTAAAGGACAACCCACAGAATGGGGGAAAATATTTGAAAACAAAGAGAGTGACATGTGATTAATCTCTAAAATATACAAACAGCTCATGAAGCTCAATATGAACAAACAACCCAATCAAAAAAATGGGTGGAAGATTTTAATAGACATTTCTCCAAATAAATCATACAGATGGCCAACAAACACATGAAAAGATGCTCAAAATCACTAATTGTTAGAGAAATACCAGTCAAAACTACAATGAGGTATCACCTCACACCAGTCAGAATGACCATTATCAACAGTCTACAAACTGTGCATGCTGGAGAGAGTGTGGAGGAATGGGTACCCTCCCACACTGTCAGTGGGAATGTAAATTTGTACAGCCACTGTGGAGAACACTATGGAAGTTCCTTAAAAAATGAAAAATAGACCTAACATGTAACCATGCAATTCCACTCCTGGGAATATATCTGGAAAAAACCATGATTTGAAATGATACATGTACCCCAATGTTCATTGCAGAACTATTTGCAATAGTCATGAGATGGAAGCGACCTAAATGTCCATCAACAGAGGAATGGATAAAGAAGATGTGGTATATATATATATAATGGAATATTGCTCAGCCATAAAAAAGAAGAAAATAATGCCATTTGCAGCAACATGAATGGACATAGAGATTGTCATACTAAGTGAAATAAGTCAGGTAGTGAAAGCCAAATATCATACGATATTGCTTATATGTGGTTCTAAAAAATAGTACAATACAAATGAACTTATTTACAAAGCAGATATAGAGTAACAGATGTAGAAGACAAACTTACAGTTACCAGGGTGGAAAGCGGGGGCCAGGGATAAATTGCGAGACTGGGATTTGCATATACACAGTACTGTATATAAAATAGATAACTAAAAAGGACTTACTATATAGCACAGGGAACTCTTCCCAATACTCTGTAATGACTTATATGTAAAAGAATCTAAACAATTATTGGATATATGCATATGTATAATTGATACATTTTTCTGTACAGCAGAAATGAACACAATATTGTAAATCAACTATACTTTAATAAAAATTGGAAAAAAAGTTAGATGTTTCTAACCAAAAGTTTGAAAATATAAAGAAGTAACAAACAGAGCTGAAGAATACAATAACTGGGAAAAAATGCACTAGAGGGAATCAACCTTGTATTAAAACATACCTAAACATGGATCAGTGAGCTGAAGATAGGTTAATGGAAATCACTGAAATTTAACAGAAAAAAGAAACAGAATGAAAAAGGATGAGAACTGTTTACGGGATATCTGGGAAGACATCAAGTGTGCTAAAATTTACATTACATGGATCTCCGAAGGAGAAGAGAGATAGAAAGGAGCTTACTATGTATTTGAAAACTTAATAGGTGTAAAATTCCCTAACCTGGGAAAGGAAATAGACACCTAGTTCCAGGAAGCACAGAGTCCCAAACAGCATCAACCCAAAGAGGACCACCATAAGACATATTGTAATTAAAATGGCAAAAACTAAAGGCAAAGAGAAGATATTAAAAGTAGCAAGGAAAGGCAATAATTTATTTTCAAGGGAACTCCCATAAGGCTATAAACCGACTTTTCTGCAGATAGTCTGCAAGCCAGAAAGGAGTGGCCTGGTATATTTAAAGTAAAGAAAGTAAAAAAATCCTACAAACAGCAATACTCTACCCAGCAAAGCTTTTACTCAGATTTGTTGGAGAGGTCAAAGTTTTACAAACAAGCAAAAGCTAAAAGAGTTCAGCACTACCAAACCAGCTTTACAAGAAATGCTAAATGCACTTCTCTAATCAGAAAAGAAAAGGCCACAACTGGAAATATGAAAATTGAAAAAAGAAAAATCTCATTCACAAGAACAAATATACAGTAAAGTTACTAAATCAACCATCTGTAAAAGTAGCATGCAAGTTAAAAGACAAAAGGAATAAAATCATCTACATCCAAAATAAGTGGTTATGCTATGCAAAAGACAAAAAAATGTACAATTTGTTTTCAAAAACATTAAACATGGATGGCAGCAGTAAAAATGCAAGTTTATTAAATTCAATTCAAACTAAGAAATCAACATCTTAACTACATTATATATGTATATATATATATATATATAAATCAAGCTATAGATAGATGATAGATAAATTGATAGATAGGTAGATGATAGATAGATTGATAGATAGGATACATAATTTGCTATATAAAAGACTCATTGTAACTGCAGACCAAAACTATAGAGTAGATACATATGCAAAAAAGGAAAAGGAATTCAAACATAACACTAAAGAGTCATCAAACCACAAGGGAAGAGAGCACAAGAAAACAAAGGAACCAAAGAGAACTACAAAAGCAACACAAAAATGAATGGCACCAAGTACATAGCTATCAATAATTACTTAAAATGTAAATACAATACATTCTCCAATCAAAGATACAGAGTGTGTAAATGGATATAAAAACAAGACACATATATATACTACCTACAAGAGACTCCATTCACACAGATTGAAATTAGGAGATGAAAAAAGGTACTCCACGCACATGAAAAGGAAAAGAAAGGGTAGCAATTCCTATATCAGAAAAAATATAATTTAAAACAAAGGCTGTAACAAGAAACAAAGAAGGACATTTCATAATGACCAAGGCATCAATCCAAGAAGAAGACATAACAACAGTAAATATATATGCACCCAATATAGGAGTACCTAAATAAATAAACCAAATATTAAGAAACATAAATGTATATATTGACAGTGACATAGTAACAGTAGGGGACTTTAACAGCTCACTTACTTCAATGGACAGACCATCCAGACAGAAAATCAATAAGGAAATCCTGGAATTAAACGTCACATTAGAGCAAATGGACTTGAGAGCCATAAATAGAACATTCTATCCAAAAGCAGCAGAATACATATTTCTTCCATGTGCAAAGAGAAGATTCTTCAGTATATATCACATGCTAGGCAACAAAACAAGTCTCAAAAAGTTTATGAAAATTGGAATTATATCAAGCATCTTTACCAACCACAAAGCTATGAGACTAAAATCAACCACAAGAAAAAACTGTAAAAACACAAACATGGGAGAGACCTTCAAGATGACAAAGAAGTAAGATGTGGAGGTCATCTTCCTCCCCACAAATATATCAAAAATACATCTACATGGAGAAAAACTCCTACAGAACACCTACTGAAGGCTGGCAGAATACCTCAGAATTCTGAAAAGGCAAGAAACTCCCCACATACCTGTGTAGGGCAAAAGAAAAAAAAAAGAATAAGGAAGGACCTGTGCCTCGGGGAGGGAGTTGTGAAGGAGAAAAAGTTTCCACACACTAGCAAGGGGGAAGCTCCAGAACCATGGAGAAGACAGCAGTAGCATGGGTGCAGAGGGCAAAATGCAGAGATTCATGCACAAAGGATCGTAGTCGACCAGGACTCACCAACCTGAGATGCTTGTCTGCTCATCCACCAGGGTGGATGTGGGCTGGGAGCTGAGGCTCAGGCTTCAGAGGTCAGACCCCAGTGAAAGGACTGGGGATGGCTTCATGAAGACTGACTGAAGGGGGCTAGGACACCACAGCTAGCCAGGAGGGAGTGTGAGAAAATGTCTGTATCTGCCAGAGAGGCAAGAGACCATTGTTTCAAGGTATGCAAGGAGAGGGGATTCCTGCTAAGTGTGCCCACAAAAGGCAGAGCACCACCTAAGTGAGCTCCAGAGATGGGCGTGAGCAGTGGCTATTATCTCGGACCCCAGAGACGGGCATGAACCACTAATGCTGCCACTGCTGCCACCAGGAATCCTGTCTGCAAGTGCAGGTCACTGCACAAACACACCGAGGAGCCTGTGCAGCACACCACTGCCAGGGTCCAGTGATCCGGGGACAACTTCCCTGGGAGAACACATTGTGGGCCTCAGGTTGTTGCAATGTCACGCTGGCTGCTGCTGCCACAGGATCACCCTGCATTCCAATTATGACTACCCAACCACTCCCTCTCTCCAGCCTCAGTGAGCAAGAGGGCCTTAATCAGCTACTGCTTTAATCCCCTCTTGTGAGAGCAGGTGAACAGACACCTGAGGGGGGCCTACATGCAGAGCCTCTGCTGTTGCAGGGTCGCCCTGCATTCCAATTATGACTACTGAACCCCTCCATCTCCCCAGCCTGAGAGAGCAACAGACACTTAATCAGCCTCTGCTTTAAACCCTTCCTGTCTGGGTGGGGAACAGACGCCTGAGGGTGACCTATATGCAGAAGCGGGGCCAAAACCAAAGCTGAGCCCCAGGAACAGTGCAAACAAAGAAAGGAAAGGGAAATTTCTCTGTGCACCTTCAGGAGCAGCAGATTAAATCTCCACAATCAACTTGATGTTCCCTGCATCAGTGGAATTACTGAATACACAACGAATGTTCCAAAAATTGAGGAGGTGGACTTTGGGAGCAACTGTAGACTTGGAATATTCTTTCTGCATCTGATATGTTTCTGCTTTTAAGTTTATCTTAGTTTAGATTTTAGTGCTTGTTATCATTGTTGGATTTGTTTATTGGCTTGGTTGACCACTTCCTTTTAAATTTATTTTTATATTTTTAAATTTTTATTATTTTCTTTTTTTCTCTTTTTATGAGTGTGTATGTGTATGTTACTTTGTGTGATTTTGTCTGTTTAGGTTTGCTTTTACCATTTGTCCTATGGTTCTGTCTGTTCATTTTGTTTGTTTTCTTTGTTTTTCTTTTTATGAGTGTGTGTGTTTCTTTGTGTGATTTTGTCTGTTTACTTTTGCTTTTACCATTTGGTTTGGGGTTATATCTGTTCTATTTTTTTTCTTTTTCTTCTTGTTTTTTTTCCCTTTGTTTCTTCTGAACCATGTGGCTGGCAGGGTTGTGGTGCTCCAGCCAGGTGTTGGACCTGAGCATCTGAGGTAGAAGAGCAGAGTCCAAAACACTGGACCACCAGAGACCTCCCAGTTCTACATAATATCACTTGGTGAGAGATCTCCCAGAGATCTTCATCTCAACACTAAGACCCAGCTCCACCTAACGGCCAGGAAGATCCAGTGCTGGATGCCCAATGCCAAACAACTAGCAACAGAGGAATAAAACCCTACCCATTAGCAGAGAGTCTGCCTACAATGATACTACATTCACAGACACCCCAAAACACACAAGCAGACATGGCCCTGCCCACCAGAAGTACAAGATCCATCCCCACCGACCAGAGAACAGGCACAAGTCCCCTCCACAAGGAAGCCTAAACAACCAATGAAACAACCTCATTCACTAGGGACAGACACAAAAATAACAGGAGCTTTAAACTGGCAGCCTGTAAAAAGGAAACCCCAAACAGTAAGTTAAACAAAATGAGAAGACAGAGATATATGCAGCAGATGAAGAAGCAAGGTAAAAACCTACCAGACCAAAAATTTGAAGAGGAAATATGTAAATTACCCGAAAAAGAATTCAGAGTAATGATAGTAAAGATGATATAAAATCTCGGAAATAAAATGGAGAAAATATGACAAACGTTTAACAAAGACCTAGAGGAACTAAATAGCAAACAAACAAAGGTGTACAACACAATAAATCAAATTAAAAATACTCTAGAAGGAATCAATAGTAGAATAACTAAGGAAGAAAAATGGATAAGTGACTTGGAAGATAAAAGAATGGAAACAACTGCCACAGAGTAGAATAAAGAAAAAAGAATGAAAATAATTGAGGACAGTTTCAGAGACTGGGACAAGATTAAATGCAATAACTTTCTAAGTATACGTGTCCCAGAAGAAGAAGAGAAAAAAGAAGGGTCTGAGAAAATATTTGAAGAGATTATAGTCCAAAAATTCCCTATCATGGTAAAGGGAATAGTCAATCAAGTCAAGGAAGCACAGAGAGTCCCATATAAGATAAATAAAAGGACAAACAAGACAACACATATTAATCAAACCATTAAAAATTAAATACAAAGAATACATACTATAAGCAAGGGAAAAACAACAAATAACACACAAGTGAATCCCCATAAGGTTCACAGCTGATTTTTCAGCAGAAACTCTGCAAGCCAGAAGGCAGTGGCAGGAAATATTTAAAGTGATGAAAGGGAGAAAACTACAACCAAGATTACTCTACCCAGCAAGGATCTCATTCAGATTCGAGGGAGAAATTAAAACCTTTACAGACAAGCAAAGGATAAGAGAATTCAGCACCACAAAACGAGCTTTACAAGAAATGCTAAAGGAACTTCTCTAGGCAGGAAACACAAGAGAAGGAAAAGACTTACCATAACAAACCCAAAACAATTAAGACAATGGTAATAGGAACATACATATTGATAATTACCTTAAATAAAAATGGAATAAATACTCTGACCAAAAGACACAGACTGGCTGAATGGGTACAAAAAAAGGATGCATTTATATGCTGTCTAAAAGAGACCCACTTCAGACCTACGGACACATACAGACTGAAAGTGAGGGGATGGAAAAGAGATATTCCATGCAAATGGAAATCAAAAGAAAGCTCATGTAGCAATACTCGTATCAGACAACATAGACTTTAAAAATAAAGAATATTACAAGAGACAAAGAAGGACATGACATAATGATCAAGGGATCAATCCAAGAAGACATAACAATTACAAATATTTATGCATCCAACATAGGACCACCACAATACATAAGGCAAATGCTAACAGACATAAAGGGGAAATCAACAGTAACACAATAATAGTAGGGAATTTTAACACCACACTTTCACCAATGGACAGATCATCCAAAATGAAAATAAATAATGAAACACAAGCTTTAAAAGACACATTAGACTAGATGGACTTAATTGATATATATGACATTCCATCCAAAAACAACAGACTACACTTTCTACTCAAGTGCTCATGGAACATTCTCCAGGACAGATCATACCTTGGATCAAAAAATAAAGCCTTGGTAAAATTAAGAAAAGAGAAATCATAACAAGTATCATTTCTGACCACAACACTATGAGACTAAGTATCAATCACAGGAAAAAAACGTAAAATATACAAACACATGGAGGCTAAACAATACACTACTAAATAACCAAGAGATAACTGAATAATTCAAAGAGGAAATTAAAAAATACCTAGAAATTGATGACAATGAAAAAGCCAATGGGATGCAGCAAAAGCAGTTCTAAGAGGGAAGTTTACAGCAATACAATCCTACCTCAAGGAACCAGAAAAATCTCAAATAAACAACATATGCTTACACCTAAAGCAATTACAGAAAGAAGAACAAAATAAACCCCCAAAGTTAACAGAAGGAAAGAAATCATAAATATCAGATCAGAATTAAATGAAAAAGAAGGAAACATTAGCTAAGATCAATAAAAATAGGGCTTTCCTTGTGGCACAGTGGTTAAGAATCCACCTGCCAATGCAGGGAACACAGGTTTGAGCCCTGGTCTGGGAAGATCCCACATGCCACAGAGAAACTAAGCCCATGCACCACAACTACTGAGCCTGCACTCTAGAGCCTGTGAGCCACAGCTACTGAGCCTGCACACCAAAACTACTGATTCCCATGCACCTAGAACCTGTGCTCCGCAACAAGAGAAGCCACTGCAATGAGAAGCTGGTGCACCGCAATGAAGAGTAGGTCCCCGCTCGCTGCAACTAGAGAAAGCCCACATGCAGCAACGAAGACACAACACAGACAAAAATAAATAAATAAAATAAATTTAAATAAATAAATAAAATAAAAGCTGGTTCTTTCAGAAGATAAACAAAATTGATAAACCATTAGCCAGACTCATCAAGAAAAAAAGAAAAAAGGGAGAAGACTCAAATCAACAGAATTAGAAATGTAAAATGAGAAGTAACAACTGACACTGCAGAAATACAAATGATAATGAGAGACTAATACAAGCAACATATGGTCAATAAAATGGACAACCTGGAAGAAATGAACAAATCCTTAGAAAAGTACAATCTTCCAAGACTGAACCAGGAAGAAATAGAAAATATGATCAGACCAATGACAAGCACTGAAATTGAAACTGTGATTTAAAATCTTCCAACAAACAAAAGCTCAGGGACAGAGGGCTACACAGCGAAATTCTATCAAACATTTAGAGAAGAGGTAAGACACATTCTTCTAAAACTCTTCCAAAATAAACAGAGGGAGGAACACTAACAAACTCATTTGATGAGGCCAGCATCAACCTGATATCAAAACTAAACAAAGAGGTAAAAAAAGAAGAAAATTAAAGGCCAGTATCACAAATGAACATAGAAGCAAAAATCCTCAACAAAATACTAACAAACAGAATTCAACAGCACCTTAAAAGGATCATACACCATGAACTAGTGAGGTTTATCCCAGGAATGCGAGGATTATTCAATATATGCAAATCAATCTATGTGATACACCATATGAACAAACTGAAGGATAAAACACATGAAAATCTCAATATATGAAGAAAAAGATTTTGAAAAATTCAAAACCCATTTGTGATGAAAACATTCCAGAAAGTAAGCATAGAGGTAATCTACCTCAACATAATAAAGGTCCTATATGACTAACCCACAGCGAACATCATTCTCAATGGTGAAAACATGGAATCATTTCCACTAAGATCAGGAAAAAGACAAGGTTGCCCACTCTCACCACTCTTTTTTTTTTTCATTTTAACATCTTTATTGGAGTATAATTGCTTTACAATGGTATGTTAGTTTCAGCTTCACAACAAAATGAATCAGTTATATATATACATATGTTCCCATATCTCTTCCCTCTTGCGTCTCCCTCCCTCCCACCCTCCCTATCGCACCCCTCCAGGCGGTCACAAAGCACCGAGCTGATCTCCCTGTGCTATGCGGCTGCTTCCCACTAGCTAACTACCTTACGTATGTTACTGTATATATGTCCATGCCTCTCTCTCGCTTTCTCACAGTTTACCCTTCTCCCTCCCCATATCCTCAAGTCCATTCTCTAGTAAGTCTGTGTCTTTATTCCTGTTTCACCACTAGGTTTTTCATGACTTTTTTTTCTTAAATTCCATACATATGTGTTAGCATATGGTATTTGTCTCTCTCTTTCTGACTTACTTCACTCTGTATGACAAACTCTAGGTCTATCCACCTCATTACAAATAGCTCAATTTCATTTCTTTTTATGGCTGAGTAATATTCCATTGTATATATGTGCCACATCTTCTTATCCATTCATCCGATGATGGACACTTAGGTTGCTTCCATCTCCGGTATATTGTAAATAGAGCTGCAATGAATATTGTGGTACATGACTCTTTTTGAATTATGGTTTTCTCAGGGTATATGCCCAGTAGTGGGATTGCTGGGTCATATGGTAGTTCTATTTGTAGTTTTTTAAGGAACCTCCATACTGTTCTCCACAGTGGCTGCATCAATTTAAATTCCCACCAACAGTGTAAGAGGGTTCCCTTTTCTCCACACCCTCTCCAGCATTTATTGTCTCTAGATATTTTGAAGATGGCCATTCTGACTGGTGTGAGATGATATCTCATTGTAGTTTTGATTTGCATTTCTCTAATGGTTAGTGATGTTGAGCATTGTTTCATGTGTTTGTTGGCAGTCTGTATATCTTCTTTGGAGAAATGTCTATTTAGGTCTTCTGCCCATTTTTGGATTGGGTTATTTGTTTTTTACTTATTAAGCTGCATGAGCTGCTTATAAATTTTGGAGATTAATCCTTTGTCAGTTGCTTCAGTTGCAAATATTTTCTCCCATTCAGAGGGTTGTGCTTTGGTCTTGTTTATGGTTTCCTTTGCTGCGCAAAAGCTTTTAAGTTTCATTAGGTCCCATTAGTTTATTTTTGTTTTTATTTCCATTTCTCTAGGAGGTGGGTCAAAAAGGACCTTGTTGTGATTTATGTCATAGAGTGTCCTGCCTATGTTTTCCTCTAAGAGTTTCATAGTTTCTGGCCTTACATTTAGGTCTTTAATCCATTTTGAGCTTATTTTTGTGTATGGTGTTAGGGAGTGATCTAATCTCATACTTTTACATGTAGCTGTCCAGTTTTCCCAGCACCACTTATTGAAGAGGCTGTCATTTCTCCACTATACATTCCTGCCTCCTTTATCAAAGATAAGGTGACTATATGTGCGTGGGTTTATCTCTGGTCTTTCCATCCTGTTCCATTGATCTATATTTCTGTTTTTGTGCCAGTACCATACTGTCTTCATTACTGTAGCTTTGTAGTATAGTCTGAAGTCAGGAAGCCTGATTCCTCCAGCTCCATTTTGCATTCTCAAGACTGCTTTGGCTATTCGGGGTCTTTTGTGTTTCCATATAAATTGTGAAATTTATTGTTCTAGTTATGTGCAAAATGCCAGTGGTAGTTTGATAGGGATTGCATTGAATCTGTAGATTGCTTTGGGTAGTAGAATCATTTTCACAATGTTGATTCTCCCAATCAAAGAACATGGTATATCTCTCCATCCATTTGTATCATCTTTAATTTCTTTCATCAATGTCTTATAATTTTCTGCATACAGGTCTTTTGTCTCCATAGGTAGGTTTATTCCTAGATATTTTATTCTTTTTGTTGCAATGGTAAATGGGAGTGTTTTCTTGATTTCACTTTCAGATTTTTCATCATTAGTATATAGGAATGCCAGAGATTTCTGTGCATTAATTTTGTATCCTGCTACTTTCCCAAATTCATTGATTAGCTCTAGTAGTTTTCTGGTATCATCTTTAGGATTCTCTATGTATAGTATCATGTCATCTGCAAACAGTGACAACTTTACTTCTTCTTTTCTGATTTGGATTCCTTTTATTTCCTTTTCCTCTGATTGCTGTAGCTAAAACTTCCAAAACTATGTTGAATAAGAGTGGTGAGAGTGGGCAACTTTGTCTTGTTCCTGATCTTAGTGGAAATGCTTACAGTTTTTCACCATTGAGGACAATGTTGGCTGTGGATTTGTCATATATGGTCTTTATTATGTTGAGGAAAGTTCCCTGTATGCCTACTTTCTGCAGGGTTTTTATCATAAATGGGTGTTGAATTTGTCAAAAGCTTTCTCTGCATCTAAGGTTTTTCTCCTTCAATGTTAATATGGTGTATCCCGTTGATTGATTTGCGTATATTGAAGAATCCTTGCATTCCTGGAATAAACCCCACTTGGTCATGATGTATGATCCGTTTAATGAGCTGTTGGATTCTGTTTGCCAGCATTTTGTTGAGGATTTTTGCATCTATGTTCATCAGTGATATTGGCCTGTAGTTTTCTTTCTTTGTGACATCCTTGTCTGGTTTTGGTATCAGGGTGATGGTGGCCTCGTAGAATGAGTTGGGGAGTGTTCCTCCCTCTGCTATATTTTGGAAAAGTTTGAGAAGGATAGGTGATAGCTCTTCTCTAAATGTTTGATAGAATTCGCCTATGAAGTCATCTTGTCCTGAGCTTTTGCTTGTTGGAAGATTTTTAATCACAGTTTCAATTTCAGTGCTTGTGATTCATCTGTTCATATTTTCTATTTCTTCCTGATTCAGTCTTGGCAGGTTGTGCCTTTCTAAGAATTTGTCCATTTCTTCCAGGTTGTCCATTTTATTGGCATAGAGTTGCTTGTAGTAATCTCTCATGTTGTTTTGTATTTCTGCAGTTTCAGTTGTTACTTCTCCTTTTTCATTTCTAATTCTATTGATTTCAGTCTTCTCTCTTTTTTTCTTGATGAGTCTGGCTAATGGCTTATCAATTTTGTTTATCCTTTCAAAGAACCAGCTTTTAGTTTTATTGATCTTTGCTATCGTTTCCTTCATTTCTTTTTCATTTATTTCTGATCTGATTTTTATGATTTCTTTCCTTCTGCTACCTTTGTGATTTTTTTGTTCTTCTTTCTCTAATTGCTTTAGATGCAAGGTTAGGTTGTTTATTCGAGATGTTTCCTGTTTCTTAAGGTAGGATTGTATTGCTATAAACTTCCCTCTTAGAACTGCTTTTGCTGCATCCCAAAGATTTTGAGTCATCGTGTCTCCATTGTCATTTGTTTCTAGGTATTTTTTGATTTCCTCTTTGATTTCTTCAGTGATCACTTCATTATTAAGTAGTGTATTGTTTAGCACCCATGTGTTTGTATTTTTTACAGATCTTTTCCTGTAATTGGTATCTAGTCTCATAGCATTGTGGTTGGAAAAGATACTTGATACAATTTCAATTTTCTTAAATTTACCAAGGCTTGATTTGTGACCCTAGATATGATCTGTCCTGGAGAATGTTCCATGAGCACTTGAGAAAAATGTGTATTCTGTTGTTTTTGGATGGAGTGTCCTATAAATATCAATTAAGTCCCTCTTGTTTAATGTATCATTTAAAACTTGTGTTTCCTTATTTATTTTCATTTTGGATGATCTGTCCATGGGTGAAAGTAGGGTGTTAAAGTTCCCTACTATGAATGTGTTACTGTCGATTTCCCCTTTTATTGCTGTTAGTATTTGCCTTATGTATTGAGGTGCTCCTATGTTGGGTGCATAAATATTTACACTTGTTATATCTTCCTCTTGGATCGATCCCTTGATCATTATGTAGTGTCCTTCTTTGTCTCTTGTAATACTCTTTATTTTAAAGTCTATTTTGTCTGATATGAGAATTGCTACTCCAGCTTTCTTTTGGTTTCCATTTGCATGAAACACCTTTATCCATCACCTTACTTTCAGTCTGTATGTGTCTCTAGGTCTGAAGTGGGTCTCTTGTAGACAGCAAACATATGCGTCTTGTTTTTGTATCCATTCAGCCAATCTGTGTCTTTTGGTGGGAGCATTTAGTCCATTTACATTTAAGGTAATTATCGATATTTATGTTCCCATTCCCATTTTCTTAATTGTTTTGGGTTCGTTATTGTAGGTCTTTTCCTTCTCTTGTGTTTCTTGCCTAGAGGATTTCCTTTAGCAGTTGTTGTAGAGCTGGTTTAGTGGTGCTGAACTCTCTCAGCTTTTGCTTGTCTGTAAAGGTTTTAATTTCTCCATCAAATCTGAATGAGATCCTTGCTGGGTAGAGTAATCTTGGTTGCAGATTTTTCTCCTTCATCACTTTCAATATGTCCTGCCAGTCCCTTCTGGCTTGCAGAGTTTCTGCTGAAAGATCAGCTGTTAACCTTATAGGGATTCCCTTGTGTGTTATTTGTTGTTTTTCCCTTGCTGCTTTTAATATGCTTTCTTTGTATTTCATTTTTGACAGTTTGATTAATATGTGTTTTGGCGTATTTCTTCTTGGATTTATCCTGTATGGGACTCTCTGTGTTTCCTGGATTTGATTAACTATTTCTTTCCCATATTAGGGAAGTTTTCAACTATAATCTCTTCAAATATTTTCTCAGTCCCTTTCTTTTTCTCTTCTTCTTTTGGAACCCCTATAATTCGAATGTTGGTGCGTTTACTGTTGTCCCAGAGGTCTCTCAGACTGTCCTCAGTTCTTTTCGTTCTTTTTTCTTTATTCTGCTCTGCAGTAGTTATTTCCACTATTTTATCTTCCAGGTCACTTATCCGTTCTTCTGCCTCAGTTATTCTGCTATTGTTCCCATCTAGAGTATTTTTCATTTCATTTATTTTGTTGTTCATCATTGTTTGTTTCATCTTTATTTCTTCTAGGTCCTTGTTAAATGTTTCTTGCATTTTGTCTATTCTATTTCCAAGATTTTGGATCATCTTTACGATAATTATTCTGAATTCTTTTTCAAGTAGACTGCCTATTTCCTCTTCATTTGTTAGTTCTGGTGGGTTTTTATCTTGCTCCTTCATCTGCTGTGTGTTTTTCTGTCTTTTCATTTTGCTTATCTTACTGTGTTTGGGGTCTCCTTTTTGGAGGCTGAAGGTTCGTAGTTCCTGTTGTTTTTAGTGTCTGTCCCCAGTGGCTAAGGTTGGTTCAGTGGGTTGTGTAGGCTTCCTGGTGGAGGGGACTAGTGCCTGTGTTCTGGTGGATGAGCCTGGATTTTGTCTCTGTAGTGGGCAGGTTCACGTCTGGTGGTGTGTTTTGGGGTGTCTGTAGACTTATTATGATTTGGGGCAGCCTCTCTGTTAATGGGTGGGGTTGTGTTACTGTCTTGCTAGTTGTTTGGCATAGGGTGTCCAGCACTGTAGCTTGCTGGTCATTGAGTGAAGCTGGGTGCTGGAGTTGAGATGGAAATCTCTGGGAGATTGTCGCCATTTGCTATTATGTGCAGCTGGGGGGCCTCTTGTGGACCAGTGTCCTGAAGTTGGCTCTCCCACGTCAGAGGCACAGCACTAACTCCTGGCTGCAGCACCAAGAGCCTTTAATCCACACGGCTCCTTAATTTGGGATGATTCGTTGTCTATTCATTTATTCCACAGATGCAGGGTACATCAAGTTGATTGTGGAGCTTTAATCCACTGCTTCTGCGGCTGCTGGGAGAGACTTACCTTTCTCTTCTTTGTTCTCACAGCTCCCGTGGGCTCAGCTTTGGATTTGGCCCCGCCTCTGCATGTAGGTTGCCGGAGGGCATCTGTTCTTTGCTCAGACAGGACGGGGTTAAAGGAGCCGCTAATTCGGGGGCTCTGTCTCACTCGGGCCGGGGGTAGGGTGGATCACGGAGTGCAGGGCGACCCTGCGGCGGCAGAGGCCGGAGTGACGTTGTGCCAGCCTGAGGCACACCGTGCGTTCTCCTGGGGGAGTTGTCCCTGGATTCCGGGACCCTGGCAGTGGCGGGCTGCACAGGCTCCCCGGAAGGGTGGTGTGGATAGTGACCTGTGTTCGCACACAGGCTTCTTGGTGGCGGCAGCAGCGGCCTTAGTGTCTCACGTCTGTACCTGGGGTCTGCACTTTCAGCCGCAGCCTGCGCCTGTCTCTGGAGCTTCTTTAAGCAGCATTCTTAATCCCCTCTCCTCACGCACCAGGAAATAAAGAGGGAAGAAAAGTCTCTTGCCTCTTTGGCAGGTCCAGACTTTTCCCCGGATTCCCTCCTGGCTAGCCGCGGTGCACTAACACCCTGCAGGCTGTGTTCACGCCGCCAACAGCAGTCCTCTCCTGGTGCTTCGACTGAAGCCTGAGCCTCAGCTCCCAGCCTCGCCTGCCCCAGCGGGTGAGCAGACAAGCCTCTCGGCTGGTGAGTGGCGGTCAGCCCTGATTCTCTATGCTGGAATCTCTCCACTTTGCCCTCCGCACCCCTGTTGCTGTGCTCTCCTCCGCGGCTCTGAAGCTCCCCCCCTCCACCACCTGCAGTCTCCGCCCACGAGGGGGCTTCCTAGTGTGTGGACACTTCTTCTCCTTCACAGCTCCCTCCCGCTGGTGCAGGACCTGTCCCTATCCTTTTGTCTCTGTTTATTTTTTTCTTTTGCCCTACCCAGGTACGTGGGGGGTTTCTTGCATTTTGGGAGGTCTGAGGTCTTCTGCCAGCGTTCAGTAGGTGTTCTGTAGGAATTGTTCCACGTGTAGATGTATTTCTGGTGTATCTGTGGGGAGGAAGGTAATCTCCACTTCTTACTCTTCTGCCATCTTCCCGGAAGTCTCACCACTCTTATTCAACATAGTTTTGGAAGTTTTAGCCACTTCAATCAGAGAAGAAAAAGAAACAAAATGAATCCAAAACAGAAAAGAAGAAGTAAAACTGTCACTGTTTGTAGACGACATGATTCTATACATAGAATATCCTAAAGAAGCCACCAGAAAACCACAAGAGCTAATCAATTAATTTGGTAAAGTAGCAGGATACAAAATTAATGTACAGAAATCTCCTGCATTTCTATACATTAACAATGAAAAATATGAAAGAGGAATTAAAGAAGCACTTCCATTTACCATAGCAACAGAAAGAATTAAATACCTAGGAATAAACCTTCCTAAGGAGACAAAAGACCTGTATGCAGAAAACTATGACACTGATGAAAGAAAATAAAGATGATACAAAAAGATGGAGAGATATACCATTTTCTAGGATTGGAAGAATGAATATTGTGAAAATGACTATACTACCGAAAGGTATCCACAGATTGAATGCAATCCCTATCAAACTACCAATGACATTTTTCACAGAACTAGAACAAAAGAATTCACAATTTATATGGAAACACAAAAGACCCCGAATAGCCAAAGCAATCTCTAGAAAGAAAAATGGAGCTGGAGGAATCAGGCTCCCTGACTTCAGGCTATACTACAAAGCTACAGTAATCAAGACAGTATGGTACTGTTAAAAAAAAAACAGAATTATAGATCAATGGAACAGGATAGAAAGCCCAGAGATAAACCCATGAACATATGGTCACCTTATCTTTGACAAAGGAGGCAAGAATATACAATGGAGAAAAGACAGCCTCTTCAATAAGTGGTGCTGGGAAAACTGGGCAGCTACGTGTAAAAGAATGAAATTAGAACACTCCCTAACACCATACACAAAAATAAACTCAAAATGGATTAAATACCTAAATATAAGGCCAGACACTATAAATCTCTTAGAGGAAAACATAGGCAGAACACTCAATGACATAAATCAGAGCAAGATCCTTTTTGACCCACCTCCTAGAGAAATGGAAATAAAAACAAATATAAACAAATGGGACCGAATAAAACCTAAAGGATTTTGCATTGCAAAGGAAACCATAAACAAGACAAAAATACAACCCTCAGAAAGGGAGACAATATTTTCAAATGAAGCAACTGATAGAGGATTAATCCCCCAAGTATACAAGCAGCTCATGCAGCTCAATATCACAATAACAACAACCTAATCAAAAACGTGCAGAAGACCTAAATAGACATTTCTCCAAAGAAGATATACAGACAGCCATCAAACACATTAAAGGATATTCAACATCATTAATCATTAGAGAAATGTAAATCAAAACCATAATGAGGTAGCACATCACACTGTTCAAAATGGCCATCATCAATAAATCTACAAACAATAAATGCTGGACAGGGTGTGGAGCAAATGGGACCCTCTTGCACTGTTGGTGGGAATGTAAATTGATACAGCCACTATGGAGAACTGTATGCAGTTTCCTTAAAAAACTAAAAAGAACCACCATATGATGCAGCAATCCCTCTACTGGGCATACACCCTGAGAAAACCATAATTCAAAAAGAGTCATGTACCACAATATTCACTGCAGCACTATTTACAGTTATCAGGCCATGGAAGCAATGTAAGTGTCCATCGACACATGAATGGAAAAAGAAAGATGTGGCACATATATAAAATGGAATATTACTCAGCCATAAAATGAAATGAAATTGAGTTATTGGTAGTGAGGTGTATGGACCTAGAGTCTCTCAGATAGAGTGAAGTGAGTCAGAAAGAGAAAAACAAATACTATATGCTAACTCATTTATATGGAATCTAAGAAAAACAAAGGTTCTGAAGAACCTAGTGGCAGGACAGGAATACAGACGTAGACATAGAGAATGGACTTGAGGAAAATGGGAGGGGGAAATTTAAGCTGGGATGAACTGAGAGAGTAGCACTGACATATATACACTACCAAATGTAAAATAATAGCTAGTGGGAAGCAGCCACATAGCACAAGCAGATCAGCTCAGTGCTTTGTGACCACCTAGAGGAGTGGGATAGGGAGGGTGGAAGGGAGGTGCAAGAGGGAGCGTATATGGGGATATATGTATACATATAGCTGATTCACTTTGTTATACAGCAGAAACTAACACAACACTGTAAAGCAATTATACTCCCATGAAGATGTTCAAAAAAATCCACAAACATGTTGAGGCTAAGCAATATGCTGTTAATCAACCAATGGATGACTTGAAGAAATCAAAAAGGAAATTTAAAAATACCTCAACACAAATGAAAATGAAAACTCAATGTTCCAAAGTCTACAGTACACAGCAAAGCAGTTCGAAGAGAGAAAATTATATTAGTACACACCTACCTTGGGAAACAAACAAAAAAATCTCAAATTTACAAAGCAACCTTACACCTTAAGGAACTAGAAAAAGAAAAACAAATAAAATGGAAAGTTAATAGAAGGCAGCTAATCACAAAGATCAGAGCAAAATATAAATGAAATAGAAACTAGAAAATAAAAAAATAAAAATATAGGAAACACCAATGAAATTAAACCTTGTTCTTTGAAAAGATAAAGTAGATAGATCATTAGCCAGATACATCAAGAAAATAACAGAGAGAGGCAAAACTAATATAAGCAAAAATGAAAAATCAGATCTTACAACAGATACCATAGAAATAAAAGGATTAGAAGAGACTATTATGAACAGTTATATGACAGTAAAGACTACCTAGAAGAAATGGAGAAGTTCATAGAAATAAGCAATCTCCCAAGACTAAATTAGGAAGAAGTAGAAAATATCAATAGATCAATTACCAGTGTTGATATTGAAACAGTAATTTTAAAATCTCACAACACCAGTCTAGGACCAGACGGATTCAAAATGAATTCTACCCAACGTTTAAAGAAGAGTTAACATGTAAACTTCTTAAACCATTCCAAAATATTGCTGAGGAAGGAACACTAAGAACTGATTCCATGATGCCATTATCACCCTGAAACCAAAACCAGACAAAGATATAATAAAAAATGAAAATAATAGGCCAATATCACTGATGAACATGGATGCAAAAATTCTCAACAAAATATCAGCAAACTGAATTCAATCATTCATTAAAAGTATCATACACTGTGATTGAGTGATGTATCCCAGGAACTCAAAAATAGTTCAATACCTGCAAATCAATCAATTTGATATACCACATTAACAAATTGAATAATAAAATCATATAATCATCTCAATCGATGCAGAAAAATTTTCTGGCAAAATTCAACATCTATTTATGATAAAAACGCTCCACAAAGGGAATATAAAGGGAATACACCTATATACCCTTATATGTTGAGGGAATACACCTCAGCATAATAAAGGCAATATATGGCAAGCCCACAACTAACATCATACTCAAAGATAAAAAGTTGAATGTATTTCTTCTAAGATCAGTAAAAAGACAAGTATACCCACTCTCACCATATTTATTCAACATAGGATTGGAAGTCCTAACCACACCAACCAAATTAAAAGAAAGAAATAAAAGATCAAGAATAATCCTAACGTCACCACCAAAAAATTACTAAAGCTCATCAATGAATTTGGTGATGTTGCAGTATACAAAATTAATATACAGAAATCTGTTGCATTTCTCTCTTTTTAACATCTTTATTGGAATATAATTGTTTTACAATGGTGTAATAGTTTCTGCTTTTTAACAAAGTGGATCAGTTATACATACACATATATCCCCATATCTCCTCTCTCTTGCATGTCCCTCCCACCCTTCCAATCCCACCCCTCTAGGTGGTCACAAAGCACCAAGCTGACCTCCCTGTGCTATGCAGCTGTTTCCCACTAGCTATCTATTTTACATTTGGTAGTGTATATATGTCTATGCCACTCTCTCACTTCGTCCCAACTTACCCTTCCCACTCCCTGTGTCCTCAAGTCCATTCTCTATGTCTGAGTCTTTACTCCAGTCCTGTATGAGGTTCTTCAGAACCATTTATTCTTTTACTTTTCTCTATTCCATATATACGTGTTAGCATACGGTATTTGTTTTTCTCTTCCTGACTTACTTCAATCTGTATGAGAGACTCTAGGTCCATGCACCTCACTACAAATAACTCAATTCCGTTTCTTTTTATGGCCGAGTAATATTCCATTGTATATGTGTGCCACATGTTTTTATCCATTTATCTGTCTATGGACACTTAAGTTGCTTCCATATCCTGGCTATTGTAAATAGAGCTGCAATGAACATTTTGGTACATGACACTTTTTGAACTATGGTTTTCTCAGGGTATATGCCCAGTAGTGGGATTGATGGCTTGTATGGTAGTTCTATTTTTAGTTTTTTAAGGAACCTCCATTCTGTTCTCCATAGTGGCTGTATCAATTTATAGTCCCACCAACAGTGCAAGAGGGTTCCCTATTCTCCACACCCTCTCCAGCATTTATGGTTTGTAGATTTTTAGATGATGGCCATTCTGACCGGTGTGAGGTGATACCTCATTGTAGGTTTGATTTGCATTTCTATAATGATTAGTGATGTTGAGCATCCTTTCATGTGTTTGTTGGCAATCTGTGTATCTTCTTTGCAGAAATGTCTATTTAGGTCTTCTGACCATTTTTGGATTGGGGTGTTTGTTCTTTTGCTATAGAGCTGCATGAGCTGCTTGTAAATTTTGGAGACTAATTCTTTGTCAGTTGCTTCATTTGCACATATTTTCTCCCATTCTGAGGGTTGTCTTTTCGTCTTGTTTACGGTTTCCTTGGCTGTGCAAAAGGTTTGAAGTGTCATTAGGTCCCATTTGTTTATTTTTTTTTAATTTCCATTTCTCTAGGAGGTTGGTCAAAACGGATCTTGCTGTGATTTATGTCATAGAATGTTCTGCCTATGTTTTCCTCTAAGAGTTTGATTGTGTCTGGCCTTACATTTAGGTCATTAATCCATTTTGAGTTTATTTTTGTGTATGGTGTTAGGGACTGTTCTAATTTCATTCTTTTACATGTAGCTGTCCAGTTTTCCCAGCACCACTTATTAAAGAGGCTGTCTTTTCTCCATTGTATATTCTTGCCTCCTTTATCAAAAATAAGGTGACCATATGTGCATGGGTTTATCTCTGGGTTTTCTATACACTAAAAACAAACTATCAGTAAGAGAAATTAAGAAAACAATCCCATTTATAATTGCATCAAAAAGAATAAAACACCTAGAAATAAACATATGTAAGAGGTAAAACCTGTACTCAGGAAACTATAAGACAGAGCTAAAAGAAATTGAAGAAGACACAAACAGATGGAAGGATATACCATTTTCATGATTTGGAAGAATTAATGTTGTTAAAATGACCATATTACTCAAAGCAATTTACAGATTCAAAGGAATCCTATGAAATTAACAAGGGCATTGTTTACAGAAATGGAAAAAAATAATTTTAAATATGTATGGGTAAAAGAGACACCTGAATATCCAAAACAATCTTGAGAAAGAAAAACAGAGCTGGAGGAATTATGCTCCCTGACTTGAAACTATACTACAAAGAGACAGTATTCAAAACACTGTGGTACTGGTACAAAAATAGATACATAGATAAGTGGAACAGAATAAAGAGCCCAGAAATATACCCAGGATCTTATGGTCAATTAGACTACAAGAAAGAATGCAAGAATATACAATGGAAAACAGACAGTCTCTTCAATAAGTTGTTCTGGGAAAACTGGACAGCTGCATGTAAGAGAATGAAATTACAACAGTCTCTAACACCATATACAAAAACTCAAAATGGATTAAGGACCTAAATGTAAGACCAGAAACCATAAAACTCCTAGGAGAAGCAAAGTCAAAACCCGCTATAACATATATCATAACAATATATTTTTGGATCTCTCTCCTAAAGCAAAGGAAATGAAAGCAAATATAAACAAATGGAACCCAATTAAACTTAAAAGTTTTTGCACAGCAAAAGGAACCATCAAGAAAACCAAAAGACAACCTCCTTAATGGTGGAAAATATTTGCAAAAGATACGACTGTTAACAGGCTAATATCCAAAATATATAAACATTTTATACAACTCAACTTCAAAAAACCAAATAGCCAGATTATAAAAATAGTCAGAAGTCCTGAATACATATTTTTCCAAAGAAGACATATAGATGGCTAACTGGCACATGAAAAGATGTTCAAGATCACTGTCATAGAGAAATGCAAATCAAAACCACAGTGAGATATCATTTCACAGCTGTCAAAATGGCTGTTATCTAAAGAACACAAATAAATAATGCTGGCAAGAATGTGGAGAAAAGGAAGCCTTGTATATTGTTCGTGGGAATGTAAATGGTGTAGCCACTATGGAAAACAGTATGGAGGTTTCTAAAAAACTGAAAACAGAACTATCATATGACCCAGTAATTCCAATCTTAGGTATATATTTGAAAGAAACAAAAATACTAGTTCAAAAAAAATACTAGCACCTCAATGTCCATTGCAGCTCTGTTTACAATTGTCAAGATGTGGAAAAAACCTGTGTCCATTAACAGATGAATGGAAAAAGAAGATTATATATATATATATATATATATATATATATATATATGTATATATATATATATACACACACACACATACATACATACAAACAAGGGAACAATACTCAGCAATAAAATTGAATGAAATTTTGCCATTTACAAAAACATGGATAAACTTGGAGGTTATTATGCTAAGTAAAAAAGTCAGGCAGAGAAAAAGAAATACTTTATGATGTCATTTATATGTGGAAACAAAAACAATTAAAGAAAGGCATGCATACAATGAAAACAAAACAGACTTACAGTTATAGAGAACAAACTAGTTTTTGCCAGTGGGGAGAGGGGAGGGAGGAGGGTCAAGACAGAGTAGAGGATTAAGAGGTACATAATATTATGTATAAAATAAATAAGCTCAGGGACAAGGGGAAGATGACAGAAGAGTAAGACGTGGAGATCACCTTCCTCCCACAGATACATAAGAAATACATCTACACGTGGAACAACTCCTACAGAACACCTACTGAACACTGGCAGAAGACCTCAGACCTCCTAAAAGTGGAGATTAAGAGCGCTACTTAAAGGAGCACCGGATACGGGCACGAGCGGCGGCTGAAAGCGTGGACCTGAGAGACATGCATAAGATGTTAAGACTGTTGCTGCCGCCACCAAGAAGCCTGTGTGCGAGCACAGGTCACTATCCACACACATCCCCTTCTGGGGAAACTGTGCAGCCCACCACTTCCAGGGTCCAGGGATCAAAGGACAACTTCCCCGGAGAACTCACGGCGCGCCTCAGGCTGGTGCAACGTCAGGATGGCCTCTGCCGCCGCAGGTCCGCCCCACACTCCATGCCCCTCCCTCCCACCGGCATGAATGAGACAGAGTCCCTGAAACAGCTGCTCCTTTAACCCCATCCTGTCTGAGCGAAGAACAGACGCACTCCGGTGACATACACGCAGAGGCAGGGCCAAATCTAAAGCTGAGCCCCGGGAGATGTGAGAACAAAGAAGAGAAAGGGAAATCTCTCCCAGCAGCCTCAGAAACAGCAGATTAAAGCTCCAAAATCAACTTGATGTACCCTGCATCTGTGGAATACATGAATAAAAAAATGATCATCCCAAATTGAGGAGGTGGACTTTGAGAGCAAGATTTATGACTTTTTCACCTTTTCCTCTTTTTGAGAGTGTGAACGTGTATGCTTCTGTGTGAGATTTTGTCTGTATAGCTTTGCTTCCACCATTTGTCCTAGGGTTCTATCGGTCCATTTTTTTGTCTGTTTTTTTTTCTTTTTAAAAAAATTTTTTCTTAATAATTATTTTTTATTTTAATAATGTTATTTTATTTTACTTTATCTACTTTCTTTCTTTCCTTCCTTGCTTCTTTTAGACAATGAATCATCCCAAATTGAGGAGGTGGACTTTGAGAGCAAGATTTATGATTTTTTCCCCATTTATTCTTTTTGTGAGTGTGTATGTGTATGCTTCTGTGTGAGATTTTGTCTGTATAGCTTTGCTTCCACCATTTGACCAAGGGTACTATCCGTCCATTTTTTTGTTTTGTTTTTTATCTCTGTTTTTAAAATTTTCTTAATAATTATTTTTTATTTTAATAACTTTATTATATTTTACCTTACTTTACTTCATTTTACTTTATCTTCTCTTTCTCTTTCTTTTCTTCCTTCCTTCCCTCTTCCTTCCTTCCTTCCTCCCTCTCACATTCCCTCCCACCCTCCTTTCTTTCTTTCTTTGCTTCTTTCTTTGTTTCTTTCTTTCTTCCTCTCTTTCTTTCATTCTACGTCTACTAATTTTTTCTTTCTAATTTTTCTCCCTTTTATTTTGAGCCGTGTGGATGAAAGGCTCTTGGTGCTGCACACAGGAGTCAGTGCTGTGTCTCTGAGGTGGGAGAGCCAACTTCAGGACACTGGTCCACAAGAGACCTCCCAGCTCCACATAATATCAAATGGCGAAAATCTCCCAGAGATCTCCATCTCAACACCAGCACCCAGCTTCACTCAACAACCAGCAAGCTACAGTGCTGGACACCCTATGCCAAACAACTAGCAAGACAGCAACACAACCCTACGCATTAGGAGAAAGGCTGCCTAAAATCATAATAAGACCACAAACACCCAAAAACACACCACCAGACGTGGACCTGCCTACCAGAAAGACAATATCCAGCCTCATCCACCAGAACACAGGCACTAGTCCCTTCCACCATGAAGCCTACACAACCCACTGAACTAACCTTAGCCGCTGGGGACAGACACCAAAAACAACGGGAACTACTAACCTGCAGCCTGCGAAAAGGAGACCCCAAACACAGAAAGATAAGTAAAATGAGAAGACAGAAAAACACACAGCAGATGAAGGAGCAAGAAAAAAACCCACCAGACCTAACAAGTGAAGAGGAAATAGGCAGCTTACCTGAAAAATATTTCAGAATAATGATAGTAAAGATGATCCAAAATCTTGGAAATAGAATAGACAAAATGCAAGAAACACTTAACAAGTACCTAGAAGAACTAAAGATGAAACAAAAACAATGATGATCAACAAAATAAATGAAATTAAAAATACCCTAGATGGGATCAATAGCAGAATAACTGAGGCAGAAGAACGGATAAGTGACCTGGAAGATAAATTAGTGGAAATAACTACTGCAGAGCAGAATAGGAAAAAAAGAATGAAGCGAACTGAGGACAGTCTCAGAGACCTCTGGGACAACATTAAATGCACCAATATTTGAATTATAGGGGTCCCAGAAGAAGAAGAGTAAAAGAAAGGGACTGAGAAAATATTTGAAGAGATTATAGTTGAAAACTTCCCTAATACGGGAAAGGAAATAGCTAATCAAGTCCAGAAAGTACAGAGAGTCCCATACAGGATAAATCCAAGAGAAATATGCCAAGACATATATTAATCAAACTGTCAAATATTAAATGCCAAGAAAACATATTAAAAGCAGCAAGGGAAAAACAACAAATAACACACAAGGGAATACCCATAAGGTTAACAGCTGATCTTTCAGCAGAAATGCTTTAGCCCAAAATGGACTGGCAGGACATATTTAAAGTGATGGAGAAAAACCCGCAACCAAGATTACTCTACCCAGCAAGGATCTCATTCAGATTTGATGGAGAAATTAAAACCTTTTCAGAGAAGCAAAAGAGGAGAGAGTTCACCAACAAAAAACCAGCTTTACAACAAATGCTAAACGAACCTCTCTAGGCAAGAAACACAAGACAAGGAAAAGACCTACCGTAACGAATACAAAGCAATTAAGAAAATGGGATAGGAACATATATATCAATAATTACCTTAATTGTAAATGGACTAAATGCTCCCACCAAAAGACACAGATTGGCTGAATGGATACAAAAACAAGATTCATATATATGCTGTCTACAAGAGACCCACTTCAGACCTAGAGACACATACAGACTGAAAGTAAGGGGATGGAAAAAGATATTCCATGCAAATGGAAACCAAAAGAAAGCTGGAGTAGAAATTTCCACATCAGAGAAAATAGACATTGAAATAAAGACTATTAGAACATACAAAGAAGGACACTACATAATGATCAAGAGAAAGATCCAAGAAGAAGATATAACAATTGTAAATATTTATGCACCCAACATAGGAGCATCTCAATACATAAGGCAAATACTAACAGCAATAAAAGGGGAAATTGACAGTAACACATTCATAGTAGTGGAATTTAACTCCCCACTTTAACCAATGGACAAATCATACAATATTAAAATAAATAGGGAAACACAAGCTTTAAATGATACATTAAACAAGATGGATTTAACTGATATTTATAGGACATTCCATTCATAAACAACAGAATACACATTGTTCTCAAGTACTCATGGAACATTCTCCAGGATAGATCATATCTTGGTTCACAAATGAAACCCTGGTAAACTTAAGAAAATTGAAATTGTATCAAGTATCTTTTCCAACCACAATGCTATGAGACTAGATACAAATTACAGGAAAAGATGTGGAAAAAATACAAACACATGGAGGCTAAACAATACACTACTTAATAGTGAAGTGATCACTGAAGAAATGAAAGAGGAAAATAAATACATAGAAACAAATGACAATGGAGACGCAATAACCCAAAACCTGTGGGATGCAGCACAAGCAGTTCTAAGAGGTAAATTTATAGCCATACTATCCTACCTTAAGAAACAGGAAACATCTTGAATAAACAACCTAACCTTGCACCTAAAGCAATAAGAGAAAGAAGAACAAAAAAACCCAAAGTTAGCAAAGGAAAGAAATCATAAAAATCAGATCAGAAATAAATGAAAAAGAAATGAAGGAAACAATAGCAAATATCAATAAAACTAAAAGCTGGTTCTTTGAGAAGATAAACAAAATTGATAAACAATTAACCAGAGTCATCAAGAAAAAAGGGAGAAGACTCAAATCAATAGAATTAGAAATGAAAATGGAGAAGTAACAACTGACACTGCAGAAATATAAAAGACCATGAGAGATGACTACAAGAAACTCTATACAAAAAATTGGACAACCTGGAAGAAATGGACAAATTCTTAGAAATGCACAACCTGCCAAGACTGAATCAGGAAGAAATAGAAAATATGAGCAGACCAATCTCAAGCACTGAAATGGAAACTGTGATGAAACATCTTCCAACAAACAAAAGCCCTGGACCAGATGGCTTCACAGGCGAATCCCAACAAACATTAGAGAAGAGCTAACACCTATCCTTCTCAAACTCTTCCAAAATATAGCAGAGGGAGGAACACTCCCAAACTCAATCTACGATGTCACCATCACCTTGATACCAAAACCAGACAAGGATTTCACAAAGCAATAGAACTACAGGCCAATTTCACTGATGAACATAGATGCAAAAATCTTCAAAAAAATACTAGCAAACAGAATCCAACAGCACATTAAAAAGATCATACACCATGATCAAATGGGGTTTATTCCAGAAATGCAAGGATTCTTCAATATACACAAATCAATCAATTTGATACACCATATTAACAAATTAGAGGAGAGAAACCATATGATCATCTCAGTAGATACAGAGAAAGCTTTCGACAAAATTCAACAGCCATTTATGATAAAAACCCTGCAGAAAGTAGGCATAGAGGGAACTTTCCTCAACATAATAAAGGCCATATATGACAAAAACACAGCCAATATCGTCCTCAATGGTGAAAAACTGAAAGCATTTCCACTAAGATCAGGAACAAGGCAAGGTTGCCCACTCTCACCACTCTAATTGAACATAGTTTTGGAAGTTTTAGCCACAGCAATCAGAAAAGAAAAGGAAATAAAAGGAATCCAAATCAGAAAAGAAGTAAAGCTGTCACTGTTTGCAGATGACATGACACTATACATAGAGAATCCTAAAGATGCTACCAGAAAACTACTAGAGCTAAACAATGAATTTGGTAAAGTAGCAGGATGCAAAATTAATTCACAGAAATCTCTGGCGTTCCTGTACACGAAAGATGAAAATCTGAACATGAAATCAAGAAAACACTCTCATTTACCATTGTAACAAAAAGAATAAAATATCTAGGAATAAACCTACCTAATGAGACAAAAGATCTGTATGTAGAAAATTATAAGACATTGATGAAAGAAATTAAAGATGATACAAATAGATGGAGAGATATACCATGTTCTTGGATTGGAAGAATCAACATTGTGAAAATGACTCTACTACCCAAAGCTATCTACAGATTCAATGCAATTCCTATCAAACTACCACTGGCATTTTTCACAGAACTAGAACAAAAACTTTCATAATTTCTATGGAAACACAAAAGACCCTGTATAGCCAAATCAATCATGAGAACGAAAAACAGAGCTGGAGGAATCAGGCTCCCTGACTTCAGACTATACTACAAAGCTACAGTAATCAAGACAGTATGGTACTGGCACAAAAACAGAAAGATAGATCAATGGAAAAGGATAGAAAGCACAGAGATAAACCCACGCACATATGGTCTCCTTATCTTTGATAAAGGAGACAGGAATGTACAGTGGAGAAAGGACAGCCTCTTCAACAAGTGGTGCTGGGAAAACTGGACAGGTACAGGTAAAAGTATGAGATTAGATCACTCCCTAACACCATTCACAAAAATAAGCTCAAAATGGATTAAAGACCTAAATGTAAGGCCAGAAACTTTCAAACTCTTAGGGTAAAACCTAGGCAGAACACTCTATTCCATAAAGCACAGCAAGATCCTTTTTGACCCACCGCCTAGAGGAAGTGAAATAAAAACAAAAATAAACAAATGTGACCTAATGAAACTTAAAAGCCTTTGTACAGCAAAGGAAACCATAAAGAAGACCAAAAGACAACCCTCTGAATGGGAGAAAATATTTGCAATTGAAACAACTGACAAAGGATTAATCTCCAAAGTTTAAAAGCAGCACATGCAGCTCAATAACAAAAAAACAAACAACCCAATCCAAAAATGGGCAGAAGATCTAAATAGACATTTCCCCAAAGAGGATATGCAGACTGCCAACAAACACATGAAAGAATGCTCAATATCATTAATCATTAGAGAAATGCAAGTCAAAACTACAATTAGATATCATCTCATACCAGGCAGAATGGCCATCATCAAAAAATCTAGAAACAATAAATGCTGGAGAGGGTGTGGAGAAAAGGGAATACTCGTGCACTGCTGGTGGGAATGTGAATTGGTACAGCCACTATGGAGAACAGTATGGAGGTTCCTTAAAATCTACAAATAGAACTACCATATGACCCAGCAATCCCACTACTGAGCATATACCCTGAGAAAACCATAATTCAAAAAGGGTCATGTACCAAAATGTTCATTGCAGCTCTATTTACAATAGCCAGGAGATGGAAACAACCTAAGTGTCCATCATCAGATGAATCGATAAAGAAGATGTGGCACATATATACAATGGAATATTACTCAGCCTTAAAAAGAAACAAAATTGAGCTATTTGTCTTGAGGTGGATAGACCTAGAGTCTGTCATACAGAGTGAAGTATGTCAGAAAGAGAAAGACAAATACAGTATACTAACACATATATATGGAATTTAAGGGAAAAAATGTCATGAACATCCTAGGGGTAAATAAAGACAGTAATAAATACACAGACCTACTAGAGAATGGACTTGAGGATATGGGGAGGAGGGAGGGTAAGCTGTGAAAATGTGAGAGAGTGGCATGGACATATATATACTACCAAATGTAAAGTAGATAGCTAGTGGGAAGCAGCCGCATAGCACAGGGAGATCATCTGGATGCTTTGTGACCGCCTGGACGGTTGGGATAAGAAGGGTGGGTGGGAGGGAGATGCAAGAGTGAAGAGATATGGGAACATATGTATATGTATAACTGATTCTCTTTGTTATAAAGCAGAAAGTAACACACCATTGTAAAGCAATTATTCTCTAATAAATATGTAAAAGAAATTAATTAATTAAATAAATAAATACGGTACAAGAATATATTTTACCACACAGGGAATATAGTCAATATTTTATAATAACTATAAATAGAACATAACCTTTAAAATTATTCATTACTATATTATACACCTGTAACTTACATAATATTGTGCATCATTTATATCTCAATAAAAAAGTAAAATAGAATCTTTCTTGAAATAACTGAAAAAAAACAAAAAACAATATGGTATTGACACAAAAACAAACTCATAGATAAATAGAACAGAGTAAGTAACTCACAGATAAGCCCACACTTGTATGAGAAATTAGTCCATATCAAAGGAGCCAAGAATATACAATGGGGAAAGGATGGCTTTTTTAATAAGTGGTGTTAGGAAAACTGGGAAGTAATATGAAAAAATCAAACTGTCCTACACACTCATACCATGTACCAATATATATTAAAAATGGATTAAAACTTCATACTAAGACCTGACCCCATAAAACCTCTAGAAGAAAACAGGCATTTTTTTTTTACATCAGTCTTATGAATATATTTTGGGATATCTCCTCAGCCTGCTACGAAACCAAACTTGGGTCCATTTACCTGATGCACTCGTCAATCTACTGACACCATGTTGTGGTGAAGAATAGTACAGTTTATTGCAAGGCACCAAGCAAGGAGTATAAGTAGCTAACGTTTAAAAGGTCCGAACTTCCCCATGGCTTACATGGAAGGGTTTTTAAAACAACATTAAGAGTGGGTTTTGCAGGGTGTATGACAAGTTCATGGAATTTCATCTCATTGGTTAGCAGTGAGGTAACACCGTGATGTATCAGGAATCTCAATCATCAGCCTTCTTGTTCCAATTGTTCTGGGCTCTACAGGCTTGTGGTCAGCATGCAGTTAACTTCTTCCAACTGGTGGGGGTTTTAATGTGTGCAAAACAACTTAAGGATATGGCTCAGGATATTGTCTTTAGCCCTTGAGGACAAACTAAAGGTCCTTGACTTTTTTGTAGTTAAATTGTTATTATTTTGTTTTGCTTGACTGCTGTCCTCTGTTTCTTCATTTTCTCACTTTTCTGACTAAATTTTCTGTTTGGAACTCAGGGAAGGCCGAAGATGCTAAAGCTTTTCTACAAAAAAGTGGCAGGGGACACAGAGTGCCTGTCACTGAGAAAGGCTCACGGGTCCTGCTTAGTTTCAAGGCAAGAGAAAAAAAAAGCAAAAATAAACAAAGGGGACTACTTCAAACTAAAAAGCTTTTGCACAGCAAAAAAACTATCAACAAAACTAAAAGGCCACCTAATGAATGGGAGAAGATATTTGCATACAATATATCTGATAAGGAGTTAATACCCAAAACTATAATATATACAAATAGCTCACACAACTCAGTATCAAAAAATTGAACTCAGTTAAAAAATGCACAGAATATCTGAATAGACATTTTTTCCAAAAGAACACATACGTATGGCCAACAGTCACATGAAAAGACACTCAACATCACTAACCATCTGGGAAATGCAGGTCAAAACCATAACGAGCTATCACCTCACACCTGTCAGAGTGGCTATTATCAAAAAGACAACAAATAACAAGGATTGGAAAGGATGTGAAGGAAAGAGAATCCTCCTACACTGTTCGTGGGAATATATCAATAAATTGGTATAGCCACTACAGAAAACAGTATGGAGATTCCTCAAAAAGTTAAAAATACACCTATAACATGATCCAGCAATTCCACTCCTGGATATTCTATAGAAGAAAATGAAAACACGAATTAGAAAAGATATATGTTCATTGCATCATTACTTACAATAGCCAAGATATAAAAGCAACCTAAGTATCCATCAGTAGCTGAATGAATAAAGAAGATGTGAGAATATTATTCAGCTACACAAAATAATGAATACTTGCCATTTGTGACATGGATGGACCCAGAGGGCATTATTTTAACTGAAATAAGTCAGACAGAGAAAGAGAAATACTGTAAGATTTTACTTATATTTGGAATCTAAAATCAAAACAAATGAACAAACATAAAAAAGAAACAGAGTTATAGATACAGAGAACAAAGAGTTGGTTGCCAGAAGTGTGGGGGGAGGAAAGAAATAGGTGAGGGAGATTATGAGGCACAAACTTCCAGCTGCAAAATAAATGAGTCATGGTTATGAAATGTACAGTGTGGTGAATATAGTCAATATCTATGTAATATCTTTGTATGGTGACATATTGTAATGACTTATCATAGTGATCATTTTGAAATGTGCAGAAATATTGAATCACTACGTTGTGTAACAGGAACAAGCATAGTGTTATAGGTCAATTGTATTTCAAAAACAAAACACACAAACTCATAGTAAAAGAAATCATATTTGTCGTTACCAGAGGTAAGTGGTGGGGGGAGGGGGAATCAGATGATGACAGTTAATAGTTACAAACTTCCAGTTATAAGATAAATAAGCACTAGGGATGTACTGTACAACATAATAAATATAACACTGTTGTATGTTATATATGAAAGTTGTTAAGAGAGTAAATCTTAACAGTTCTCATCACAAGGAAATTTTTTCTATTTCTTTAATGTTGTATCTATATAAGATCATGGATGTTCACTAAACTTATTTTGAGAATCATTTCATGATGTAACTGTCAAATCATTTTACTGTACACCTTCAACTTATACAGTGTTTTATGTCAATTTTACCTTAACAAAACTGGAAGGAAAAATAAGAAAATCTTTCCTAATGATATCAGAGAAAAAGACGTTAATAGATCTTAGACTTTATGCATCTAGAATGTTATAATTCTAATAGATCATATTTTAAAAGTAAAACATATGCACACTGAACTTTACAAGCTAAATTAAACTTTCAGGAAAGCTGTACATTCACAAATATTTGGCAATCTTCTTAAATATCAAGTCAGAAAAAATATGTAAATATGTAGTTATTTATTGAACTTAATTACCCTGTTGAAACTGAATATTTAATTCTAAGGGAAAACTAAACTCTGCTGCATCTTTATTTTAGCTTAGTGTAAACTGTAAACTTTAGTTTTTACATCCTTCTTTGTAGAGCCCTGAGATAAGCATACGTAAATTTGTAAGCAATAAGAGAGAACAGTCCAGGAATCACGTATCTTCTCTTTAGACTTCTTCCTTTATAAGAAAAAATATATATTTGTCCCATTCTATTTTTCCCAGTCAAAATTGTGATAACAGGGTTCAGGGCCTACACTACAGAATGGGAACTTGGGCCATGAGTGCTGACGCCGGTGGTGCCATTACATTGCTGTGTTGTTTACTACATTCAATATAGCCTCTATAAATTACGTCTGTATAAATAGATATACATCTATATATATATATATAGCTATATATACATAATAAGTATATCTCTCTTTATATACACGTATACATGTGATAGCTAAATATATATATACACATAATATTTATATACAACTAAGATTTACTTAAGTATATATAAGCAATTTTATTGAGATATAGTTTTATTTAGCATAAAGTTTATCAATTTTAAATGTACAATTCGATGATTTGTAGTGAATTTCCTGAGTTGTGCAACCATCACCATAATCTCACATTGGAACATTTTCATCACTCCAATAAGATGCCCCATGACCATTAGCTAATCTATTTTCTGTCTCTGTAGATTTGATTATTCTGGACATTTCATATAAATGGAATTACACAATAAGTTCATCCATATTATATCATGTATGGATCAATACTTCTAGTATTTTAATTCTCAAATAATACTGCATTGTATGGATATACCACTTTTTATTTACCCATTCATCAGTTGATAAACATGAGCTGTTTTCCAATTTTTTGCTGTTATGAATAATGCTTCTAAGAACATTCACATTCAAATCTTTGTGTGGAAGTATATTTGCATTCCTCTTGGGTAAATACCTAAGAATGGAATTGCTATGTCATATGGTAAATTATGTTTAACTTTTAGAAACTGCCAAATTGTTTTTCAAAGTAGCTATATATACCATTTCACATTTATTTCTACCAGAAATAAGTGAAGGTTCCCACTTTCCACATCTGTTGTCCACATTTGTTATTGTTTGTCTTTTTTATTACAGCCATTTGGGGTGTGGTGTCTTTATATTTTTCATTAAATTAAGGTGATGAAATGAACAGAATCTTTGGACATTGTATTATATAATATGTAAATAAAATGAAGGAAGAGGTTTTTGGCATATCATAGGTTATTTGACCTAAATATTGTAAATCTTCTGATCTTATGTGACTGGTAGGTATGCAACAGCCCATATAATTTGACCTCTTGGAAACATGCTGAATTAATATTTTCCTGTGTTGATTATTTCTCAGAAAAGACCCTGTAATGTCAATTCAAGAAATACCTATGAGAGAAGATTCACTGGCCATTGGTTAGCATTCGGTCATACCAGATTTCCAAGAACTAATGACCAAGAAATCCTTGGACAGGAAACTAAATACATTCCTTTGGAGTTAGTGTCATCTCCTTCTCAGGAAAATGATCCAATCTTGAGGACAAATCAGACACTCAGTGTAACACTGTAATTGACAGGCATATAATCTCTTCTTTCTCTAACCTAGGGTGTTCTCCACTTGTTTGGAGGAAAGATGTGTATTTTTTAAATTTTTTCATAGCTTTGAAATTACTTTGGACAGAGGAAAGGTAGGGATATATATATCAACACTAGTTTACAGAGTATCTGTGGGGTCCCTCTACCGCCCTTTCCCTTTCATTTCTGAGAAGCCCAGGAACATTACTTAGAATAGTTATGGGGACTTGGAAATCCACGTCTATAGCTAGTGGCCTCCAAATCTAGCTGAAAGGTAACATAATTTTATGTTATACTTATGGTTGTTATGTTGAATATTGAATCTACACTCAATTTGAAACCTTTCCCAAATAGACTTTTTAGAGAAAAAACTAAATTTTGGTTAACATCTTAACCAGGAATTAGCTCTGATGTATGGCTTGTGTTTCTGAGGAGATCTGGATGTTGATTTTCAGACACATTCCTCTGGGATTATAAAATTACCTGTTAGCCCAAAGGGTAGTATTGTGGTGAGGAGAGCAAAACAGGATTAAGGAAATATTTTTCTTACATCTTCACTCCCAAACATTATCACTGTTTCTCATATACCACAGATGCACTCTTTGCTTTTTTCTCCCTCTGTGGTCTTCTGCAAATGAGAGTCAAATAAATCAATAGTGTAGTTTATCATCCATCTTGTATCTGAAATTAGCTCTTTAAGTAGGGTGAAACCTCCTGCTTGGCACAGAACTGAAGGAAAAAAAAAAGATGTCTTCATTTCCTGAAACTAGGAGGTTGTGTGTGCTTCAGCAGAAATACTACGAAATTGGAGCCACAAAGGCACTATCGTCAGCAAATCTGTACCCATGAAAACCCTGAGTGGCATGTGGAGGAAGGGAGTTTGCCTAATTTTCACCTTCATCAGCAGTGCTTACATTTGTCTGTTTACATGCTTTATCACTTTATATTTATACTATTCCCTGCTACTGACCCTCTTTTACTGCCCACCCCCAAGGATAAAAAGGTCAGATTTGAGTCTTGATAGATCTTTTCACATAAACGGCTTCCTGAGAAACACACCCAAAAAGGAGCCCCGTGAGCTTTCTAAGCTTGATCCCAAACTTCATTGCAGACCATGCCCTTGGATCTGTATCAAAAGGAACTAATAGAGACAATGAAACAATCTTTATACTTCAGGGAACTGGAGCTCCTCAGAACCTTAACTGGTCACAGCAACTGTCAGTTAATGTTTATTCTGGATAGCTTTAACACTAAAAGCCAGAGTTGGCCACCAAAGCTGAGTTCCAGTTCTGCTAGATTGAAAATACTATGGGGAACACCAAAGATTTCCTTTGTTAGTGGGCTATAAGAATCTACTGGCATCTGGGCCTCTTGAAATAAGGATCAATAGTAGTAGTTGTCAGCACTATCATAAATGGCCTTCAGAGCACCTGATTTTCCTAATGAATGGAACCATAAAATAAAGTCAGTAGCTGTGCCATAGGGTAAAGTCAAAATAGGCAACTTTCTTGCTCACTGACACCTGATATATGTCCTCTTCCCCCTAAGTCTGAGGCTCTCATCTACTGCTGAGATTCAGACTGAATGCTGTTCACTGTGAGGAATACAGTAATTTTAAAGCCCAAGTTGCATGTGTATAGAATCTCATAGACAGGAAGACCATAGAAGTCATTTGGATTAGCCAGCTACAATGTCGCAGTATCTTGTACCTCATTTTGTTCTGATATGGGATAGTGGAGTGATTTGTTGTCTTACCTGGCACCACATGAGCAAAAAGCCTTCCTTTGGGCTGAGAGCTTCCCTGGGTTGAAGAGTAGGTCATATTCGGGATTCCTAGGATCTAATCCAGATTAATGTGGGGTTTTTTTCTGTAATCCTTCTTTTCTGGTACTCTTCAGGTTACAAACTCTGGTTTGTTACTTGAAAGAGGGCTACTCTGTCTGAATTATAACCAATGAATTATGTACTGAAATTTTATGACTAACAGTAGGGTTTATTTTTCAGGAAGTAAAATATCTGTAACTGGAAAATGCTATATGGTTTGTGGTTTCTTGGTTGAGGACTTGAAACAATCTGTGAAATATATTACATTTGTGGTATTTTCTCAAAGATTGACTCTGGTATTAGTCTCAGAGTTGTGTGTCTCCTGGCAGTTAGATTACTATTTTTTCCATTCTTCTTGGCAGCAGAACTTATTGACTCCTCACCCCTCCATTTGTCATTTAAGGGATGAGATACACATGTAATGTATTGAAGCTAAAATGGTGAAGCAAAAGTCATTGTTATCAGTAAGAAATGAATTATGACCCTAATCATATCAATGAGGTAAGCCTATCGATTCATTTTTAAGATTTTATTGCATTATGTAGGTTCTTCAACAAAAATAGAGAATTAACTATGACAGTTGACACTGAGGATAATATTAGGCCTGAGATACAAGAATATCTGAATTCTTATCTTGGATTTTTCAATGATTTACTGTATACGGTTTTCATGTCTTGATTTTCTGAACTGGAAAATGAAGATGCTATTATAGCCTCTCTTCCCCACACTAATATCAAAATTAATTTGTTATTATGTGGTGATTTTACTTGCTTTAATAACTTTAAAATAGTCAAGCTGAAGGTAGCCATTGTGCAGAATTGTGATGCTTTAATAATAGTTTTTCATGTATGCAAAGTTCCTTTTCTTGTCACATTATTCTTCACTATTGTGTAAAATAGTTTTTCACCATAACTAAAGGTTTAGAACTTAAGTTACCGTATTTAGAAAATCTTGTTTATAATTCTTTTTTTTTTTCAGCCGGCCAGTTCTGAACTTCCCACTTTGATGATAAGTGAAACTGAAACTTTTCAATATGGATGTCATGGCAGAAATAGCTGTAGAACTTGAGGACACGGGGAGGGGTAAGGGTAAGCTGGGATGAAGTGAGAGAGCGGCATGGACATATATACACTACCAAATGTAAAATAGATAGCTAGCAGGAAGCAGCCACATAGCACAGGGAGATAAGCTCGGTACTTTGTGTCCACCTAGAGGGGTGAGATAGGGAGGGTGAGAGGGAGATGCAAGAGGGAGGAAATATGGGGATATATGTATATGTATAGCTGATTCATTCTGTTATACAGAAGAAACTAACACACCATCTTAAAGCAATTATACTCCAATAAATATGTTTAAAAAATAGATTCTTTTCTCTATTCTTTTATATTGATTTTTATATACCACCCAGCTGTAAGGACCTGAATTGTACCCATACTGATGAAGATCACCATGATATTTGGTTATTAGCAAGAAAACTTTTTAACAAAGTGCATGAAACAAGATGGCTTAAAGCATGCCATCTATATCCTCCCACCGCCTTACACATGCTTTTTCTCCTCTGCCTTAAAATTGACTAATTACAAAAAGTCCAGTCTAAATTAGTAAACTTTTTCAATACTTTGGTGTACATGCAAGATACATGAGACATAAGTAGTGAAGTAGAAATTCTGTTCCCACGTTTGCAAATGGCTACGGATCAAAATAATTGACAATTTTTTTCTCTTAAGTAAACTGCTGATTTTCTTAGTTGCTTTCTGTATGAATTATACAAACAGGAATTTTATTCTACCTCTGTCTATATGATCAAACACTGGAAATAAGTTTAATTTAGTGGGCTTTTATTCTAATTACCATGTCGAATAACAGAACTTACTTGAGTACTTGCCACTTGTGACTAAGGAGATTGTGGAGCATAATTCAGGAAGTAATTTAAAAAGCATTTTCTCAGTCAGAAAAAAATAATATGTGTGTGTGTGTGTGTGTGTGTACACACACACACACATATATATGTATATATGTGTATACATATACAGCTTAATTACTAGCATTAACACATTACTAATCTGCTTTATTTTTTTTTTAACATCTTTATTGGAGTATAATTGCTTTACAATGGTATGTTCAGCTTCACAACAAAATGAATCAGTTATATATATACATATGTTCCCATATCTCTTCCCGCTTGCGTCTCCCTCCCTCCCACCCTCCCTATCCCACCCCTCCAGGCGGTCACAAAGCACCGAGCTGATCTCCCTGTGCTATGCGGCTGCTTCCCACTAGCTATCTACCTTACGTTTGGTAGTGTATATATGTCCATGCCTCTTTATCGCTTTGTCACCGTTTACACTTCCCCCTCCCCATAGCCTCAAGTCCATTCTCTAGTAAGTCTGTGTCTTTATTCCTGTTTCACCCCTAGGTTTTTCATGACATTTTTCTTTTTTTAAATTCCATATATATGTGTTAGCATACGGTATTTGTCTCTCTCTTTCTGACTTACTTCACTCTGTATGACAGACTCTAGGTCTATCCACCTCATTACAAATAGCTCAATTTCGTCTCTTTTTATGGCTGAGTAATATTCCATTGTATATATGTGCCACATCTTCTTTATCCATTCATCCGATGATGGACACTTAGGTTGTTTCCATCTCTGGGCTATTGTAAATAGAGCTGCAATGAACATTTTGGTACATGACTCTTTTTGAATTATGGTTTTCTCAGGGTATATGCCCAGTAGTGGGATTGCTGGGTCATATGGTAGTTCTATTTGTAGTTTT
>NW_020838029.1:1343224-1362710 GCF_003676395.1 Aethalodelphis obliquidens | reverse complement strand
AGAATGTTCCATGAGCACTTGAGAAAAATGTGTATTCTGTTGTTTTTGGATGGAATGTCCTATAAATATCAATTAACTCCATCTCGTTTAATGTATCATTTAAAGCTTGTGTTTCCTTATTTATTTTCATTTTTGATGATCTGTCCATTGGTGAAAGTGGGGTGTTAAAGTCCCCTACTATGAATGTGTTACTGTCGATTTCCCCTTTTATGGTTGTCAGTATTTGCCTTATGTATTGAGGTGCACCTATGTTGGGTGCATAAATATTTACAATTGTTATATCTTCCTCTTGGATCGATCCCTTGATCATTATGTAGTGTCCTTCTTTGTCTCTTCTAATAGTCTTTGTTTTAAAGTCTATTTTGTCTGATATGAGAATTGCTACTCCAGCTTTCTTTTGGTTTCCATTTGCATGAAATACCTTTTTCCATCCCCTTACTTTCAGTCTGTATGTGTCTCCAGGTCTGAAGTGGGTCTCTTGTAGACAGCAAATATATGGGTCTTGTTTTTGTATCCATTCAGCCAATCTGTGTCTTTTGGTGGGAGCATTTAGTCCATTTACATTTAAGGTAATTATCGATATGTGTGTTCCTATTCCCATTTTCTTAATTGTTTTGGGTTCGTTATTGTAGGTCCTTTCCTTCTTTTGTGTTTCTTGCCTAGAGAAGTTCCTTTAGCAGTTGTTGTAGAGCTGGTTTGGTGGTGCTGAACTCTCTCAGCTTTTGCTTGTCTGTAAAGGTTTTAATTTCTCCATCAAATCTGAATGAGATCCTTGCTGGGTAGAGTAATCTTGGTTGCAGGTTTTTCTCCTTCAACACTTTCAATATGTCCTGCCACTCCCTTCCGGCTTGCAGAGTTTCTGCTGAGAGATCAGCTGTTAACCTTATGGGGATTCCCTTGTGTGTTATTTGTTGTTTTTCCCTTGCTGCTTTTAATATGTTTTCTTTGTATTTAATTTTTGACAATTTGATTAATATGTGTCTTGGCGTATTTCTCCTTGGATTTATCCTGTATGGGACTCTCTGTGCTTCCTGGACTTGATTAATGATTTCTTTTCCCATATTAGGGAAGTTTTCAACTATAATCTCTTCAAATATTTTCTCAGTCCCTTTGTTTTTCTCTTCTTCTTCTGGAACCCCTATAATTTGAAGGTTGGTGTGTTTAATTTTGTCCCAGAAGTCTCTGAGACTGTCCTCAATTCTTTTTGTTCTTTTTTCTTTATTCTGCTCTGCAGTAGTTATTTCCACTATTTTATCTTCCAGGTCACTTATCCGTTCTTCTGCCTCAGTTATTCTGCTATTGAGCCCATCTAGAGTACTTTTAATTTCATTTATTGTGTTGTTCATCGTTGCTTGCTTCATCTTTAGTTCTTCTAGGTCCTTGTTAACTGATTCTTGCAATTTGTCCATTCTATTGTCCATTCTATCTCCAAGATTTCGGATCAACCTTACTATCATTATTCTGAATTCTTTTTCAGGTAGACTGCCTATTTCCTCTTCATTTGTTAGGTCTGGTGGGTTTTTATCTTGTTCCTTCATCTGCTGTGTGTTTTTCTGTCTTTTCATTTTGCTTATCTTACTGTGTTTGGGGTCTCCTTTTTTGCAGGCTGAAGGTTCGTAGTTCCTGTTGTTTTTTGGGTCTGTCCCCAGTGGCTAAGGTTGGTTCAGTGGGTTGTGTAGGCTTCCTGGTGGAGGGTACTAGTGCCTGTGTTCTGGTGTATGAGGCTGGATCTTGTCTTTCTGGTGGGCAGGTCCACGTCTGGTGGTGTGTTTTGGGGTGTCTGTAGACTTACTATGATTTTGGGCAGCCTCTCTGCTAATGGGTGGGGTTGTGTTCCTGTCTTGCTAGTTGTTTGGCATAGGATGTCCAGCACTGTAGCTTGCTGGTCGTTGAGTGAAGCTGGGTGCTGGCGTTGAGATGGAGATCTCTCGGAGATTTTTGCTGTTTGATATTATGTGTAGCTGGGAGGCCTCTTGTGGACCAGTGTCCTGAAGTTGGCTCTCCCACCTCAGAGGCACAGCACTGAGTCCTGGCTGCAGCACCAAGAGCCTTTCATCCACAGGGCTCCTTAATTTGGGATGATTCGTTGTCTATTCAGGTATTCCACAGATGCAGGGTATATCAAGTTGATTGTGGAGCTTTAATCTGCTGCTTCTGAGGCTGCTGGGAGAGATTTCCCTTTCTCTTCTTTGTTCTGACAGTTCCCAGGGCCTCAGCTTTGGATTTGGCCCCGCCTGTGCGTGTAGGTCGCCGGAGGGCGTCTGTTCTTTGCTCAGACAGGACGAGGTTAAAGGAGCCGCTGATTCGGAGGCTCTGGCTCACCCAGGCCGGGGGGTAGGGAGGGTCACGGAGTGCGGGGCGGGCCTGCAGCGGCAGAGGCCGGTGTGACGCTGCAGCCTGAGGCACGCCGTACACTCTCCTGGGGAGCCGTCCCTGGATCCCGGGACCCTGGCAGTGGCAGGCTGCACAGGCTCCCCAGAAGGGCGCGTGGCTAGTGACCTGTGTTCGCACACAGGCCTCCTGGCAGCGGCAGCAGCGGCCTTAGCGTCCCATGTCCGTCTCTGGGCTCCGCACTCTTAGCCGCGGCTCGCGCCCGTCCCTGGAGCTCTCTCAAGCAGCGTTCTTAATCCCCTCTCCTCGTGCACCAGGAAACAAAGAGGGACGTAAAAGTCTCTTGCCTCTTCGGCAGGTCCAGACCCCTCCCCGGACTCTCTCCCGGCCAGCCGCGGCGCACCAACGCCCTGCAGGCTGTGTTCACGCCGCCAACCTCAGTCCTCTCCCGGCGCTCCGACAAAAGCCGGAGCCTCAGCTCCCAGTCCCGCCCGCCCCGGCGGGCGAGCAGACAAGCCTCTCGGCTGGTGAGTGCCAGTCGGCCCGATCCTCTGCGCTGGAATCTGTCCGCTTTGCCCTCCGCACCCCTGTTGCTGTGCTCTCCTCTGCGGCTCCCAAGCTCCCCCACTCCGCCTCCCGAAGTCTCCACCCGCGAAGGGGCTTCCTAGTGTGTGGACACTTTTCCTCCTTCACAGCTCTCTCCCGCTGGTGCAGGACCCGTCCCTATCCTTTTGTCTCTGTTTAGTTTTTTCTTTTGCCCTAACCAGGTACGTGGGGGGTTCCTTGCCTTTTGGGACGTCTGAGGTCTTCTGCCAGCGTTCAGTAGGTGTTCTGTAGGAGTTGTTCCACGCGTAGGTGTATTTCTGGTGTATCTGTGGAGAGGAAGGTGATCTCCGCGTCTTACTCTTCTGCCATCTTCCCGGAAGTCTGCTTTATTTTTTTAACAGTACTTCATATCCTAGGCTACATACTTCATCTTTTATACCATAAGTTTGTGGTATTTTAATGAGAACATTTGATAAAGGGGAAATCTGTGCATATTAGACTGACATGGTTAAGTATCTAAATGTTAAATGCATTACTGTACAAATATTGGATAGGTAATCAAATTTAAGCTATACAAAGAAATACATTTCAACCAGGCAGAGTTAGGCAATAAATGACCAAAATTATGACTGGAAATTGTAGGAGGATGAAAAAGAGTAGGGCATCTTCCTTTTTAAATTGCCTTTATTAAGCTCTTCCTCAACTTCCTGGGAATAACAAGGAAACTTAATTCCTGGCAGATAATTGTCTTTAATATTGTTCTTACAAGTTTCTTTCTCTTAGCTTAATAAGATCTCATTATTGTTTTGCTATTTTTAGACAAAAAAATCCCTTCTTCTTTCCCATAATTGTGCTTCTTCAGCTAGGGAATATCTCTAGATGCAACTATATTTTGGTCATTGATCAATAAGTAATGAAACTAAACCCTGATATTCATCATTTCTTGCTATATTATTTAGCCAAGATGACTTGAAAGAAGTCATCTTTCTGCCAGACAGACTAGGTATGTTTGATGAGTCTTATTCAGGTTCACATTCAACATTTACTGTATTCATTTCTGTCTCAGCAGAAAAGTATGTGTCAGTATTAGTTCAAGCTAAATGACAACTGGGCCTACATCATACAGTTGGCTCTTGTTGCATCATCAGTTGATTTTCTCCCTCCTGTCTAAAGAACAGTTTGTGAAGAAAACTATAATCTTTAGAAAATAAAGAAAATGAAAATATCCTTCCCTCATTTTTGTTAATCTCTTAAGAGATAGGATTTTTACCCATAGCATTTAAATTCATCTCTAATGATTGGTTGTTTAAGATGCCAGTGCTTTCTCTATCTAGAGTTTAAGTATAATGAAAAATTAAGGAGGGATAAGTCCACTTGGAGCCAGTTTAAAAAATATATATGAAAGCATACTTGTAGAGGGTTTAGAAGACTTATGTCCTAGTCTTAGGATTGTTTAGATGACTCGGGAAATTATTTAACTTCTTTGAATCTGAGTTTACTCTTGTGTAAACTAAAGATAATAACCACTTTTCTTGCTTCATAAGTTCTTGTGAATATCAAATATAAAATCTATATGAAAGAGCATTGAAAACTACTATATAAGCTTAAAAGAAAATATATTATTGTGTTTCTGATCTTACAATAAAATCATGAAAAAAATATTACCAAAGAGATGCACTATAATTAATTAGTTTGGATTTTTCACATGACATCCAGAGAAATTCTTTCTTAGAAAGTATGCTGGAAAATAGACAGGGATCCTATTATCTTTGGCTTCCTAATGTATTTCCCTTCATCTCTTAAATGCTGTAATTTTAAAATGCAGTTAAAATTGTTATCTCCTGGTACTTTAGCAAGATTTAATATCTAGGATGAAATTCAGACCACAAGGAAAAGATAGGGAATACATCAAAGTTGGAGAGGAGTAGAATAAAAAGGTTACTTTTTAGGTTCCCAGCATTCTTCCAACATCTTATTAATATCTAGAACAGAAATTTTTGTTAAATACCACAAAGCATGACAGTTTTCTAAATAATCAGCAAATCCATGTAGTTTGATTCTACTTATAGCAAATGCGTTATATCATTCCAGTGTTTCCTAGGGACAATTAGAGCTGTTTTGTAAAGCAAGATTTTTTTTTTTGCTAATATTAAAAGATGGGGATATTGACAAAAACAGAGTAGAATGAACAAAGTAGTAAAACTCACTAATTAAAAAGCTTATAATCAACCACCTACTTTTCTATTGCTATGAGTCCTTTCATTTAACAAATTTTTATAGAATGCTTACTCTGTGACAAGAACTGGAGATATAGTGATGAGCAAGACAGAACCCCAGCCCTCTTGGAGCCTAGTCTATTAGGGGAGTCACATTAATCACACATATGGCTGGATAATATTTAAATATACCTTCTTTATCCATTCATCTCTTGAGGGACAGTTACATTGCTTCCATATCTTGGTTATTGTAAATAATGCTTCTATGAACATTGGGGCGTATGTATCTTTCTGAATTAGTGTTTTTGTTTTTTTCTGATATATACTCAGGAGTGGAATTGCTGGATCATATGGTAGTTCTATTTTCAGCTTTTTTTGAGGAACTTACATACTGTTTTCCAAAGTAGATGCAACAATTTACATTTCCACTAACAGTGTACAAGGGCTTCTTTTGCTCCACATCCTTGCCAAAATTTGTTATTTGTAAACTTTTTGATCATAGCCATTCCTACAGGTATAAGGTGATATCTTATTCTGGTTTTGATTTACATTTCTCTAATGATTAGCGATGTTGAGCATCTTTTCATGTGCCTGTTAGTCTACTGCATATCTTCTTTGGAAAAATGTCTATTTAGGTCTTCTGCCCATTTGTTAATTAGGTTGTTTGTTTGTTTGATATTGCACTGTATAAGCTGTTTATATATTTTGGATATTGACCGCTTATTGGTCATATCTTTTGCAAATGTTTTCTCCCATTCAGTAGGTAGGTTGTCTTTTTGTTTTGTCAATAGTTTCCTTTGCTGTGCAAAAGCTTTTAAGTTTAATTAGGCCCCATTTGTTTAATTTTGCTTTTAGACTGAGAGTTAAAATGGCAGAGGAGTAGGAGGATATGGAGTTCATCTCTCTCCATGGATGCATCAGGGATACATCTATAGATGCAACAGTTCTCACAGAACACCAGTTGAACACTAGCAGAAGACCTTGGACACCAGAAAAGACTATAAAGATCACTGCATAACTGGGTAGGATGAATGAAAGAAGGGAGAAGGAGGAGTAGAGGAAGCAGGACAGGACCTGCACCCCGGGGAAGGGGAGCTAAAGCAGAAGAGAGATTCCCAAGTTCAGGGAAACCCCATCTATGACAGAAAAACCCCTCTACAATGGGGAGATTGATCAGGACAGAAGGGAAGAATTTGAGGCTGTCAGAAGAGGGTGAAACAGCTGATCCGTGGCAGACAAGACAGAGTGAGAAATACACAGACAGTCTGTACTGAGGCCTTATGTGCCCTGGACTGGGACGTGTGTTCACAGGTGTGCAAGGGGACTGGGAGCTTGAGCATGGTCATTGGAGAACAGGCCTGGAGTGAGAACTGCTCTTGGATGTGGGGATACGGACTGAGGGGATAGGAGGGAGGAAATCTGCAGCAAGGAATGCCTACAGAGGAAGACCAGACTGCCATGGGAGCAGGGTGCTACTTCTGAGTCACACGCAGGGAGAAGAGCCACTATTGTAGCCTCTCCCCACACACCAGCACCTGCCGACGAACAACAAAAGAAGCCCTCTCAGGGCTGGCCCTTACGTGCCTGTTGCTGGGCACTGGAAAAAACCCAGTCAGAGCTGGCCCTCACATGCCTTATGCCGGGTACCAGAAAAAGACCTCACTAGGGCCATATCTCTTGGGCCCATGGCTGCTGACTTCCCTGTGCATTTGGCACCACTAAGACTCCCATGATCCAAGCAGTCATACCACCTCTGTGCCCTGTCTTTCTTGAGGCAGACCCAAGAACTCCAAGGCAGCCTAAGGACCAGACTCCTGTGAGTGGACCTCAGGGAGAGGTGGGGATTAAACCAAAGCTGAACCACCCCAGGGATGGGGCGACTAAGAAGGAAGATCGAAAATCTTTCCGTCAGCTGTATAAGCTGCAGATAAAATCCCTGTGATCAGCTAGGTAGACACTGCATCTATAGATTATCTGAGTAGACAATGACTGTTCCCACAAAAGAAAATTGTCTAGCTCTGACAGCTGAGGACTTTGGGGGCAGGCACACACAGGAAATGGGCCAGCTCAGAGTCTGAGTGGTCCCCACAGGGCCCTCAGCAGGTCCAGAGACCAGCCCAGAGGCAGAGGAGGGCTTCTCGGGGAGGTGGAGGTGGGCTGTGGCTCACAGTGTGTGCAAGGACACATAGAGCTGAGACCCCAGGGAAACAAAATTATTACTATTAATTTTATTATGTTTTGATCCATTATATTGTTGGTTCTGGCTTTTTTTTTCTTTTGTTTTTGTTTGTTTGTTGTTATTTTAGTTTTTTTTAGACTTTTGGGATATTTGAGTTTTATAACATATCTTTTATTTTCATTTTTAAAATATTTCTATTTTTACTTTGCTTTTCTATTGTTCTGTGATATTTCCCATTTTATTTTGTTTTATTCTATTATTTTTTAGACCATTTTTATGTTTGTTCTGTTTCCTTACTCTGTTCTTCAGCTTACACACTGCTTTGGTTTTGTTTTTACGTTTTGTGTTTTTCTTAGTTCGGATTCTAATTGTTTGATTTTGTTTTGGTGTTCTGTTTGTCTGGTGGTTCTCTTGCTTTTTATTTTATTTGGTTCTGTTGTTTCTCTTGTGAGTGTGTGTTTCCTTGTTTCTCTTTTTGTTTGTTTGATTTCATTTTTTACCATTTCTCTGGGGTTTTGTTTGTCTGCTTTTTTTCTTCTTTCCTCAATATATGTTTTTATTTATATATATATATATCTATTTCTATGTTGCTTTTCTGTTGTTCTGTCTTCCTTCCACTTTCTTTATTTCTTTATTTTAAATCATTTTTGTCAGTTTGCTTTGTTTCTTTGCTTCATCCTTCAGTTGGCACACTGCTTTGTTTTTAGGTTTTGTATTTTTGTTAGTTTTTTTTAATAAATGTATTTATTTTTCTATTTTGGCTGTGTTGGGTCTTCTTTGCTGCAAATGGGCTTTCTCTAGTTGTGGTGAGTTGGGGCTACTCTTCATTGCAGTGTGCTATTTTTGTTAGTTTTGATTCTAATTGATTGATTTCATTTTTGGATTCTTTTATTTGTCTGGTTGTTCTCTTGCTTTATGTTTTATTTGGTTCTGTTTTTGTTTCTTTTCTGTGTGTCCATATTTCCTTGTTCCTGTTTTTGTTTGCTTGATTTTACTTTTTATCATTTGTCTGGAGTTTTGTTCAGCTTTTTTTTTTATAATTTTGAAAATTTCCCTTACTGCTGGGATGAGTGACTTGCAGGGTCTTGGTTCCTCGACCGGAAGTCAGACCTGAGGCTCTGGGGTTAAAGCACCGAGTCCAGGATACTGAGCGAAAAGAGAATTCCCAGCACCAGGATAGATTAATCACTGAGAGCTCTCATGGAGGCCTCTATCTGAATCCAAGACCTGGCTCCACCCAACTGCCTGCAGCTCCCAGTGCTGGATGCCTCACACTAAACAACAATACAGGAATATAAACACACCCATCAGCACACAGACTACAGAACATCATACTAAGCTCACAGACATCCCAAAACACAACACCTGACATGGCCCTGCTCATCAGAGGGAAAACATTCATATCCACACACTAGAACCTGGCACCAGTCCTTCGATCAGGAAGCCCACACAAGCCACTGGACCAAACTCACCACCAGGGGCAGAGAATGGAAGCAAGAGGAACTACAACCCTGCAGCCTAGGGAGAGGAGACCTCAGATGATAGAAATTAGACATAATGAGAAGACAGAAATATATCTTGCAGGCAAAGGAGTAAGATAAAAACCTACTAGACTAAATAAATGAGGAGGAAATAGGCAAACTAACTGAAAGAGAATTCAGAGTAAAGATAGTAAAGATGATCCAAAATCTCAGAAATAGAATAGAGAAAATACAAGGAACGTTTAACAAGGACCTAGAAGAACTAAAGAGCAAACAAACAGTAATGAACAACACAATAACTGAAATTAAAAATATTCTGGAAGGAATCAATAGCAGAATAAATGATGCAGAAGAACAGATAAGTGAGCTGGAAGATAGAATGGTGGAAATAACTCTGTGGAGCAGAATAAAGAAAAAAGAATGAAAAGAATGGAGGAAAACTCAGAGACTTCTGGGACAAAATTAAGCATGCTAACATTCAAAGTATAGGCATCCCCGTAGAAGAAGAAAAAAAGGAAAGGGTCTGACAAAATATTTGAGCAGATCATAGTAGAAAACTTCTCCAACTTGGGAAAGGAAATGGCCAGTTAAGTCCAGAAAGTGCAGAGAGTCCCATACAGGATAAATCCAAGGAAAAACACACAAGACACATATTAATCAAACTAAAAACATTAAACATAAATAAAAAATACTAAAAGCAGCAAGGGAAAAGCAACAAATAACATACAAGGGAATCCCCATAAGGTTAACAGCTGATCTTTCAGCAGCAACTCTGCAAGCCTGAAGGGAGTGACAGGATATATTTAAAGTGATGAAAGGGAAAACCATAGAACCAAGATTTCTCTACTCAGCAAGGATCTCATTCATGTTTGATGGAGAAATCAAAAGCTTTACAAACAAGCAAAAGTTAAGAGAATTCTGCACCACCAAACCAGTTTTACAACAAATGCTAAAGGAACTTATCTAGGCAGGAAACACTAGAGAAGGAAAATACCTACAAAAACAAACCTAAATCAATTAAGAAAATGGTAATAGGAACATACATATCAATAATTACCTTAAATGTAGATGGATTAAATGCTCTCACCAAAAGACATAGACTGACTAAATGGATACAAGAAAAAGACCTGTATATATGCTGTTGACAAGAGGCCCACTTCAGACCTAGGGGCACACAGACTGAAAGTCAGGGGATGGAAAAAGATATTCCATGCAAATGGAAATCAAAAGAAAGCTGGAGTAGCAATTCTCATATCAGACAAAATACACTTTAAAATAAAGACTATTACAAGAGACAAGGAGGGACACTATATAATGATCAAGGGATCAATCCAAGAACAAGATATAAGAATTGTAATTATCTATGCTCCCAACATATGAGCACCTCAATACATAAGACAAATGCTAACAGCCCTAAAAGGGGAAATTGACATTGACACAATAATAGTAGGGGCCTTTAACACCTCACTTACACCAGTGGACAGATCAACCAAACAGAAAATAAATAAGGAAACACAAGCTTTAAATGACACATTAGACCAGATGGACTTAACTGATATTTACAGGACATTCCATCCAAAAACAAAAGAATACACTTTCTTCTCAAGTCCACATGGAAGAGTCTGCAGGATAGATCATATCTTGGGTCACAAATCAAGCCTTGGTAAATATAAGAAAATTGAAATCATATCAAGCATCATTTCTGATGACAAGGCTATGAGTTTAGATATCGATTACAGGAAAAATCTGTAAAGAATACAAACACATGGATGCTACTAAACAACCAAGAGAACACTGAAGAAATCAAAAAGGAAATCAAAAAATACCTAGAAACAAATACCAATTAAGAAACGACCACACAAAACCTTGGGATGCAGCAAAATCAGTTCTAAGCGAGAAGTGTATGGCAATAGAATCCTACCACAAGAAACAAAAGAAATCTCAACTAAACAACCTAACCTTACATCTAAAACAATTAGAGAAAGAACAACAAAAAAATTAACAGAAGGAAAGAAATCATAAAGATCAGATCAGAAAGAAATGAAAAAGAAATGAAGGAAACAATAGCAAATATCAATAAAACTAAAAGATGGTTCTTTGTGAAGATAAACACAGTTGACAAACTATTAGCCAAATTCATCAGGAAAAAAGGGAAAAGACTCAAATCAACAGAATTAAAAATGAAGATGGAGAAGTAACAACTGACACCACAGAAATACAAAGGATCATGAGAGACTACTAGAAGCAACTATATGCCAATAAAATGGACATCGGGGAAGAAATGGACGAATTCTTAGAAAAGTGCAACCTTCCATGTCTGAACAAGGAAGATATAGAAAATATGAACAGACCAATCACAAGCACTGAAATTGAAACTGTGATTAAATATCTTCCAACAAACAAAAGTCCAGGGCCAGATGGCTTCACAAGGGAATTTTAACAAGCATTTAGAGAAGAGTTAACACCTATCCTTCTCAAACTCTTCCAAAATATAGCAGGGAGAGGAACATTCCCAAACTCATTCTGCGAGCCCACCATCACCCTGATACCAAAACCAGAAAAAGATGTCACACACAAAAAAAAAAACAGAGGCCAATATTACTGATGAATATAGATGTAAAAATCCTCAACAGAATAATAGCAAACAGAATTCAACAGCACATTAAAGAGATCATATACCATAAGCAAGTGGGGTTTATCCCAGGAATGCAAGGATTCTTCAATATACGCAAATCAATCAATGTGATACACCATATGAAGAAATTGAAGGAGAAAAACCACATGATAATCTCAATAGATGTAGAAAAAGCTTTTGACAAAATTCAACACACATTTATGATAAAAACTCTACAGAAAGTGTGCAAAGAGGGAACCTACCTCAACATAATAAAAGCCATATATGACAAACTCACAGCCAGCATCATTCTCTTTGGTGAAAAACTGGAAGCATTTCCTCTAAAATCAGGAATAAGGCAAGAGTGCCCACTCTCTCCACTATTATTCAACATAGTTATGGAAGTCCTAGCCATGGCAATCAGAGAAGAAAAAGAAATAAAAGGAATCTAAATCAGAAAAGAAGTTGTAAAACTGTCACTGTTTGCAGACGATGTGATGTTATACATACATAATCCTAAAGATGCCACCAGAAAACTACTAGAGCTAGTCAATGAATTTGGTAAAGTAGCAGGATACAATATGAATGCACAGAAATCTCTTGCATCCACATACATAACAATGAAAGATCAGACACAGAGATTAAAGAAACAATCCAATTTACCATTCAAAATACAGAATAAAATACCTAGGAATAAATCTACCTTAGGAGGCAAAAGACCTGTACTCAGAAAACTATAAAATACTGATGAAAGAAATCAAAGAGGACATAAACAGATGGAGAGATGTAACATGTTCTTGGATTGAAAGAATCAATATTGTGAAAATGACTAAACTACCCAAAGTGATATACAGGTTCAGTGCAATCCCTATCAAGTTACCAATGGCATTTTTCACAGAACTAAACAAGAAATTTTACAATTTGTATGGAAACACAAAAGACCACAAGTAGCCAAAGCAATCTTGAGAATGAAAAATGGAGCTGGAGGAATCAGGCTCCCTGACTTCAGACTATACTACAAAGCTACAGTAATCAAGACAGTATGGTACTGGCACAAAAATAGAAATACAGATCAATGGAACAGGATAGAAAGCCCAAAGATAAACCCACACATCTATGGTCAACTAATCTACAACAAAGGAGGCAAGGATATACAATGGAGAAAAGACAGCCTCTTCAATAAGAGGTGCTGTGAATACTGGACAGCTACATGTAAAAGAATGAAATTAGAACACTTCCTAACACCATACACAAAAATAAACTGAAAGTGGATTAAAGACCTAAATTTAAGACCAGACACTATCAAACTCTTAGAGGAAAACATAGGCAGAACACTCTTTGACATAAATCACAGCCAGATCCTTTTCGACTCACCTCCTAGAGAAATGGAAATAAAAACAATAATAAACAAATGGGTCCTATTGAAACTTAACAGCTTTTGCACAGCAAAGAAAACCATAACCAAGACCAAAAGACAACCCTCAGAATGGAGAAAATATTTTCAAACAAAGCAACAGGCAAAGGATTAATCTCCAACATATACAAGCAGCTCATGCAGCTCAATATGAAAAAATCAAACCACCCAACCCAGAAATGGATGGAAGACCTAAATAGACATTTCTCCAAAGAAGACATACAGATAGCCAACAAACACATGAAAAGATGCTCAACATCACAAATCATTAAAGAAATGCAAGTCAAAACCACAATGAGGTATCACCTCACACCGGTCAGAACAGCCATCATCAAAAAAGCTATAAACAAAAAATGCTGGAGAGGGTGTGGAGTAAAGGGAACCCTCTTGCTCTGTTGGTGGGAATGTAAGTTGATACAGCCACTATGGAAAACAGTATGGAATTTCTTTAGAAAACTACAAATAGAACTACCACATGACCCAGCAATCCCACTACTTAGCATATACCCTGAGAAAACCGTAACTCAAAAAGAGACATGTACCACAATGTTCATTGCAGCATTATTTACAATAGCCAGGACATGGAAGCAACCTATATGTTCATTGACAGATGAATGAATAAAGAAGACGTGGCACATATATACAATGGAATATTACTCAGGCATAAAAAGGAACAAAATTAAGTCATTTGTATTGAGGTGGATGGACCTAGAGTCTGTCATGCAGAATGAAGTAAGGCAGAATGAGAAAAACAAATACCGTATGCAGAGGCATATATATGGAATCTACAAAAGTGGTACTGATGAATCTAGTGACAGAGCAGGAATAAAGATGCAGACATAGAGAACGGACCTGAGGACACAGGGGTGAAGGGGTAGCTGGGACAAAGTGAGAGAGTAGCTTTGATATATATACACTGCCAAATATAAAATGGATGGTTAGTGGGAAGCTGCTGCATAGCACAGGGAGATCCAGTCGATGCTTTGTGAAGACCTAGATGGGTGGGATGGCGGGGTAGGTTGGAGGCTCAAGAGAGAGGGGATATGAGGATATATGTATACATATTGCTGATTCACTTTGTTGTACAGCAGAAACTAACACAACATTGTAAAGCGATTATACTCCAATAAAGATGTGGAAAAAAAGTTTTTGCTTTTATTCCTTTGCCTTAGGAGAAAGAACCAAAAATAATATTTCTTTGATTTATGTAAAAGACTGTTCTGCCTATGATCTCCACTAGGATTTTTATGGTTTCTGGACTTACATTTAGGTATTTAATCCATTTTAGTTTATTTTTGTATACGGCATTAGAGAATGTTCTAATTTCATTCTTTTCATTTCGCTGTCCAGTTTTCCCAGTGCCATTTATTGAAGAGACTGTCTTTTTCTCTATTGTATATTCTTGCCTCCTTTGTCATAGATTAATCTATCATAGGTGTGTGGGTTTATTTCTGGGCTCTCTAATCTGTTCCATTGATCTATGTGTGTGTTTTTGTGCCTGTACCATGCTGTTTTGATTACTGTACGTTTATAGTGTAGTCTGAATTCTGGGAGTATGATATCTTTAACTTTGTTCTTTTATTTTTCTTGATTGCTTTGGCATATTGGATTTTTGTGTGATTCCATATTAATTTTAGGATTATTTTTTCTAGTTCTATGAAAAATATCATCGGTATTCAGATAGATATTATGGTCTACCTGTAGATTGCTTTGGGTAGTATGAGCTTTTTAACAATATTAAGTCTTCCAATCCAAGAACACATGATATCTTTCCATTTATTTGTATCATCTTTGGTTTTCTTCTTCAATATTTTATATTTTTATAGTTTTCTTTCACTTGTTTAAGTTTATTCCTAGATATTTTATTATTTTTGATGCAATTTTAAACAGGTTTTATTTTGCTTTCTCTGATAGTTCATTATTAGTGTATACAAAATCAATAGATTTCTGTATATTAATGTTGTAACCTGCAACTTTACTGAATTCATTTATTATTTCCAATTTTTTTTGGTGGAGACTTCAGGGTTTTCTATATATAGTATCATGTCATCTGCAAATAGTGAGAGTTTAACTTCTTCCTTTCCAATTTGAATACATTTTACTTCCTTTTCTTGTCTTATTACTATGACTGGACTTCCAATACTATGTTAAATAGAAGTGGCAAGAGTGGGCATTCTTACCTTTTCCTGATTTTAGAGGAAAAACTTTCAGCTTTTCACCATTGAGTATGATGTTAGCTGTGGGTTTGTCATAAATGGCTTTAATTATTTTGAGATATGTTCCCTCTATACTTAATTTGATGAGACTTTAAAGGACATCCATTTTATTTGTTTACATGTTTCTTGTTCATTCCTCCTAACTAGACTGTAAATTCCAAGAGCAGGGACTTTATCTTGTTTTCCCATCGATCCCCAGTATCTAGAACATAGCAACCTCTCAATATATGTTTTTTGGTGTCTAAATGGATGAAGCATTGAAAGAGCTCTCTGTTGAGCAGAGAGAGTCATCTCATAGTGTTTGGACAGAACTACAAGGTCTTGGGAAAAGAATTGCCTCTACATCCAATGGAATTGGATGCTCAGTATGTATTATTCCACTTAGCATCAAGAAATATGCCTGGGGAAAGTGCTTGAAATAGGACAAGAGGTCATTTCACCTCTTTTGGAGATCCCAAACATATTCTCTTTCATTGTGGAAGATATCCACATACTGAGCAAGAAATTATGCCTTTGTTTTTGTGATTGAAATGTTATTAACCATTTTATGTCCTTTCCTTTTTCTATCATCCAATATTCATTTATTAAACAAATTGGATTTCTTCCACAATGCTGTGAGGGCTCAATCTAAACATGCCAAGAAGGTCCCTATTCTAATTAATTTTATCTTAGCATGATAAGTATAGTTATTGCTTGTTTTATGGCATATGTATTCCAACAAATTGAATAGGAAATGAATTTCTTAAAATTTTAAGTAACATTGGTTTCCATTAAAGAAATAAATCACAGTAGGAAGTCATAGAGTAGGAAACATACCAAAGAATTAGTTGATATGATTGTATCCCTTTACATACAGGATAGTATTATGTAATAGTAATACTAGGGCTTGCTGGGATGGAAGGGTATTTGGTATCTGTTATCTAATTCCAGAATCTCTACTTACCCTTTATTTTATTTATGCACTTTCCCAAATTATAAGAATTCCTCCCATGACTAATGAGACCCTGACTCTACACTTTGATCACATGCTCACAAAGGGTAGTACTTAGCTTGATTTCCCAGGATAGTATTTACTATGCATGTCCATACCAAAAAGGGGGAAGAAAGAAGAAATGGCAATCCCTGGAATTCTTGCTAATCATATCTTACTGTCATCACAGTAACTCAAATTACATTTGGATTTACACAATGGTTACTTTAATGCAATGGTTCTCAAACTTGGCTGCACATGGAATCAGCTGGGAATACTTACAGAATACTGATGTCTGGGACCCATGTCAAAAGATTCCAATTTAATTTGTCTGAAGTAATATCTAGGCACTAGGACTTTTTCCTCCAGATAATTCCAAAGTATAATCAACACTGAGAAACACTGCTTTATATATCTGATTAATTTGACACTATTCATCAAAGTTGATAATAGTAAATTTCTGAATCCATAAAGTTGGGAATTTACCCTGAAGTAATTAGAAAAAATTCAACCCTTGAAGTCCCTTCAACCAGCAACAGCATGGCTATGTGCCCCCAAATAGTATAAGTAGTACACATGTCTTCCTAATACCTGGAAGATATATACCTGGAAGATATAAAATATTTATCAAGCCTTTGGAAAAATAAATTGCTATTGAAAATGTCTTTTTCACATCTTAGTTATGTATAACTCTCACTTTGAGAGATTATGACAATTAAAGGGAGATGGACAAATGGAAATATCACTAACTGCAAAGTCAAGATGGGCAACAGCTGTGTTTGAGTTGTTATGTGGTCAATGTATATTGAAGAAAGCAGCATCTACTGTTGGACAGTACTCCCTCACATGACACAGCACTGGTATAGTTCCATTGATCCAGTTTTGCCACAGGTAGCTGGATCTTTAGATCTACCTGTTTGTAACTTATCATCAGTAGTACCAGCCAGGAAGAGCTTTACAAAGTAGCATAGTAATAAATTTAATATCACCACTTTTCCTCTAGATGATAATGAAGAAGCCAATCAAGGAAGTGCAAGCGTTAGTGACCTATACAACTCTGTGCATTCCGGCGACTCTAAGTCCATTTGGTTGTTTCCTTCACTTGCTCTCTCTGTCCCTCAACTTCACCCTATTGCTACATCATCCTAGTTGCTCCATGATCTGATCTATGGGAGTGGAGGGCTGATTTCACTATTAGGTCATCAAGGGAATTTCTCCATCTCAATCAACACAAATGAGAGTGCTTTAATTTCCCAACTTCTCAGTCATGACGTTGACTATCATAGCTTACTGGAATAGTCCTTAGGAAGAAAAACTAATAAGGACCTTCAGAAAGTGCTCAGCGTCATGAGACCATGACCTGTGAAGCATGGTTAAAAGAACTGGGATTATATATTATAGAGAATAAAAGGCTGGGAGGAGTATTAAGGGAAGTGGGCATTCTTGCTAACAGTCATGGAAACTTATGTTAAATGGCACCTAACTATTTTCTGCTAATACTTTAGTGGGTTTAAGCTGCCACAGGAAAGATATCCTCTACTGGATTTAAAGGTGATATTAAAGGACAGAATTAAAAGTGATCGCTACCCCTTCCTCTCCTGGACTAGTTAGTGTATATATAACATGGCACTAATTATACACAGCCTAGAAGACTAGTTAGATGTTTTGTGTCTATGTCCCACTCTGGGTTTTGGGCGTCCCGAAAGCAGGAATATTTTGTACTCACTTTTGTGCTTCTGGCACCAGCTCAGATTCAGGCATGTAGTAGGCACTCAACAACTGAATGAATGAGTACATGGACAAAAGAACAAACTCCAGCAGTGAGTAGTGTTTGAGAAAATATGCAGTCTTATTCCTTAGAATATATAACCTCTAAGGTTTAGGGACAGGTTTGACTTGTATTTGAGCACTAGAAAGGAAGAGAATGAAGAAGATCTTAGAATTCTCACTCATTTATTCACTCAACAAATATATATTGAGCCCCCAGTAGTTTCCAAGCACTGTTCTAGGAACTTGTGATGTCAGTAAGCATAATACACAAAATCCTCCACTCAGGGAGCTCACATTCTAGCAGACAATAAAAATTAGAAGAAAGATATATTTGTGTTCCCCACTCCTACCTGCCTTTTGCTAGAATATCTGGGATATTTAAGTCTAGGTTTAAGGACATGGATAATAAAAGCCAGATGAGGAGGAGGAGTTGGTGAAGAGCTTTAAGGACTGAGAAAAGATGGTCAAAAGGTGTTTGGTATAAATTTAAAGATAAATTTGAGATAGCTAGTCCATGAAGAGAAGCTGTTAAGAGTCCAGCAGTGAGCTACACAGAACCTCAATAAGAAATTTGACTATAAGTATAAACATTTGAGAGCAGCACAATGAGGCACCTGAAAGAGGGGAGGAAAGGAAAAGGAAGAGTACCTACTACCTCTAAGATTAAGGATAAGATAGGAGAAAGTATAAGCATAGGAAAAGAATTAAATTTAAAACATTTCTATTGGTCATGTTCATGAGGGCATGTTATTTGTGTCCATTTCAACATCCCTTCTCCAGCTGGGCTTTGTCAGCTTTTGCCACTTCTGCTTTTCTTTCAAACCAATCAGACAGGAGTATTTGGTTTGCCCAAGGGTTCTCAACCTCTGTAGTCAGTGAAAGCCCATGACCTAGCAGGACACATAACTACTCTTGGCTCAGTCTGGAAATGTCCCAGAACAGAACATAGGGAGTTCTACTTCCACTTTCTCATCCCTAAAGCAAAGCAACAGTCTGGGTATGTGAAAGGTGATGGCTGTGCAAGGGACTAAGGGGATGCACCAGGGAAAGTTTACTCGCTCTCTACTTGAACTAATCTGGACAGTGTTGTACAATATGAAAGAGCACAAACTTGGAGGCACACAGAACACGGTTAGATTCCTGGTTACACTATGTTTGACCTTGACCAAGTTACTTAACTTCAGAGCCTCTGTATCATCTACAGAGTGATAATAACAACAGACAGAGTTGGGATAATGCTTGCAAAAATACTTTAGTTTCCAATAATCTTTAAGACCAGAGATCTAAGGCTTTTCCATCCAGCATACACCTTTGTAAGTTACTGGATATTCTTTTCCCCATAGAGAGGTTTTTGACAATTTCTGCTGACCTTGCTTGCTACTGTGACAAAGCCATCAAACCATTATATGACTGTGGATCTTCTATTTTTTCTTTATATTTTTTTCTGATCTCATAAACAATGCATGAAATTATTAAAAATCAGAACAATACAAAGCAGAATAACTGATATTTATTGAGCAGTTGCATGCTTTTTCCATTTTGTCTTCAAGACAGCCTTATGAAATATGTGCAAATTTTAGCTCTCTGTTACATATGAGAAAACAGAGCTTAGAAAGGGGGAGTAATTTACATAAGGTCTCAGGCCTTAGTAAGTAGCAGATCTAGGATTAAAGTTCAATCCTTCTCCTTAGTACAAAGTGAAAGTTCCCTGTAAATCCACCCCATAGATTACAATTTATCATTTGCCAT
>NW_020838029.1:1336690-1343124 GCF_003676395.1 Aethalodelphis obliquidens | reverse complement strand
TGTATGTTCTCTTTTAAATTTTGCTTTATTCAATTCAGAATATATTATAGACATATTTCTGTATCTGTACATATAGATTTACCCCTTTCTTTTTTATTTTTTATTTATTGGGCTTTATTGGATTTCTGTTATTTGACATTTAGATCCCCAGATATTTGCTTTTGTAGTGTAAATACAAGCCAATAAACATTGTGTCCATTATTAAACATTAAATTCTCTGCTATGCAGATCTTTCTCTCTATCTCTCTCTCTCTCTATATATATATATATATAGCCTCATCTATTCTTTATTATATTGATAAACTATAATTTATTTAAATTATATTAAATTATTTAAATAATTCTAAATTATAGTTCATATCAGTGGACATATTCACTTCCATATCGATGGGTATTTAGGTTGCTTCTAATTTTCCCTATTATAATCAATAATGCAATAAACATCCTTGTTTGTATTTCATTGTACACATGTCTAAATGCCTCTGTAGAATATCTTAAAAATTATTTTTAAAAACTGTATTTAAAATGGATAACCAACTAGGACCTACCATATAGCACAGGGATCTCTGCTCAATGTTATGTGGTAGCCTGTATAGGAGGGGAGATTAAGGGAGAATGGATCCATGTATACGTATGGCTGAGTCCCTTTGCTGTGCACTTGAAACTATTACAACATTGTTAATCAGTTATACTCCAATATAAAATAGTTTAATTTTTTTAAATTAAAAAAATACATTAATTAAAAACTTCAATAGCTCAGTAAATATGCTTTTTAAAAAATCCTTATAGATATTGTCAAATTGCCTTCCAAAGTGGTGGCACAAGTCTACACTCTAGCCATTCCCATAGGAGAGTCCTCTTTGCCCATGCCTCCGCCAACAATGGACAGTATCCACTGTTTTCATCTTTTGTCTATTACAGGTGAGATTTAGCATATTTCCATGTGTTAACTAGCCAAATGTATTACCTCTTGTGCAAGTTGTCCTCTAATGGTTGCTACTTTTTTCATTGGTTCATATAAATCATTTTTATTTATTGGTAGATGTTACACAATGCATATTGTATGATATTTTCAAATGCTTTAGTTTCATCTGTTTATTAAAATAATGCATTTTAATTGTAGAAAATGATGAAAAGTAACAAGTAAAAAAGAAAACTTATTTTAAGCCCACCAATTAAAAACAAGTATTAATATTTGATGCTTAATTTCCACATATATAATTATAAAAAGAAATTTTTAAAGAAAATATATGATCATTGGAAAAATGGGAAAATTCAAAAACTTAAAAGTTTTCTTAAGCACTATAGGCAAGTACATCATATTTTTAACCTAATTGAGATCATGGTTAATGTACAGTTTCATATTATGTTTCACTTCTTAACATTATATTATAAATTTTTTCCTAGGCCTTTAAAAATTCCTCCAAAACTATAATGAACTTTTTTTTACAGCTTTATTGAAATATAATTTCAGACTATATAGTTTACTTATTCAATGTATACAATTTAATCATTGTAGTATATTCTTAGAGTAGTGTAATCATGACCATAATCAATTTTAGAATATTTTCATAACTCCCAAAAGAAAACTTGTACCCATTAGCAGTCACTCCTTATCCCCTCCCCCATCTCCCAGTCCTAGGCAACAACTGAATCTATTTTCTGACTCTATAAATTTCCCTATCTGTTAATGAACTTTTAATGATAACTTGTTTGTTTCTACCTACCAATATGGGTACAGATATCTTGAAACCCTCCAGATGTTATGTGCTTAGGGAATGTAAACTTATGCTTAATACAGTAGACATGTTATTACATGGTGTTCAATTATGTAGCTTTTGGTGTGCCATAGGTCAAATCTTGTCTTATGGCAAAACAGCTTCTCACATCTTGAGGCTAAAATCTAGCATATTAGTCAAGAATAGAAGTGCTGAAAAGGAAGTCATCCATCCATGTAAAAGTGGTCCTGCTTCACCCTGAACTTGAGCTTGAAGAAACCCTCCATTTGCCCCCAATTCTCCCTATAGAAGATCTACCAAGTCTTAAAAGTCCATTTCAAATGTCTCCACCTTCTCCTCAAAGGCTTTCATGATGCTTTGGGGATTTAATTCTTCATTCCCCTCTGACTTTATAGTACTTTAAACTCCTAGTTATAGCGCCTTCCACATTCAATTGGGTTAAACCTAACAGACACTAAGTATCTAGTACATACCAGGCCCTTGGCTGGGCTTAGAATTATAGAGATTAAACTCATAGTTCAAGACACAGTATTTGATAGGGGTAGCCACAACATGGACTCGGATTACAGATTGCATAAGTTCAATTTCCAGCTCTGATTCGAATTATCTATAGAGCCTCAAGAAAGTTATCTAGGAGAAGGTGGAAGATGGCGGAAGAGTAAGACGCGGAGATCACCTTCCTCCCCACAGATACACCAGAAATACATCTACACGTGGAACAACTCCTACAGAACACCTACTGAAGGCTGGCAGAAGACCTCAGACCTCCCAAAAAGCAAGAAACTCCCCACGTACCTGGGTAGGGCAAAAGAAAAAACAGAGACAAAGGAATAGGGATAGGACCTGCACCAGCGGGAGGGAGCTGTGAAGGAGGAAAAGTTTCCACACACTAGGAAGCCCCTTCGCGGGCGGAGACTGCGGGAGGCGGAGGGGGGAGCTTCGAAGCTGCAGAGGAGTGCACAGCAACGGGTGCGGAAGGCAAAGCGGGGAGATTCCCGCACAGAGGATCGGTGCCGACCGGCACTCACCAGCCCGAGAGGCTTGTCTGCTCACCCGCCGGGGCGGGCGGGGCTGCGAGCTGAGGCCGGAGCGCAGGGAGAGGACTGGGGTTGGCGGCTTGAACATAGCCTGAAGGGGTTAGTGCACCACAGCTAGCCGGGAGGGAGTCCGGGGAAAAGCCTGCACCTGCAGAAGAGGCAGGAGACTTTTCCTTCCCTCTTTGTTTCCTGGGGCGTGAGGAGAGGGGTTTAAGAACGCTGCTTAAAGGAACTCCAGAGATGGGCGCGAGCCGCGGCTAAAAGCGCGAACCCCAGAGACGGGCGCGAGCCGCGGCTGAAAGCGCGGACCCCAGAGATGGGCGCGAGCCGTGGCTGAAAGCGCGGACCCCAGAGACGGGCGCGAGCTGCAGCTGAAAGCGTGGAATCCAGAGACGGGCGCGAGCCGCGGCTGAAAGCGCGGACCCCAGAGACGGGCGGGAGACGTTAAGGCTGCTGCTGCCGCCACCAAGGGGCCTGTGTGCGAGCACAGGTCACTCTCCACACCCCTCTTCCGCGGAGCCTGTGCAGCCCGCCACTGCCGGGTTCCCGGGATCCAGGGACAACTTCCCCGGGAAAACGCACAGCGCGCCTCAGGCTGGTGCAAAGTCACGACGGCCTTTGCCACCGCAGGCCCACCCCGCACTCTGTGCCCCTCCGTCGCCGCCGGCCTGAGTGCGCCAGAGCCCCCAATCAGCGGCTCTTTTAACCCCATCCTGTCTGAGCAAAAAACAGACGCCCTCCAGCGATCTACACGCAGTGGCAGGGCCAAATCCAAAGCTTAGCCCTGGGAGCTGTGAGAACAAAGAAGAGAAAGGGAAATCTCTCCCAGCAGCCTCAGAAGCAGTGGATTAAAGCTCCACAATCAACTTGATGTACCCTGCATCTGTGGAATACCTGAATAGACAACCAATCATCCCAAATTAAGGAAGTGGACTTTAGGAGCAAGATCTATGATTTTTTCCCCTTTCCTCTTTTTGTGAATGTGTATGTGTATGCTTCTGTGTGAGATCTTGTCTGTATAGTCTTGCTTCCACCATTTGTCCTAGGGTTCTATCCGTCCATGTTTTTTTTTAAATTTTTTTCTTAATAATTAATTTTAATAACCTTATTATACTTTACCTTCGTTCGTTCTTTCTTTCTTTCCGTCCTTCCTTCCCTCCCTTAGACAACGAATCATCCCAAATTGAGGAGGTGGTCTCTGACAGCAAGATTTAGAATTTTGCCCCATTTACCTCTTTTAGTGAGGGTGTATGTGTATGCTTCTGTGTAAGATTTTGTCTGTATAGCTTTGCTTCCAACATTTGTCCTAAGGTTCTTTCCGTCCCTTTTTTTTTTCTTTTTTTCTAAATAAGAAGTTTTTAATTCAATAACTTTATTAGACTTTATTTTATTTTTACTGTATCTTCTTTCTTTCTGTCTTTTTTCCTTCTTTCCCTCCTTCCTTCCTTCCTCCCTCCCTCCCTCCTTTCTTTCCTTCTTGCCTTCTTTCCTTCTTTGCTTCTTTCTTTCTTTCTTCCTTCCTTCCTACCCTCCTTTCCTTCTTTCTTTCCTCATACTTCTACTAATTCCCTCTACTTTTTCTCCCTTTTATCCTGAGCCTGTGGATGAAAAGCTTTTGGTGCTCCAGCCAGGAGGCAGGGCTCTGCCTCTGAGGTAGGACAGCCAACTTCAGGACACTGATCAACAAGAGACCTCCCAGCTCCACATAATATCAAACGGCGAAAATCTCCCAGAGACCTCCATCTTAACACCAGCACCCAGCTTCACTCAACGACCAGCAAGCTACAGTGCTGGAAAACCTATGCCAAACAACTAGCAAAACAGGAACACAACCCCACCCATTAGCAGAGAGGCTGCCTAAAATCATAATAAGGACACAGACACCCCCAAACACACCACCAGACGTGAACCTGCCCACTAGAGAGACAAGATCCAGCCTCATCCACCACAACACAGGCACTAGCCCCCTCCACCAGGAAGCCTACACAACCCACTGAACCAACCTTAGCCACTGGAGACAGACATCAAAAACAGGAGGAACTACAAACCTGCAGCCTGCAAAAAGGAGACCCCAAACACAGTAAGATAAGCAAAATGAGAAGACAGAAAAACACACAGCAGATAAAGGAGCAAGATAAAAATGCACCAGACCTAACAAATGAAGAGGAAATAGGCAGTCTACCTGAAAGAGAATTCAGAATAATGATAGTAAGGTTGATCCAAAATCTTGGAGACAGAATGGACAATAGATTGGACAAAATGCAAGAATCAGTTAACAAGGACCTAGAAGAACTAAAGATGAAACAAACAACGATGAACAACACAATAAATGAAATTAAAAGTACTCTAGATGGGATCAATAGCAGAATAACTGAGCAGAAGAATGGATAAGTGACCTGGAAGATAAAATAGTGGAAATAACTACTGCAGAGCAGAATAAAGAAAAAAGAATGAAAAGAACTGAGGACAGTCTCAGAGACCTCTGGGACAACATTAAACACACCAACATTCGAATTATAGGGGTTCCAGAAGAAGAAGAGAAAAAGAAAGGGACTGAGAAAATATTTGAAGAGATTATAGTTGAAAACTTCCCTAATATGGGAAAGGAAATAGTTAATCAAGTCCAGGAAGCACAGAGAGTCCCATACAAGATAAATACAAGGAGAAATACGCCAAGACACATATTAATCGAACTGTCAAAAATTAAATACAAAGAAAGCATATTAAAAGCAGCAAGGGAAAAACAACAAATAACACATAAGGGAATCCCCATAAGGTTAACAGCTGATCTCTCAGCAGAAACCCTACAAGCCAGAAGGGAGTGGCAGGACATACTGAAAGTGATGAAGGAGAAAAACATGCAGCCAAGACTACTCTACCCAGCAAGGATCTCATTCAGATTTGATGGAGAAATTAAAACCTTTACAGACAAGCAAAAGCTGAGAGAGTTCAGCACCACCCAACCAGCTTTACAACAAAAGCTAAAGGATCTTCTCTAGGCAAGAAACACAAGAGAAGGAAAAGACCTATAATAACGAACCCAAAACAATTTAGAAAATGGGAATAGGAACATACATATCGATAATTACCTTAAATGTAAATGGACTAAATGCTCCCACCAAAAGACACAGATTAGCTGAATGGATACAAAAACAAGACCCTTATATATGCTGTCTACAAGAGACCCACTTCAGACCTAGAGACACATACAGACTGAAAGTAAGGGGATGGAAAAAGATATTCCATGCAAATGGAAGCCAAAAGAAAGCTGGACTAGCAATTCTCATATCAGACAAAATAGACTTTAAAATAAGGACTATTAAAAGAGACAAAGAAGGACACTACATAATGATCAAGGGATCGATCCAAGAAGAAGATATAACAATTGTAAATATTTATGCACCCAACATAGGAGCACCTCAATACATAAGGCAAATACTAACAGCCATAAAAGGGGAAATCGATAGTAACACATTCATAGTAGGGGACTTTAACACCCCACTTTCACCCATGGACAGATCATCCAAAATGAAAATAAATAAGGAGACACACGCTTTAAATGATACATTAAACAAGATGGACTTAATTGATATTTATAGGACACTCCATCTAAAAACAACAGAATACACATTTTTCTCAAGTGCTCATGGAACATTCT
>NW_020838029.1:1304307-1326690 GCF_003676395.1 Aethalodelphis obliquidens | reverse complement strand
TAAAAACAAAAATAAACAAATGGGACCTAATGAAACTTCAAAGCTTTGGCACAGCAAAGGAAACCATAAGCAAGACCAAAAGACAACCCTCAGAATGGGAGAAAATATTTGCAAATGAAGCAACCGACAAAGGATTAATCTCCAAAATTTACAAGCAGCTCATGCAGCTCAATAACAAGAAAACAAACAACCCAATCCAAAAATGGGCAGAAGACCTAAATAGACATTTCTCCAAAGAAGATATACAGACTGCCAACAAACACATGAAAGAATGCTCAACATCATTAATCATTAGAGAATTGCAAATCAAAACTACAATGAGATATCATCTCACACCAGTCAGAATGGCCATCATCAAAAAATCTACAAACAATAAATGCTGGAGAGGGTGTGGAGAAAAGGGAACACTCTTGCACTGCCGGTGGGAATGTGAATTGGTTCAGCCACTATGGAGAACATTATGGAGGTTCCTTAAAAAACTACAAATAGAACTACCATATGACCCAGCAATCCCACTACTGGGCATATACCCTGAGAAAACCAAAATTCAAAAAGAGTCATGTACCAAAATGTTCATTGCAGCTCTATTTACAATAGCCCAGAGATGGAAACAACCTAAGTGCCCGTCATCGGATGAATGGATAAAGAAGATGTGGCACATATATACAATGGAATATTACTCAGCCATAAAAAGAAACGAAATTGAGCTATTTGTAATGAGGTGGATAGACCTAGAGTCTGTCATACAGAGTGAAGTAAGTCAGAAAGAAAAAGACAAATACCATATGCTAACACATATATATGGAATTTAAGAAAAAAATGTCATGAAGAACCTAGGGGTAAAGCAGGAATAAAGACGCAGACCTCTTAGAGAACGGACTTGAGGTTATGGGAAGGGGGAAGGGTGAGCTGTGACAGGGCGAGAGAGAGGCATGGGCATATACACACTAACAAACGCAGTAAGGTAGATAGCTAATGGGAAGCAGCCGCATGGCACAGGGATATTGGCTCGGTGCTTTGTGACGGCCTGGAGGGGTGGGATGGGGAGGGTGGGAGGGAGGGAGACGCAACAGGGAAGACATATGGGAACATATGTTTATGTATGACTGATTCACTTTGTTATAAAGCAGAAACTAACACACCATTGTAAAGCAATTATACCCCAATAAAGATGTTTAAAAAAAAAAAAAAGAAAGAAAGTTATCTACATTCCATAAGACTTACACTTTTCATCTGTAAAATATGAATAAAATTAGTACGTTCCTCATAGCTTTAAGAGTTAAGGGTTAAATAAGGGATACAATCACTGTAAGGAACGTAAGACAAGCCTGACACAAGTCAGTTTTCAAAATTTTGGTGAAATTAATAGGAATTAAATTGAAAGCCATTCACGAGGGGGGTAAAGGAAAGACAGGCAGACCCACCCTGCCAGGGATCTTCCTAGACATTAGGATATCAGTGTTTCTTGCTCAACTCTCCAAGTTAGTGGGTACAGTTAATGGAAGTAGGAAACTCATGATATTTGGGCAGTGTGTGAATATCACATCCACCCACTCACAGTCACCACAAATGTCTCACTTCCTTTTTTTCTGTCACCATAAGAACCAAAGCACAAGAAACAATGTTTTCGTCAAAAAAAAAAAAAAAAAAGACCTGGTGGCATATACTTGTTTCATTTTTTATTTGTTTGGTTTCCCATTCTTTGTACATACATGTAACCAAAGGTTCCAGTCTTGTGTGTGTGTGTGTGTGTGTTTATAACATCCACCAGAATTAAGGTATAGACATATCAACTCCAAAATTGTTCTTCCTCCTTAAACTTTGAGTTTTTCCAACTTAGTTCCATGAGATTGCGGAAAACTCTGCTGTGCTTTTCAGAAAATTTCTGCTTTTTTTTAAATGTCTTTATTGGAGTGTAACTGCTTTACAATGGTGTGTTAGTTTCTGCTTTATAACAAAGTGGATCAGTTATACATATACATATGTCCCCATATCTCGTCGCTCTTGCATCTCTCCCTCCCACCCTCCCTATCCCAACCCTCTATGTGGTCACAAAGAACTGAGCTGATCTCACTGTGCTATGCGGCTGCTTCCCACTAGCTATCTATTTTATGTTTGGTAGTGTACATATGTCCATGTCACTGTCTCAATTTGTCCCAGCTTACCCTTCCCCCTCCCCATATCCTCAAGTCCATTCTCTAGTAGGTCTGCATCTTTATTCCCGTCTTGCCTCCAGGTACTTCTGATAATTTTCTTTCTTTTCCTTTTTTTTTAGATTCCATATATGTGTTCACAAACAGTATTTGTTTTTCTCTTTCTGACTTATTTCACTCTGTATGACAGACTCTAGGTCCATCCACCTCACTACAAATAATTCAGTTTTGTTCCATTTTTTTAAGACGTTGGGGGTAGGACTTTATTAATGTATTTACTTTTTTAATTTTTGCTGTATTGGGTCTTCATTTCTGTGCGAGGGCTATCTCTAGTTGTGGCAAGCAGGGGCCACTATTCATTGCGGTGCGCGGGCCTCACTATCGCGGCCTCTCTTGTTGTGGAGCACAGGCTCCAGACGCGCAGGCTCAGTAGTTGTGGTTCACGGGCCTAGTTGCTCCGCGGCATGTGGGATCATCCCAGACAAGGGCTTGAACCCGTGTCCCCTGCATTAGCAGGCAGATTCTCAACCACTGTGCCAACAGGGAAGCCCCAATTTCGTTCCATTTTATGACTGAGTAATATTCCATTGTATATATGTGCCATATCTTCTTTATACATTCATCCAATGATGGACACTTAGGTTGTTTCCATCTCTGGGCTATTGTAAATAGAGCTGCAATGAATATTTTGGTACATGACTCTTTTTGAATTATGGTTTTCTCAGGGTATATGCCCAGTAGTGGGATTGCTGGGTCATATGGTAGTTCTATTTGTACTTTGTAAGGAACCTCCATACTATTCTCCATAGTGGCTGTATCAATTTATATTCCCACCACCACTGCAAGAAGGTTCCCTTTTCATCACACCCGCTCCTCATTTATTGTTTGTAGATTTTTTGAGGATGGACATTCTGACTGGTGTGACATGATATCTCATTGTAGTTTTGATTTCCATTTCTCTAATGATAAACGATGTTGAGCATTCTTTCATGTGTTTGTAGGCAATCTGCATATCTTCGACGGAGAAATGTGTATTTAGGTCTTCTTCCCATTTTTAGATTGGGTTGTTTGTTTTTTTGATATTGAGCTGCATGAGTTGCTTGTATGTTTTGGAGATTAATCCTTTGTAAGTTGCTTCATTTGAAATATTTTCTCCCACTCTGAGGGTTGTCTTTTCGTTTTCTTTATGGTTTCCTTTGCTGTGCAAAAGCTTGTGAGTTTCATTGGGTCCCATTTGTTTATTTTTATTTCCATTTCTCTAGGAGGTGGGTCAAAGAGGATCTTGCTATGATTTATGCATAGAGTGTTCTTCCTCAGTTTTCCTCTATGAGTTTGATGGTGTCTGGCCTTACATTTAGGTCTTTAATCCGACTTGAGTTTATATCTGTGTATGGTGTTAAGGAGTGTTCTAACTTCATTCTTTTACATGTAGCTGTCCAGTTTTCATAGCACCACTTATTGAAGAGTCTGTCTTTTCTCCACGATATGTTCTTGCCTCCTTCATCAAAGATAAGGTAACCATATGTGCATGGGTTTATCTCTGGGATTTCTATCCTGTTCCATTTATCTACATTTTGGTTTTTCTGCCACTACCATATTGTCTTGATTACTGTATCTTTGTAGTATAGTCTGAAGTCAGGGAGCCTGATTCCTCCAGCTCTGTTTTTCTTTCTCAAGATTGCTTTGGCTATTCGGGGTCTTTAGTATTTCCACACAAATTGTGAAATTTTTTGTTCCAGGTCTCTGAAACCTGCCAGTGGTAGTTTGATAGGGATTGCATTGTATCTGTAGATTGCTTTGGGTAGTAGAGTCATTTTCAAAATGTTGATTCTTCCAATCCAAGAACATGGTATATCTCTCCATCTATTTGTATCGTCTTTAATTTCTTTCATCAGTGTGATATAATTTTCTGTATATAGGTCTTTTGTCTCCTTAGGTAGGTTTATTCCTACATATTTTATTCTTTTCGTTGCAGTGGCAGATGGGAGTGTTTTCTTAATTTCACTTTCAGATTTCTCATCATTAGTGCATAAGAATGGAAGATATTTCTGTGTATTAATTTTGGATTCTGCTACTTTACCAAATTCATTGATTAGCTCTAGTAGATTTCTGGTAGATCTTTAGGATTCTCTATGTATCGTGTCATGTCATCTGCAAACAGGAACAGCTTTACTTCTTCTTTTCCGATTTGGATTCCTTTTATTTCTTTTTCTTCTCTGATTGCTGTGACTAAAACTTCCAAAACTATGTTGAATAATAGTGGTGAGAGTGGGCAACCTTGTCTTATTCCTGATTTAGTGAAAAAGCTTTCAGTTTTTCACCATTGAGGACGATATTGGCTTTGGGTTTGTCATATATGGCCATTATTATATTGAGGTAACTTCCCTCTATGCTTACTTACTGGGGTTTTTATCACAAATGGGTGTTGAATTTTCAGGAAAGCTTTCTGTGTATCTGTTGAGATGATCATATCATTTTTCTCCTTCAACTTGTTAATATGGTGTATCACGTTGATTGATTTGCATATATTGAAGAATACTTGCATTCCCGGGGTAAACCCCACTTGATCATGGTGTATGATCCTTTTAACGTGCTGTTGGATTCTGTTTGCTAGTATTTTGTTGAGGATTATTGCATCTATGTTCATCACTGATATTGGCCAATAGTTCTCTTTCTTTGTAACATCTTTGTCCGGTTTTGGTATCAGGATGATGGTGGCCTCGTAGAATAAGTTTGGGAGGGTTCCTCCCTCTGATATATTTTGGAAGAGTTTGAGAAGGATATGTGTTAGCTCTTCTCTAAATGTTCGATACAATTCGCCTGTGAAGCTATCTGGTCCTGTGCTTATGTTTGTTGGAAGATGTTTAATCACAGTTTCAATTTCAGTGCTTGTGATTGGTCTGTTCATATTCTCTATTTCTGCCTGGTTCAGCCTTGGAAGGTTTTCCTTTTCTAAGAGTTTGTCAATATCTTCCAGGTTGTCCATTATATTGGCATAGAGTTCCTTGTAGTAATCTCTCATGATCCTTTGTATTTATGCAGTGTCTGTTGTTACTTCTCCTTTTTCATTTCTAATTCTATTGATTTGAGTCTTCTCCCTTTTTTTCTCGATGAGTCTGGCTAATGCTTTATCAATTTTGTATATCTTCTCAAAGAATCAACTTTTACTGATTTTTGCTCTCGTTTCCTTCATTTATTTTTTTAAACATCTTTATTGGAGTATAATTGCTTTACAATCGTGTGTTAGTTTCTGCATTATAACAAAGTGAATCAGTTATACATATACATATATTCCCATATCTCTTGCCTCTTGCATCTCCCTCCCTCCCACCCTCCCTATCCCTTCATTTATTTTTCATTTATTCCTGATCAGATCTTTATAATTTCCTTCCTTCTGCTAACTTTCAGGATTTTCTGTTCTTCTTTCTCTAATTGCTTTAGGTTTAAGGTTAGGTTGCTAATTTGAGATGTTTCTTTTTTCTTAAGGTAGGCTTGTATAGCTATAAAGTTCCCTCTTACAACTGCTTTTGCTGTATCCCATGGGTTTTGTGTCATTGTGTTTTCATTTTCATTGTTTGTAAGTTTTTTTTGTTTTATACTTTGATTTCTTCAGTGATCTCTTGGTTATAAGGCAGTGTGTTGTTTAGCCTCCATGTGTTTGTATTTCTTACAAATTTTTCCTGTAATTGATATCTAATCTCTCAGCGTTGTGGTCAGAAAAGATACTTGATACAATTTCAATTTTCTTAAATTTACCAAGGCATGATTTGTGATCCAAGATATGACCTATCCTGGAGAACGTTCCATGAACACTTGAGAAGAATGTTTATTCTATTGTTTTTAGATGGAATGTCTTATAAATAACAATTAAATTCATCTTATTTAATGTATCATTTAAAGCTTGTGTTTCCTTATTTATTTTCACTTTGGATGATCTGTCCATTGGTGAAATTCGGGTGTTAAAGTCCCCTACTATGGTTCTGTTACTGTCAATTTCCCTTTTTATGGCTGTTAGCATTTGCCTTATGTATTGAGGTGCTCGTATTTTGAGTGCATAAATATTTACAATTGTTATAGTTTCTTCTTGGATTGATCCCTTGATCATTATGTAGTGTCTATCTTTTTCTCTTCTAATGGCCTTCGTTTTAAAGTCTATTTTGTCTGATATGAGTTTTGCTACTCCAGCTTTCTGTTTTTCTTTCACATCTTTATTGTAGTAAAATTTCTTTACAATAGTGTGTTAGTTTTTGCTTTATAACAAAGTGAATCAGTTATACATATATATATATGTTCCCATACCTCTCCCTTCTTGCGTCTCCCTCCCTCCCACCTTCCGTATCCCACCCATCTAAGTGGTCACAAACCACCGAACGGATCTCGCTCTGCTATGCGGCTGCTTCCCACTAGCTACCTATTTTACGTTTGGTAGTGTATGTATGTCCATGCCACTCTCTTGCTTTATCACAGTTTACCCATCTCCCTCCCCATATCCTCAAGTCCATTCTCTAGTAGGTATGTGTCTTTATTCCTGTCTTACCCCTAGGTTCTTCATGACATTTTTTTCTTAAATTCCATATATATGTTTTAGAATATGGTATTTGTCTTTCTCTTTCTGACTTACTTCACTCTGTATGGCAGACTCTAGTTCCATCCACCTCATTACAAACAGCTCAATTTCGTTTACTTTTATGGCTGAGTAATATTCCATTGTATATAGGTGCCACATTTTCCTTATCCATTCATCTGATGATGGACACTTAGGTTGTTTCCATTTCTGGGCTATTGTAAGTAGAACTGCAATGAATATTTTGGTATGTGACACTTTTTGAATTATGGTTTTCTAAGGGTATATGCCCAGTAATGGGATTGCTGGGTGGTATGGTAGCTCTACGTGTAGTTTTTTAAGGAACATCCATACTGTTCTCCATAGTGGCTCTACCAATTCACATTCCCACCAGCAGTGCAAGAGTGTTCCCTTTTCTCCACACCCTCTCCAGCATTCATTGTTTGTAGATTTTTGATGATGGCCATTTTGACTGCTGTGAGATAATATCTCATTGTAGTTTTGATTTTCATTTCTCTAATGATTAATGATGCTGAGCATTCTTTCATGTGTTTGTTGGCAGTCTGTATTATCTTCTTTGGAGAAATGTCTGTTTAGGTCTTCTGCCGATTTTTGGATTGGGTTGTTTGATTTTTGTTATTGAGTTGCATGAGCTGCTTATAAATTTTGGAGACTAATCGTTTGCCAGTTGCTTCATTTGCAAATATTTTTTCCCATTCTGAGGATTGTCTTCTCGTCTTGTTTATGGTTTCCTTTGCTGAGCAAAAGCTTTGAACGTTCATTAGGTCCCATTTGTTTATTTTTGTTTTTATTTCCATTACTCTAGTAGGTGGGTCAAAAAGGATCTTGCTGTGATTTATGTCATAAAGTGTTCTCCCTAACTTTTCCTCTAAGAGTTTGATAGTTTCTGGCCTTACGATTAGGTCTTTAATCCATTTTGAACTTATTTTTGTGTATGGTGTTAGGGAGTGATCTAATCTCATACTTTTACATGTACCTGTCCAGTTTTCCCAGCACCACTTATTGAAGAGGCTGTCCTTTCTCCACTATACATTCCTGCCTCACTTATCAAATATAAGGTGACAAGATGTGTGTGCATTTATCTCTGGGCTTTTTATCCTGTTCCATTGATCTATATTTCTGTTTTTGTGCCAGTATCATACTGTCTTGATTACCGTAGCTTTGAAGTAAAGTCTGAAGTCAGGAAGCCTGATTCCTCCAGCTCCGTTTTTCGTTCTCAAGATTGCTTTGGCTCCTCGGGGTCTTTTGTGTTTCCACACAAATTGTGAAAGTTTTTGTTCTAGTTCTGTGAAAAATGCCAGTGGTAGTTTGATAGGGATTGCATTGAATGTGTAGATTGCTTTGGATAGTAGAGTCTTTTTCAGAATGTTGATTCTTCCAATCCAAGAACATGGTATATCTCTCCATCTATTTGTATCGTCTTTAATTTCTTTCATCAATGTCTTATAATTTTCTGCATACAGATCATTTGTCTCCTTAGGTAGGTTTATCCCTAGATATTTTATTCTTTTTGTTGCAATGGTAAATGGGAGTGTTTTCTTAATTTCACTTTCAGATTTTTCATCATTAGTGTATAAGAATACCAGAGATTTCTATGCATTAATTTTGTACCCTGCAACTTTACCAAATTCATTTATTAGCTCTAGTAGTTTTCTGGTAGCATCTTTAGGATTCTCTATGTATAGTATCATGTCATCTGCAAACAGGAACAGCTTTACTTCTTTTCTGATTTGGTTTCCTTTTATTTCCTTTACTTCATGATTGCTGTGGTTACAATTTCCAAAACTATGTTGAATAAGAGTGTTGAGAGTGGGCAACCTTGTCTTGTTCCTGATCTTAGTGGAAATGCTTTCAGGTTTTCACCATTGGGGACGATGTTGGCTGTGGGTTTGTCATATATGGCCTTTATTATGTTGAGGAAAGTTCCCTCTATGCCTACTTTCTGCAGGGTTTTTATCATAAATGTTGCTGAATTTTGAGGAAAGCTTTCTCTGCATCTCTTGAGATGATCATATGGTTTTTCTCCTACAATTTGTTAATATGGTGTATCACGTTGATTGATCTGCGTATATTGAAGAATCCTTGCATTCCTGGAGTAAAACTCACTTGACCATGGTATACGATCCTTTTAATGTGCTGTTGGATTCTGTTTGCTAGTATTATGTTGAGGATTATTGCATCTATATTCATCACTGATATTGGCCTGTAGTTCTCTTTCTTTGTAACATCTTTGTCTGGTTTTGGTATCAGGATGATGGTGGCCTCATAGAATGAGTTTGGAAGTGTTCTTCCCTCTGATATATTTTGGAAGAGTTTGACAAGGTTATGTCTTAATTGTTCTCTAAATGTTCGATACAATTCGCCTGTGAAGCCATCTGGTCCTGTGCTTATGTTTGTTGGAAGATGTTTAATCATAGTTTCAATTTCAGTGCTTGTGATTGGTCTTTTCATATTCTGTATTTCTTCCTGGTTCTGTCTTTGAAGGTTGTCCTTTTCTACGAATTTGTCCATTTCTTCTAGGTTGTCCATTTTATTGGCATAGAGTTGCTTGTAGTAATCTCTCATGATCCTTTGTATTTCTGCAGTGTCTGTTATTACTTTTCCTTTTTCATTTGTAATTCTATTGATTTGAGTCTTCTGCCTTTTTTTCTTGGTGAGTCTGGCTAATGGTTTATTAATTTGTTTATCTTCTCAAAGAATCAGCTTTTACTTTTATTGATCTTTGCTATTGTTTCCTTAATTTCTTTTTCATTTATTTCTGGTCTGATCTCTATGATTTCCTTCTCTCTGCTAACTTTCAGGATTTTCCGTTCTTCTTTCTCTAATTGCATTAGGTGTATGGTAAGGTTGCTTATTTGAGATATTTCTTTTTTCTTAAGGTAGGCTTCTATAGCTATAAACTTCCCTCTTAGAACTGCTTTTTCTGAATCCCATAGGTTTGGTGTCATTGTGTTTTCATTGTCATTGTTTGTAAGTATTTTTTGATTTCCTCTTTGATTTCTTCAGTGATCTCTTGGTTATAAAGCAGTGTGTTGTTTAGCCTCCATGTGTTTGTATTTGTTACAAATTTTTTCCTGTAATTGACATCTAGTCTCATAGCGTTCTGGTCAGTAAAGATACTTGATACGATTTCAATTTTCTTAAATTTACCAAAGCTTGATTTGTGATACAAGATATGATCTATCCTGGAGAATGTTCCATAAGCACTTGAGAAGAATGTGTATTCTGTTGTTTTTAGATGTTATGTCTTATAAATACCAACTAAGTCCCTCTTATTTAATGTATCATTTAAAGATTGTATTTCCTTATTTATTTTCATTTTGGATGATCTACCCATTGGTGAAAGTGGGGTGTTAAAGTCCCCTACTATGGTTCTGTTACTGTCAATTTCCCTTTTTATGGCTGTTACCATTTGCCTTATGTATTGAGGTGCTCATATTTTGGGTGCATAAATATTTACAATTGTTATATCTTCTTCTTGGATTGATCCCTTGATCATTATATAGTGTCCTTCTTTGTCTCTTGTAATAGTCTTTGTTTTAAAGTCTATTTTGTCTGAAATGAGAATTGCTAATCCAAGTTTCTTTTGATTTCCATTTCCATGAAATATCTTTTTCCATCCCCTCACTTTCAGTCTGTATGGGCCCCTAGGTCTGAAATACATCTCTTGTAGACAGCATATACATGGGTCTTGTTTTTGTATCCATTCAGGCATTCTATGTCTTTTGGTTTGACCTTTTAATCCATTTACATTTAATGTAATTATTGATATGTATCTTCCTGTTACCATTTTTTAATTGTCTTGTGTTTTTTATTGTAGATTTTTTTTCTTTCTCTTGTGTTTCCTGTCTAGAGAAGTTCCTGTATCATTTGTGGTAAAGCTCATTCGGTGGTGCTGAATTCTCTTTGCTTTTGCTTGTCTGTAAAGCTTTTAATTTCTCTGTCAAATCTGAATGGGATCCTTGCTGGGTAGTGTAATCTTGGTTGTAGGTTTTTCTCTTTCATCACTTTAAATATGTCTTGCCACTTCCTTCTGGCTTGCAAAGTTTCTTCTGAAATGTCAGCTGTTAACCATATGGGGATTCCCTTATGTGTTACTTGTTGTTTTTCCCTTGCTGCTTTTAATGTTTTTTCTTTGTATTTAATGTTTTTTAACATCTTTATTGGAGTATAATTTCTTTACAATTATGTGTTAGTTTCTTCTTTGTAACAGTCTGAATCAGTTATACATATACATATGTTCCCATATCTCTTCCCTCTTGCATCTCTCCCCCTCCCACCCTCCCTATCGCACCCCTCCAAGTGGTCAAAAACCACCTAGCTGATCTCCCTGTGCTATGCAGCTGCTTCCAACTAGCTATCTACTTTACGTTTGGCAGTGTATATATGTCCATGCCACTCTCACTTTGTCAGAACTTACCCTTCCCCCTCCCCATATACTCAAGTCCATTCTCTAGTAGGTCTGTGTCTTTACTCCAATCTTACCCTTAGGTACTTCATGACCTTTTTTTTTTCTTAGATTCCATATATATGTGTTAGCATACGATATTTATTTTTCTCTTTCTGACCTACTTCACTCTGAATGACAGACTCTTTGTCTATCCACCTCAATACAAATAACTCAATTTCATTTCTTTTCACGGCTGAGTAATATTCCATTGTATATATGTGCCACATCTTCTTTATCCATTCATCTTTTGATGGACACTTAGGTTGCTTCCATGTCCTGGCTACTATAAATAGAGCTGCATTGAATATTTTGGTACATGACTCTTTTTGAATTATGGTTTTCTCAGGGTATACACCCGGTAGTAGGATTGTTGGGTCGTATTGTAGTTCTATTTGTAGTTTTTTAAGAAACCTCCTTACTGTTTTCCATAGTGGCTGTATCAATATATATTCCCACCACCACTGCAGGAGTGTTCCCTTTTCTCCACACCTTCTCCAGCATTTATCGTTTCTAGATTTTATGGTGATGGCTTTCTCACTGGTGTGACATGATATCTCATTGTAGTTTCAATTTGCATTTCTCTAATGATTAATGATGTTGAGCATTCTTTCATTTGTTTGTTGGCAATCTGTTAACCTTCTTTGTAGAAATGTGTATTTAGGTGTTTTGCCCATTTTTGGATTGGGTTGTTTGGTTTTTTGTTTTGAGATGCATGAGCTGCTTGTCAATTTTGGAGATCAATCCTTTGTCAGTTGCTTCATTTGCAAATGTTTTCTCCCATTCTGACGGTTGTCTTTTTGTCTTTTTTATGGTTTCCTTTGCTGTGCAAAAGCTTTTAAGTTTCATTACATCCCATTTGGTTTTTTTTTTGTTTGTTTTTATTTCCCTTTCTCTAGTATGTGGGTCAAAACGGATCTTGTTGTGATTTATGCAATAGAGCGTTCTGCCTTTCTTTTCCTCTAAGAGTTTGATAGTGTCTTGCCATATATTTAGGTCTTTAATCCATTTTGAGTTTATTTTTGTGTATGGTGTTAGGGAGTGTTCTAATTTCATACCTTTACATGTACTGTCCAGTTCTCCCAGCACCATTTATTGAAGTGTCTGTGTTTTCTCCACTGTATATTCTTGCCTCATTTACCAATGGTAAGGTGATATATGTGTTTGGTTTTATTTCTGGGCTTTCTATCCTGCTCCATTGATCTATATTTCTGTTTTTGTGTCAGTACCATACTGTCTTGATGACTGTAGCTTTCTAGTATAGTCTAAAGTCAGGGAGCCTGATTCCTCCAGATCAATTTTTCATTCTCTAGATTGCTTTGGCTATTCGGGGTCTTTTGTGTTTCCACACAAATTGTGATTTTTTTTTGTTCTAGGTCTGTGAAAAATGCCAGTGGTTGTTTGATAGGGATTGCATTGAATCTCTAGATTGCTTTAATTAGTAGATTCATTTTCACAATATTAATTCTTCCAATCCAAGAACATGGTATGTCTCTCCGTCTATTTGTATCATCTGTAATTTCTTTCATCAGTGTCTTATAATTTTCTGCATACAGGTCTTTTGTCTCCTTAGGTAAGTTTATTCCTAGATATTTTATTCTTTTTGTTGCAATGGTACATGGGAGTGTTTTCTTGATTTCACTTTCAGATTTTTCATCATTAGTGTATAGGAATGCCAGAGATTTCTGTGCATTAATTTGGTATCCTGCTACTTTCCCAAATTCATTGATTAGCTCTAGTAGTTTTCTGGTAGCATGTTTAGGATTCTCTATGTATAATATCATGTCATCTGTAAACAGTGACAGCTTTACTTCTTCTTTTCTGATTTGGATTCCTTTTATTTCCTTTTCTTCTCTGATTGCTGTGGCTAAAACTTCCAAAACTATGTTGAATAATAGTGGTGAGAGTGGGCAACCTTGTCTTTTTCCTGATCTTAGTGGAAATGTTTTCAGTTTTTCACCATTGAGGGTGATGTTGGCAGTGGGTTTGTCATACATGTCCTTTATTATGTTGAGGAAAGTTCCCTCTATGTCTACTTTCTGCAGGGTTTTTATCATAAATCGTTGTTGAATTTTGTCAAAAGCTTTCTCTGCATATATTTAGATGATCATATGGTTTTTCTCCTTTAATTTGTTAATATGGTGTATAACGTTGAATGATTTGCGTATATTGAAGAATCCCTGCATTGCTGGAATAAACCCCAGTTGATCATGTTGTATGGTCCTTTTAATGTGTTGTTGGATTTTGTTTGCTAGTATTTTGTTGAGGATTTTTGAATCTATGTTCTTCACTGATATTGGCCTGTTGTTCTCTTTCTTTGTCACATCTTTGTCTGGCTTTGGTATCAGGGTGATGTTGGCTTCGTAGAATGAGTTTGGGAGTGTTCCTCCCTCTGCTATATTTTGGAAGAGTTTGAGAAGGATAGGTGTTAGCTCTCCTCTATATGTTTGATAGAACTCACCTGTGAAGCCACCTTCATCCTTGGCTTTTGTTTGTTGGAAGATTTTTAATCACAGTTTCCATTTCTGTGCTTGTGATTGGCCTGTACATATTTTTTATTTCTTCCTGGTTCTGTCTCTGCAGGTTTGCATTTCTAAAAATGTGTCCATTTCTTCCAGGTTTTCCATTTTATTCCCTTAGAGTTGCTTGTAGTGATCTCTCATGATCTTTTGAATTTCTGCAATGTCAGTTCTTACTTCTTTTTCATTTCTAATTCTATTGTTTTGAGTCTTCTCCCTTTTTTTCTTGATGAGTCTGGCTAATGGTTTATCAATTTTGTTTATCTTCTTAAAGAACCAGCTTTTAGTTTTATTGATCTTTGCTATCAGTTCCTTCATTTCTTTTTCATTTATTTCTTATCAGATCTTTATGATTTCTTTCCTTCTGCTAACTTTGGGGTTTTTTTTGTTCTTCTATCTCTAATTGCTTTACATGCATGGTTAGGTTGTTTTTTGAGATGTTTCCTGTTTCTTAAGGTAGGATTGTATTGCTATAAACTTCCCTCTTAAAACTTCTTTTGCTGCATCCCATAGGTTTTGGGTCTTTGTATCTCCATTCTCAATTGATTCTTGGTATTTTTTGATTTCCTCTTTAATTTCTTCAGTTATCACTTCGTTATTAAGTAGTGTATTTTTTAGCCACAATGTGTTTGTATTTTTTACATATCCGTTCTTGTATTTGATATCTAGTCTCATAGCATTGTTGTCGGAAAAGATACTTGTTACGATGTCAATTTTCTTAAATTTACCAAGGCTTGATTTGTTACCCAAGATATGACCTATTCTGGAGAGTGTTCAATGAGCACTTGAGAAAAATGTGTATTCTGTTGTTTTAGAATGGAATGTTGTATAAATATCAATTAAGTCCATATTGTTTAATGTATCATTTAAAGTTTGTGTTTTTCCTTATTTTTTTGCATTTTTGATGATCTTTCCATTGGTGAACGTGGGGTGTTAATGTCCCTTATGATGATTGTGTTACTGTCAATTTCCCCTTGTATGGCTGTTAGTATTTACCTTATGTATTGAGGTGCTGCTATGTTGGGTGCATAAATAGTTACAATTGTTATATCTTCTTCTTAGATCGATCCCTTGATCAGGATCCCTTGTAGTGTCCTTCCTTGTCTCTTGTAATAATCTTTATTTTAAAGTCTATTTTGTCTGATATGAGAATTGCTACCCCAGCTCTCTTTTGATATCCATTTGCATGGAATATCTTTTTCCATTCCTTCACTTTCAGTCTCTATTTGTCCCTAAGTCTGAAGTGGGTCTCTTGTAGACAGCATATATACGGGTCTTGTTTTTGTATCCATTCAGCCAGTCTGTGTCTTTTGGTGGGAGCATTTAATCCATTTACATTTAACGTAATTATCAATATGTATGTTCCAATTCCCATTTTCTTAATTGTTTTGGGTCTGTTATTGTAGGTCTTTTCCTTCTCTTGTGTTTCTTGCCTAGTGAAGTTCCTTTAGCATTTGTTGTAAAGCTGGTTTGGTAATGCGGAACTCTCTCAGCTTTTGCTTGTCTGTAAAGCTTTTAATTTCTCCATCAAATCTGAATGAGATCCTTGCTGGGTAGAGTAATCTTGGTTGTAGGTTTTTCTCTTTCATCACTTTAAATATGTACTGCCACTGCCTTCTGGCTTCCCAAGTTTCTGCTGAAACATCAGCTGTTAACCTTATGGGTATTCCCTTGTGTGTTATTTGTTGTTTTTCCCTTGCTGCTTATAATATGTATTCTTTAATTTTTAATGCTTTGATTAATATGTGTCTTGTCTTGTTTCTCCTTGTATTTATCCTGTATGGAACTCTCTGCATTTCCTGGACTTGATTAACATTTTCCATTCCCATATTAGGGATATTTTCAGCTATAATCTCTTCAAATATTTTCTCAGTCCCTTTCTTTTTCTTTTCTTCCTCTGGGAGCCCTATAATTCGAATATTGGTGCATTTAATGTTGTCCCAGAGGTCTCTGAGGCTGTCCTCAGCTCTTTTCATTCTTTTTTTCTTTTTTCTGCTCTGCAGTAGTTATTTCCACTATTTTATCTTCCAGGTCACTTATTGGTTCGTCTGCCTCAGTTATTCTGTGATTGATCCCTTGTAGAGAATTTTTAATTTCTTTTATTATGTTGTTCATCACTGTTTGTTGTTTGCTCTTTAGTTCTTCTAGGTCCTTGTTAAACATTTCTTGTATTTTCTCCATTCTATTTCGAAGATTTTGGACCATCTTTACTATCATTATTCTGAATTTTATTTCAGGTAGACTGACTATTTCCTCTTCATTTTGTTATGTCTGGTTGGTTTTTGCCTTGCTCCTTCATCTGTTGTGTGTTTCTCTGTCTTGTCATTTTGCTTTACTTGCTGTGTTTAGGGTCTCCTTTTCCCAGGTTACATGTTCATAGTTCCCATTGTTTTTGGTGTCTGTCCCCAATGGCTAAGGTTTTTTCAGTGGGTTGTGTATGCTTCCTGGTGGAGGGAACTAGTGTCTTTGTTCTGGTGGTTGAGGCTGGATCTTGTTTTTCTGGTGGAAAGGACCATGTCTTGTGCTGTGTTTTCTGGTGTCTGTGGCCTTATTATGATTTTAGGCAGCCTCTGTGCTAGTGGCTGGATTTGTGTTCCTGTCTTACAAGTTGTTCGGCATAGGGTGTCCTGCACTATGGCTTGCTGGTCATTGAGTGGAGCTGAGTCTCGTCGTTCAGATGGGTATCTCTGGGAGATTTTCACCATTTGATATTAATGTGGATTTTGGAGGCCTCTTGTGGACCAGTGTCCTGAACTTGGCTCTCCCACCTCAGTAGCACATCCCTGATATCTGGTGGGAGCACCAAGAACCTTTCCTCCACATGGCTCAGAATAAAGGCAGAAAATAAAGAAAGAAGGAAAGAAGAAGATAAATAAAATAAAATAAAGTTATTAAAATGAAAAATAATTATTAAGAAAAAAACTTTTTTAAGTAATTAAAAAAATGGACAGACAGAACCCTAGGAAAAATGGTAAAAGCAGAGATATACAGAAAAAATCACACACAGATGCGTACACATACATACTCACAAAAAGAGAAAAAGGGAAAGAAATATATATATATACCGTTGCTCCCAAAGTCCACCTCCTCAGTTTGGGATGATTCGTTGTCTATTCAGGTATTCCACAGATGCAGGGTACATCAAGTTGACTGTGGAGATTTAATCCACTGCTCCTGAGGCTGCTGGGAGAAATTTCCCTTTCTCTTTTTTGTTTGCACAGCTCCCAGGTTTCAGCATTGGATTTGTACCTGCCTCTGCGTGTAGGTCCCTGAGGTCGTCTATTCTTTGCTCAGAGAGGACGGGGTTATAGGAGCAGCTGATTCGGGGGCTGTGGCTCACTCAGGCCACGGTGAGGCAGGGGTGCGGTTGTGGGGCAAGCCTGCCGCAGCAGAGGCCTGCATGACATTACACAAGCCTGAGGCATGCCGTGCATTCTCCTGGTGAAGTTGTCCCTGGATAACAGGACCCTGGCAGTGGCGGGCTGCACAGGCTTCCGAGAGGGAGGTGTGGATAGTGACCTGTGCTTGCCCACAGGCTTCTTGATGGCTGCAACAGTAGCCTTAGCATCTCATTCCTGTCTCTGGTGTCTACACTGATAGCCGCAGCTCACCCCCATCTCTGGAGCTCCTTTTCAGTGGTGTTCTTAATCCCCTCTCCTCACGCACCAGGATATAAAGAGGTGAGAAAAAGTCTCTTGTCTCTTCGGCATCTCCAGACTGCTTCCCAGACTCCCTCCCAGCTAGATGTGGTGCACTAACCCCCTTCAGGCTGTTTTCACACAGCCAACACCAGTGCCCTCCCTGGGATCCCACCAAAGCCCAAGCCTCAGCTCCCAGCCCCCACCCATCCCGCGGGTGAGCAGAGAAGCCTCTAGGGCTCATGAGTGCTGGTCGGCACCGATCCTCTGTGCAGGAATCTCTCTGTTTTGCCCTCCGCACCTCTGTTGCTGTGCTCTCCTCCGGGGCTCCAAAGCTCCCCCCTCCACCCCCTGCAGTCTCCGCCCGCAAAGGGGCTTCCTCATGTGTGGAAACATTTCCTCCTTCACAGCTCCCTCGCACTGGTGCCAGTCCCACCCCTATTCTTTTATTTTTTTAATATTATACGGAAAATACTTTGGAAATTTATTTGTGATCTTACATTTGCTAAGAGCAACTGACTTCATTTTGATTATATTGATTGAAATCATGTTGTTAAAAGCATAAATTCTGAGAATCTAATAAGTGAATTTTTAGAAAAACAAGTTAGAAAAATCTTAAGATCACCCACCCGTATTCTTTGTCTGCTTTTTCTTTTACCCTACCCAGGTACATGGGGAGTTTCTTGCCTTTTAGGAGGTCTGAGGTCTTCTGCCAGTGTTCAGTAGGTGTTCTGTAGGAGTTGTTCCACATGTAGATGTATTTCTGCTGTATTTGTGGGGAGGAAGGTGATCTCTGCATCTTGCTCTTCCACTGTCTTGAAGCTCCGCCCTCTGCTTCATTTCTTTTTTTTTTTTTTTTTTTGCGGTACGTGGGCCTCTCACTGTTGTGGCCTCTCTCGTTGCGGAGCACAGGCTCCAGACGCGCAGGCTCAGCGGCCATGGCTCACGGGCCCAGCTGCTCCGCAGCATGTGGGATCCTCCTGGACCGGGGCACGAACCTGCGTCCCCTGCATCGGCAGGCGGACTCTCAACCACTGCGCCACCAGGGAAGCCCTCTGCTTCATTTCTTATTCTCTTATATACTCTTGAAATTCCTATTCTAAGTGTTCAGTAAAAGAGCGAGCTGTGGAGCCAAACAAATCTGGGCCGCAATTTCAACTCTGCTACTTATTAACTATGTGACAGTGATTCTTATTCTATCTCCATATGAAAAAATGGGACAATAAAACCAACTAGTGTCACAGTTTCCTTTTTTTTTTTTTTTTTTTGCGCATTACACGGGCCTCTCACTGTTGTGGCCTCTCCTATTGCAGAGCACAGGCTCCAGACGTGCAGGCTCAGCGGCCATGGCTCACGGGCCTAGCTGCTCCACGGCATTTGGGATCTTCCCAGACTGGGGCATGAACCCATGTCCCCTGCATTGGCAGGTGGACTCTCAACCACTGTGCCACCAGGGAAGCCCCACAGTTTACTTTTGAAAGTTAATTAGATTACAGATATCAAGAAACTTTCACATAGTAAGCATTCAATAAATTATAGATATTATTATAGATATAGATATTATTATGTGATATATTATTATTGCTCTTGGAGCTATAAAATAAACTCATCTCTTAGAAGTAATGGAGAAGGGCTGGGGTTAGTGGTCCCTAAAAATCAATACCCTTCTCTGGGCACCCTGTTTGTTGCTGAAAAGTGTGAGCTTGATTGAGCTTGTTTTACTCACAACAGTAGCAAGGTCATTCACAGATACCAAGATGTACACAATGTATTTTTTTCTTAAAGTATCTAGAATTATACATAAACCATCTGAGTTGGAGGGTCAATGGGTCCAGTCTTGATTTTTCAAGTGCATTCTTCATTATTCCACTAGACTGATCACTTCTGTTGGCTTTATACTTTAGAGAGAGAAACTGGGGCTCAGTAAGGACAAAGAAGTTCCACTCTGGCCAAGCTAGAAGAGGCCTCTCCCAAGTATATTTCTGTAGGTGATTGAACAGAACCTTCACAATTAGGGGATTAGCAGCATGAGGGGCAGTGTGATGTAGTTAAAAGTAGTCTGGGAGGGACCTTCAAGATGGCGGAGGAGTAAGACGTGGAGATCACCTTCCTTCTAACAAATACATCAAAAATACATCTACAGGGCTTCCCTGGTGGTGCAGTGGTTGAGAGTCCGCCTGCTGATGCAGGGGACATGGGTTCATGCCCCGGTCTGGGAAGATCCCACATGCTGCAGAGCGGCTGGGCCCGTGAGCCATGGCCACTGAGCCTGTGCATCCAGAGCCTGTGCTCCACAATGGGAGAGGCCACAATAGTGAGAGACCCGCATACCACACACACACAAAAATACATCTACGTGTGGAACAACTCCTATAGAACACCTACTGAACACTGGCAAAGACCTCAGACTTCCCCAAAAGCAAGAAACTCCACACGTACCTGGGTAGGGCAAAAGAAAAAAGGAAAAACAGAGACAAAAGAATAAGAATGGGACCTGCCCCACTGGAGGGAGCTGTGAAGGAGGAAAACTTCCCACACACTAGGAAACCCCTTCAGTGGCAGAGACGGGGGGTGGGTGGGTGGGGGAATCTTCAGAGCCATGGAGGAGAGTGCAGCAACAGGGTTGCAGAGGGCAAGGAAGAGAGATCCCTGCACATAGGATAGGTGCTGATCAGCATTCAACAGCCTGAGAGACTTTTCTGCTCACCCGCTGGGCTGGGTGGGGACTGGGAGCTGAGGCTTGGGCTTTGGAGTTCAGATCCCAGGGAGAGGACTGGGGTTGGCTGTGTGAACACAGCCTGAAGGGGGCTAGTGCTCCAGAGATAGCTGGGAAGCAGTCCAGGAAAATGTCTGGACCTGCCTAAGAGGCAAGAGACCATTGTTTCAGGGTGCGTGAAGAGTGGGGATTCAGAGCACTGCCTAAACAAGCTCCAGAGATGGGCATGAGCCATGGTTATCAGTGCAGACACCAGAGTTGGGCATGAGACGCTAAGGCTGTTGTTGCAGCCACCAAGAAGTCTGTGTACAAGCACAGGTCACTATCCACACATCCCCTCCCAGAAGCCTGTGCAGCCCACCACTGCTAGGGTCCCATGATCCAGGGACAACTTTCCTGGGAGAACACACGTTGCGCCTCAGGCTGTTGCAATGTCACATGGGCCTCTGCCACCACAGGATCACCTCGCATTCCATACCCTTCTCTCTCCCAGGCCAGAGTTTCCAGAGCCCCTTAATCAACTGCTCCTTTAACCCTCTCCTGTTTGGGGGGGGGGAACAGAAACCCTCAGCCGACCAACCAGCAGAGGTGGGGCCAAATCCAAAGCTGAACCCCAGGAGTTGTGCAAACAAAGCATGGAAAGTGAAATCTCTCCCAGCAGCCTCAGGAGCAGTGGCTTAAATCTCCACAATCACCTTGATGTACCCTGCATCTGTGGAATAAGTGAATAGAAAACAAATCATCCCAAAATTTAGGTGGAGGACTCTGGGAGCAACTAAAGGGTTGGGATTTGTTTTCTGCATGTAATTTGTTTCTGGTTTTATGATTATTTTAGTTTAGTATTTAGAGGTTATTATCATTGGTAGATTTGTTTATTTATTTGGTTGCTCTCTTCCTTCTTTATATATATATATTTTTTCTTTTTCTATTTTTGTGAGTGTGTATGTATATGCTTCTTTGTGTGATTTGGTATGTATAGCTTTGCTTTTAACATTTGCCCTAGTGTTCTGTCTCTCCATTTTTTTTTTTTTTTTTTTTTTTTGCTTTTGTATAGATTTTAGCGCTTGTTATCATTGGTGGATTTCTGTTTTAGGTTTGGTTGTTCTCTTCTTTTTTTCTTTTTTTGTTACATTTTTATTTTTCTATTTTTAATAATATATATATTTTTAATTATTTTATTTTATTACTTTTTCTTTCTTTCATTTTCTTCTCGCATTTCTTTTTTTTAACACCTTTATTGGGGTATAACTGCTTTACAATGGTGTGTTAGTTTCTGCTTTATAACAAAGTGAATCAGTTATACAGATACATATGTTCCCATGTCTCTTCCTTCTTGCATCTCCCTCCCTCCCACCTTCCCTATCCCACCCCTCCAGGCTGTCACAAAGCACCAAGCTGATCTCCCTGTGCTATGCGACTGCTTCCCACTAGCTATCTACCTTAGGTTTGGTAGTGTATATATGTCCATGTCTCTCTCTGGCTTTGTCACGGCTCACACTTCCCCCTCCCCATACCCTCAAGTCCATTCTCTAGTAGGTATGTGTCTTTATTCCTGTCTTACTGCTAGGTTCTTCATGACAATTTTTTCTCTTAAATTCCATATATATGTGTTAGCATATGGTACTTGTCTTTCTCTTTCTGACTTACTTCACTCTGTATGACAGACTCTAGGTCTATTCACCTCATCACAAACAGCTCAATTTCGTTTCTTTTTATGGCTGAGTAATATTCCATTGTATATATGTGCCACGTCTTCTTTATCCATTCATCTGATGATAGGCACTTAGGTTGTTTCCATCTCTGGGCTATTGTAAGTAGAGCTTCAATGAATATTTTGGTACATGACATTTTTTGAATTATGGTTTTCTAAGGGTATATGCCCAGTAGTGGGATTGCTGGGTCATATGGTAGTTCTGTTTGTAGATTTTTAAGGAACCTGCATACTGTTCTCCATAGTGGCTGAACCAATTCACATTCCCACCAGCAGTGCAAGAGTGTTCCCTTTTCTCCACACCCTCTCCAGCATTTATTGTTTCTAGATTTTTTGATGGTGGCCATTCTGACTGGTGTGAGATGATATCTCATTGTAGTTTTGATTTGCATTTTCCTAATGATTAATGATGTTGAGCATTCTTTCATGTGTTTGTTGGCAGTCTGTATATCTTCTTTGGAGAGATGTTTATTTAGGCCTTCTGGCCATTTTTGGATTGGGTTGTTTGTTTTTTAGTTATTGAGCTGCATGAGCTCCTTATAAATTTTGGAAATTAATCCTTTGTCAGTTGCTTCATTTGCAAATATTTTCTCCCATTCTGAGGGTTGTCTTTT
>NW_020838029.1:1273761-1304297 GCF_003676395.1 Aethalodelphis obliquidens | reverse complement strand
GAAGTTTCATTAGGTCCCATTTGTTTATTTTTGTTTTTATTTCCATTACTCTAGGAGGTGGGTCAGAAAGGATCTTGCTTTGATTTATGTCATAGAGTGTTCTGCCTATGTTTTCCTCTAAGAGTTTGATAGTTTCTGGCCTTACATTTAGGTCTTTAATCCATTTTGAGCTTATTTTTGTGTATGGTGTTAGGGAGTGATCTAATCTCATACTTTTACATGTACCTGTCCAGTTTTCCCAGCACCACTTATTGAAGAGGCTGTCCTTTCTCCACTGTAATTCCTGCCTCCTTTATCAAATATAAGGTGACCATATGTACGTTGGTTTTTCTCTGAGCTTTCTATCCTGTTCCATTGATCTTTCTGTTTTTGTGCCAGTACCATACTGTCTTGATTACTGTAGCTTTGTAGTATAGTCTGAAGTCAGGGAGCCTGATTCCTCCAGCTCCGTTTTTCATTCTCAAGATTGCTTTGGCTATTCAGGGTCTTTTTTGTTTCCATACAAATTGTGAAACTTTTTGTTCTAGTTCTGTGAAAAATGCCAGTGGTAGTTTGATAGGGATTGCATTGTATCTGCAGATTGCTTTGGGTAGTAGAGTCATTTTCACAATGTTGATTCTTCCAATCCAAGAACATGGTATATCTCTCCATCTATTTGTATCGTCTTTAATTTCTTTCATCAGTGTCTTATAATTTTCTACATATAGGTCTTTTGTCTCCTTAGGTAGGTTTATTCCTAGATATTTCATTCTTTTTGTTGCAATGGTAAATGGGAGTGTTTTCTTGATTTCACTTTCAGATTTTTCATCATTAGTGTATAAGACTGCCAGAGATTTCTGTGCATTAATTTTGTATCCTGCCACTTTACCAAATTCATTGATTAGCTCTAGTAGTTTTCTGGTAGCATATTTAGGATTCTCTATGTATAGTATCATGTCATCTGCAAACAGTGACAACTTTACTTCTTCTTTTCCGATTTGGATTCCTTTTATTTCCTTTTCTTTTCTGATTGCTGTGGCTAAAACTTCCAAAACTATGTTGAATAAGAGTGGTGAGAGTGGGCCACCTTGTCTTGTTACTGATCTTAGTGGAAATGCTTTCAGTTTTTCACCATTGATGATGATGTTGGCTGTTGGCTTGTCATATATGGCCTTTATTATGTTGAGGAAATGCCTACTTTCTGCCAGGTTTTTATATAAATGGGTGTTGAATTTTGTCAAAAGCTTTCTTTGCATCTATTGAGATGATCATATGGATTTTCTCTTTCAGTTTGTTAATATGTCACATTTCTTCTAAGCTGCCTGGCTGACAGGATCGTGGTGCTCTGGCCAGGTGTCAGGCCTGAGCCTCTGAGGTGGGAGACATGAGTACAGGATATGGTTCCACCAGACACCTCCCAGTCTCATGTAATATCAAAATGTGAAAAATCTCACAGAGATCTTCATCTCAACACTAAGACCTAGATGCACTTAACAACCACCAAGCTACAGTGCTGGACACCCTATGCCAAACAACAAGAAAGACAGGAACGCAACACCATCCATTAGAAGAGGCTGCTTAAAATCATAATAAATTCAAATTCAAGGCACCAAAATAAATTCAAGACACCCAAAAACATCACTGGATGCAGTCCTGCCCACCAGAAAGACAAGATTCAGTCTCATCCACCAGCACACCAGAACCAATTCCCTACAGCAGGAGCCTACAAAACCCACTGAGCCAACATAACTCACTGGGGGCAGACACCAAAAACAATGGGAGCTACGAATCTGCAGCCTGAGAAAAGGAGACCCAAAACACAAATGAAGGGCAAATAGGTAGCCTACCTGAAAAAGAATTCAGAGGAATGATAGTAAAGATGATCCAAAACCTTGGAAACAGAATGGAGAAAATACAAGAAATGTTTAAAAAGGACCTAAAAGAACTAAAGAGCAATGAAACAATGATGAACCACACAATAAATGAAATTAAATATTCTCTAGTATGAATCAATAGCAGAATAACTTAGGCAGAAGAATGGATAAGTGACCTGTTAGATAAAATAGTGGAAATAACTACTGCAGACCAAAATAAAGAAAAAAAGAATGAAAAGAATTGAGGACAGTCTCAGAGACCTCTGGTCTCTGTGACAACATTAAATGCACCAACCTTTGAATTATAGGGCCCCCAGAAGAAGAAGAGAAAAAGAAAGGGACTGAGAAAATATTTGAACAGATTATAGTTGAAAATTTCCTTAATATGGGAATGGAAATAATCAATCAAGTCCAGGAAGCAAAGAGAGTCCAAAACAGGATAAATCCAAGGAGAAACATGTCAAGACACATATTAATCAAACAATAAAAAATTAAGTACAAAGGAAAAATATTAAAAGCAACAAGGGAAAAACAACAAATAACATACAAGGGAATCCCCGTAAAGTTAACACCTGATCTTTCAGCAGAAACTCTGAAAGCAAGAAGGGAGGGGCAGGACATATTTAAAGCAATGAAAGGGAAAAACTACAGCCAAGATTCCTCTACCCAGCAAGGATCTCATTCAGATTCGACGGAAAAATTAAAACCATTACAGACAGCGAAAGCTAAGAGAATTCAGCACCGCAAAACTAGATTTACAACAAATGATAAAGGAACTTCTCTAGGCAGAAAACACAAGAGAAGGAAAAGACCTACAATAACAAACCCCAAATAATTAAGAAAATGGTAATAGGAACAGGGTTCCTATATCAAAAACTACCTTAAATGTAAACGGGTTAAATGCTGCAACCAAAAGACACAGACTGGCTGAATGGATACAAAAGTAAGACCCGTGTATATGCTGTCTACAAGAGACCAACTGCAGACCTAGGGACACATACAGACTGAAAGTGAGGGGATGGAACAAGATATTCCATGAAAGTGGAAATCAAAAGAAACTTGGTGTAGCAATTGTAATATCAGAGAAAATGGATTTTAAATTAAAGACTATTACAAGAGACAAAGAAGGACACTACATAATGTTCAAGGGAAAAATCCAAGAAAAAGTTATAACAATAGTAAATATATATGCACTCAACATAGGAGCACCTCAAAATATAAGGCAAATGCTAACAACCATAAAGGGGGAAATCAGTAGTAACACAAATATGGTAGGACACTTTAACAGCCCACTTTCCCTTATGGACAGGTCATCCAACATGAAAATAAATAGCACAACACAAGCTTAAATGACATATTAAACAAGATGGACTTAACTGATATTTTTAGGACATTCCATCCAAAAGCAACAGAATACACTTTCTTCTCAAGTGCTTATGGAACTTTCTCCCGGATAGATCATATCTTGGGTTACAAATAAAGCCTTGGGAATTGAAAGAAATTGAAATCATATCAAGTACCTTTTCCAAACACAACACTACGACACTAGATATCAATTAGAGGAAAAAATCTGTAAAAAAATACAAACAAATGGAGGCTAAACAATGCACTACAGAATAAGCAAGAGGTCACTGAAGAAATCAAAGAGGTAATCAAAAAATACCTGGTAACAAATGACAATGAAAACACGATGCCCCAAAACCTATGGGATGCAACAAAAGCAGTTCTAAGAGGGAAGTTTATACCAAGACAACCGTAACTCAAGAAACAAGAAACATCTCAAATAAACAACCTAACTTTACAACAAAAGCAATTAGAGAAAGAAGAACAAAAAAAACCCCAACATACCAGAAGGAAAGACATCATAAAGATCAGATCAGAAATAAATGAAAAAGAAATGAAGGAAATGATAGCAAAGGTCAATAAAACTAAAACCTGCTTCTTTGAGAAGATAAGCAAAATTGATAAACCATTAGCCAGACCCATCAAGAAGAAAAGAGAGAAGACTCAAATCAATAGAATTATAAATGAAAGAGGAGAAGTAAAAACTGACACTGCAGAAATACAAAGGATCATGACAGATTACTGCAAGGAACTATATACCAAAAAAAATGGAAAACCTGGAAGAAATGGAGAAATTCTTAGAAAAGCACAACCCTCTGAGACTGAATCAGGAACAAATAGAAAATATAAACAGGCCAATCACAAGCACTGAAATTGAAACTGTGATTTTAAAAATTCCAACAAACAAAATTCCTGGACCAAATGCTACCACAGGTGCATTCTATCAAACATTTAGAGAAGAGATAATGCCCATCCTTCTCACACTCCTCCAAAATATAGCAGAGGGAGGAACACTACCCAAATCATTCTACAAGGCCACCATCACTCTGATGCCAAAACCAGACAAAGATGCCACAAAAAAAGAAAATTACAGGCCAATATCACTGATGAACATAGATGCAAAAATCCTCAACAAAATACTAGGAAACAGGATCCAACAGCACATTAAGGGGATCGTACACCATGATCAAATGGGGTTTATCCCAGGAATGCAAGGATTCTTCAATATATGCAAATCAATCAATTTGATACACCATATTAACAAACTGAAGGATATAAACCATATGATCAAAGCCGTGAACCAAGATGGCAGAGGAGGACGTGCTCTCACTTGCTCTTGTATGAACACCAGAAACACAACTAACTGCTGAACAATCATCGACAGGAAGATACTGGAATTCACCAAAAAATATACACCACATTCAAAGACAAAGGAGAAGCCACAATGAGATGGTAGGAGGGGCACAATTACAATAAAATCAAATCCCATAACTGCTGGGTGTGTGACTCACAAGCTGGAGGACACTTATACCACAGAAGTTCACCCACTGGAGTGAAGGTTCTGATCTGCACGTCAGGCTTTCCAACCTGGGGTCCAGCAACAGGAGGAGGAATTCCTAGAGAATCAGATGTTGAAGGCTAGTGTGATTTGATTGCAGAACTCTGAGAGGACTGGGAGAAACAGAGACTCCACTCTTGGAGGACACACACAAAGTATAGTGTACACCAGGAGCCAGGGGAAGGAGCAGTGACCCCACGGGAGAATGAACCAGACCTACCTGCTAGTGTTGGAGGGTCTCCTGCAGAGGTGGGAGTGGCTGTAGCTCACCATGTGGACAAGGACACTGGCAGTAGAAGTTCTGGTAAGTACTCCTTGGTGTGAGCCTTCCCAGAGTCCACCATTATCCCCAACAAAGAGCCTGGGTAGGCTCCAGTGTTGGGTTACCTCAGGCCAAACAACCAACAGGGAGGGAACCCAGCCCAACCCATCAGCAGACAAGCAGATTAAAGTTTTACTGAGCTCTGCCCACCAGAACAACACCCAGCTCCACCCACCACCAGTCCCTCCCAGGAGGAAACTTGCTCAAGTCCCTTAGATAGCCTCATCCACCAGATGGAAGACTGCAGGAGCAAGAAGAACTACAATCCTGCAGCCTGTGGAAGAAAAACCACATTCACAGAAAGATAGACAAGATGAAAAGGCAGAGGGCTATGTACCAGATGAAGGAACAAGATAAAATCCCAGAAAAACAACTAAATGAAGTGGAGATAGACAACATTCCAGAAAAAGAATTCAGAATAATGATAATGAAGATGATCCAGGACCTCGAAAAAAGGATGGAGGCAAAGATTGAGAAGAATCAACAAATGTTTAATAAAGACCTAGAAGAATTAAAGAACAAACAGAGATGAACAATACAATAACTGAAATGAAAACTACAGTAGAAGGAATCAGTAGCAGAATAAATGAGGCAGAAGAGCGGATAAGTGACTTGGAAGACAGAATGGTGGAATTCACTGCTGTGGAAGAGAAAAAAGAATGAAAAGAAATGAAGACAGCCTAAGAGACTTCTGGGACATCATTAAAAACAACAACATTTGCATTATAGGGGTCCCAGGAAGAGAAGAGAGAAAGAACACGAGAAAATATTTGAAGAGATTAGAGTTGAAAACTTCCCTAGATGGGAAAGGAAATAGCTACCCAAGTCCAGGAAGGGCAGAGAGTCCCATACAGGATAAACCCAAGGAGAAACACACCAAGACACATAATAATCAAATTGGCAAATAGTGAAAACAAAGAAAAATTATTGAAAGCAGCAAGGGAAAAATGACATATAACATACAATGGAACTCCCATAAGGTTAACAGGTGATTTCTCAACAGAAACTCTACAAGCCAGAAGGGAGTGGGACAAAAGTGCTGAAAGAGAAGAACCTACAACCAAGATTACTCTACACGGCAAGTATCTCATTCAGATTCCATGGAGAAATCAAAAGCTTTACAGACAAGCAAAAGCTAAGAGACTTCAGCGGCACCAAACCAGCTCTACAACAAATGCTAAAGGAACTGTGCTAAGTGGGAAACACAAGACAAGAAAAGGACACACAAACAAACCCAAAACAATTAAGAAAATGGTAATAGGAACATACATATCATTAATTACCTTAAACGTGAATTGATTAAATGGTTCAAGCAAAAGACACAGGCTTGCTGAATGCATACAAAAACAAGAGCTGTCTACAAGAGACCCACTTCAGCCCTAGGGACACATACAGACTGAAAGTGAGTGAATGACAAAAGATATTCCATGCAAATGAAAATCAAACCAAAGCTGGAGTAGCAATACTCATTTCAGATAAAATAGACTTTAAAATAAAGAATGTTACAAGAGACAAGTAAGGACACTACATAATGATCAAGGGATTGATCCAAGAAGAAGATATCACAATTATAAATATATATGCACCCAATATAGGAGCACCTCAATACATAAGGTAACTGCTAACAGCTATAAAAGAGGAAATCAACAGTAACACAATAATATTGGGGGATTTTAACACCTCACTTACATCAGTGAAAGGATCATCCAAAATGAAAATAAATAAGGAAAGAGAAGCTTTAAATGACACAGTAGAGAACTCACGTTTAATTGATATTTATAGGACATTCCAACCAAAAACAGCAGATTACACTTTCTTCTCAAGTGCGCATGGAACATTCTCCATGATAGATCACACCTTGGGTCACAAATCAATCCTCAGTAAACTTAAGAAAATTGAAATAATATAAAACATCTTTTTGTACCACAACGCTATGAGATTAGGAATGAATTAAAGGGAAAAAAACTTAAAAAACACAAACACATGGAGGCTAACGTAACTAAATAACCAAGAGATCACTGAAAAAATCAAAGAGGAAATCAAAAAATACCTAGAGGGCTTCCCTGGTGGCGAAGTGGTAGAGAGTCTGCGTGCCGATGAAGGGGACACGGGTTCATGCCCCCGTCTGGGAAAATCCCACATGCTGCAGAGCAGCTAGGCCCGTGAGCCTTGGCCACTGAGCCTGTGCATCCACAGAATGTGCTCCACAACGGGAGAGGCCACAACAGTGAGAGGCCTGTGTACTGAAAAACAAACAAACAAACAAACAAAACCTAGAGACAAATGACAATGAAAACACAATGATCCAAAACTTTTAGGATGCAACAAAAACAATTCTAAGAGGGAAGTTTATAGCTATACAAGCCTACCTCAAGAAACAAGAAAAATCTCAAATAAACAATCTAACCTTACACCTAAAGGAAGTAGAGAAAGAAGAACAAACAAAACACAAAGTTAGCAGAAGGAAAGAATTCATAAAGATCAGAGCAGAAATAAATGAAATAGAAACAAATAAAACAACAGCAAAGATCAATAAAACTAAAAGCTGGTTCTTTGAGAAAATAAACAAAATTGATAAACCATTAGTCAGAGTCATCAAGAAAAAGAGGGAGAGGACTCAAATCAATAAAATTAGAAATGAAAAATGAGAAGTTACAATAGACACTGCAGAAATACAAAGCATCCTAAAAGACTACTACAAGAAATTCTATGCCAATAAAATGGACAACCTGGAAGAAATGGACAAATTCTTAGAGAGGTATAACCTTCCAAGTCTGAACCAGGAAGAAATAGAAAATATCAACAAACCAATCACAAGTAATGAAATTGAAACTGTGATTTAAAATCTTCCAACAAACAATAATCCAGGACCAGGTGGCTTCACAGGCAAATTCTATAAAACATTTAGAGAAGAGGTAACACCTATCCTTCTCAAAATCTTCCAAAAAATTGCGGAAGAAGGAACACTCCCAAACTCATTCTATAAGACCACCATCACACTGATACCAAAACCAGAAAAAGATACTACAAAGAAAAGAAATTACAGACCAATATCACTGTTGAATATAGATGCAAAAATCCTCAACAAAATACTAGGAAACAGAATCCAACAATACATTAAAAGGATCATACACCATAATCATGTGGGATGTATCTCAGAGATGCAAGGATTCTTCAATAAATGCAAATCAATCAATGTGATACACCATATTAACAAATTGAGGAATAAAAACCATATGATCATCTCAATAGATGCAGGAAAAGCTTTTGACAAAATTCAACACCCATTTATGATAACAATTCGCCAGAGAGTGGGCATAGAGGGGACCTACCTCAACATAATAAAGACCATATAGGACAAACCCACAGCAAACATCATTCTCAATGGTGAAAAAGTGAAAGCATTTCCTGTAGGATCAAGAAAAAGAAAATGATGTCCTATTCTCATACCTATTATTCAAGAGTTTTGGAAGTCCTTGCCACAGCAATCAGAGAAGTAAAAGAAATTAAAGGAATACAAATTGCAAAAGAAGTAACACTGTCACTCTTTGCAGATGACATGATACTCTACATAGAGAATCCTAAAGATGCCACGAGACAACTACTAGCACTAATAAATGGATTTGGTAAAGTTGCAAGATATAAAATTAATGCACAGAAATCTCTTTCATTTCTATACACTAATGATGAAGAATCTGAAAGCGAAATTAAATAAACACTCCCATTTACCACTGCAACAAAAAGAATAAAATACTGACGAGTAAACCTACCTAGGGAGACAAAAGACCTGTATGAAGAAAACTATGACACTGATGAAAGAAATTAAAGGTGATACCAACAGATGGAGAGATATACCATGTTCTTGGATTGGAAGAATCAACATTGTGAAAATGTCTATACTACCCAAAGCAATCTACAGATTTATTGTAATCCATATCAAATTACCGATGGCATTTTTTCAGAACTAGAAAAAAATATCTTATAATTTGTTTGGAGACACAGAAGACCCCGAGTAGCCAAAGCAGTCTTGAGGGGAAAAAGCATAGCTGGAGGAATCAGATTCCCTGACTTCAGACTATACTACAATGCTACAGTAATCAAGACAATTTGGTACTGTCACAAAAACAGAAACATAGATCAATGGAACAAGATAGAAAGCCCAGAGATAAACCCAGGCACCTATGGTCAACTAATCGATGACAGAGGAGGCAAGGACATACAATGGAGAAATGACAGTCTCTTCAATAGGTGGTGCTCAGAGAACTGGACAACTACATGTGAAAGACTGATATTAGAACACTCCCTAACACCATACAGAAAAATGGACTCAAGAGGGATTAGAGACCTAAATGTAAGACTGGACACTATACAACTCTTAGAGGAAAACATAGGAGGAACACTCACTGACATAAATCACAGTAAGATCTTTTTGATCCACCTCCTAGAGTAATGGAAATAAAACCAAAAATAAACAAATGGACCTAAAGAAACTTCAAAGCTTTTGCACAGCAAAGGAAACCTTAACCAAGACAAGAAGACAACCCTTAGAATGGGAGAAAATATTTGCCAAGGAATCAATGGACAAAGGCTTAATCTCCAAAATATGTAAACAGCTCATGCAGCTCAGTATTAAAAAAGACAAACAACCCAATCCAAAAATGGACAGAAGACCTAAACAGAAATTTCTCCAAAGGAGACATACAGATGGCCAAGAAGCACATGAAAACCTGTTCAACATCACTAATTATTAGAGAAATGCAAATCAAAACTACAATGAGGTATCACCTCATACCAGTTAGAATGAGCATCATCAGAAAATCTACAAATAACAAATGCTGGAGAGGGTGTGGAGAAACGGGAACCCTCTTGCACTGTTGGTGGGAATGTAAATTGATACAACCACTATGGATAACAGTATGGAGGTTCCTTAAAAAACTAAAAATAGAATTACCATATAATCCAGCACTCCCACTACTGGACATATACTTAGAGAAAATCATAATTCAAAAAGACACCTGCGCCCCAATGTTCATTGCAGCACTATTTACGATAGGCAGGTCATGGAAGCAACCTAAATGCACATTGACAGACGAATGAATAAAGAAGATGTGGTACATATATGCAAAGAAATATTACTCAGCCATATAAAGGAACAAAATTGGGTCATTTGTTGAAACGTGGATGGATCTAGAGACTGTCACACAGAGTGAAGTAAGTCAGAATAAGAAAAACAAATATCGTATATTAATGCATATACGTGGAATCTAGAGAAATGGTACAGATGTACCTGTTTTCAGGGCAGAAATTGAGACACAGATGTAGAGAACAAAAGTTTGTACACCAAGGGCGGAAAGCGGCAGGGGGATGCGGGGTGTGGTGAACTGGATGATTGGTATTGACATATATACACTGCTGTGTATAAAATTGATGACTAATAAGAACCTGCTGTATAAAAAATATATATAAAATAAAATTCAAAACCAAAAATAATTCCCCTAGACCCCCCCCAAAAAAGAAAAAGTCATTGCCAAGTCAATAGTCATTTAGATTTTCTCCTATGTTATCTTCTAGGAGTTTTATAGTTTTGTGTTTTACATTTGGGTCTGTGATCCATTTTGAGATTTTTTGTGTGTGATGGGTGTAAAGTCTGTATCTGGATTCACGTTTTTGCATGTGGATGTCTAGTTGTTTCAGCAGCATTTGTTGAGGGGCCTACCTTTGCTCCATTGTATTGTTTTTGCCCCATTGTCAAAAATCAGTGAACTATATGCATATATATAATATATATATTAATTGAAATATAGTTTATTTACAATGTTGTGTTAGTTTCTGGTGTACAGCAAAATGATTGTTTTATATATATATATTCTTTTTCATATTCTTTTCTGTTATGCTTTATTACAAGGTATTGAATATACTTCCCTGTGCTACACAATCATAAAAAATAAAAATAAATTAAGACACTGGAAATGACTCAAAACTTTTGGGTGCAGGCATATCCTTGGGTCAATACCCTGAGCCAGCCAGGTGCTGGCAAATGTGGGTGACACCCATTCACCCAACCTTTTTCTGTGTGCTAGGACCACCTGTGTTTGTGCCCAAGTGAGATGTAGTGCTGAAGGATGTGACCTTTGGGAGGGAGGGATTCTGGTTAGAGACTTGGGGAGTGGTAGTTTTAGTGATGTGTCCACAGTTTTAGCTGAATATAGGGTGGGGGCAGGAGACCAAGTTTGGGAGCAGAGGTAGTCGGGAGGCATATTTGTGGAAATGGGATGAGCCCAGTGGGAACATGTTTCAGGAGTGCAGCCCCAAGTTTAGAGGACTTGGGGGTTGAACTGGAAATAGCCAGGGTCCTGTCTTAGAAAATGGTACCCAACATCAAGCCCCAAAGGCCAAGGTGACAATGTAAACGGTAGAATAGGCAGCAAGATTATCCTTTGGAAGGGTTGGTCACACATTGTAATTAGATATGATGGATGGATGAAGGAAGGTGGTTCTGAATTAAGGCAGAAATGGTGAAGGTGCTTGTGTTTGCATCTGACTCAGAATAAAATATGAAGACATCACCATTGTCCAGGGTTCCTTAACCTTGACATTGTTGACATGTTGGACCAGATAGTTTTTTTGTTGTGGGTGCTGTCCTGTGCATTATAGGATGTTTAGCAGCACCCCTGGCTTCTACCCACTAGATGCCAGTGTCCTCTCCCCATTACCCACCTCCCACATTGTGACAACCACAAATGCTCCAGACACTGCCAAATGTCCTTGGGGGGCAAATTGCCCCAGATGAGAAGCACTGCATAACCTGCCAGGCTATGGTACACAGTGCATATTCTAGGGTGTAGAGGAGACCTGCCATCCAGACTGGGACGGGGGATCTGGAAGAAATGGAAGAGCCTTGTGGGCCTGGAAATTTACTAATTTAAAAGCTTAGGACAGGTTCCCTTAGATAAAATTGGGTTTATCTTCCTGACTTACAGGTTTCGTCCTGGTCTCCTGTGCTCCCACTGTATATCACACATATTTCCAATAAAGTTCCTAAATTCTTGTATTGTCAACAAAATATATATGATCATCTCAAAAGATGCAGAAAAAGCTTTTGACAAAATTCAATACCCATTTATGATAAAAAACCCTCCCGAAAGTAGGCATACAGGGAACTGACCTCAACATAATAAAGGCCATATATGACAAACCCACAGTCAGCATTGTTCTCAAAGGTGAAAAACTGAAAGCATTTACACTAAGATCAGGAACAAGACAAGGTTGCCCAATCTCACCACAATTATTCAACACAGTTTTGGAAGTCATAGCTACAGCAGTCAGAGAAGAAAAAGAAATAAATGAATCCAAATAGGAAAAGAAGAATTAAAACTCTCACTGTTTGCAGATGACATGATACTATACATAGAGAATCCTAAGCACGCTACCAGAAAACTACTAGAGCTAATCAATGAATTTGGGAAAGTAGCAGGATACAAAATTAATGCACAGAAATCTCTTGCATTCCTATACACTAATGATGAAAAATCTGAAAGAGAAATTAAGAAAATACTCCCATTTACCACTGCAACAAAAATAATAAAATACCTAGGAGTTAACCTACCAAAGGAGAGAAAAGACCTGTAGGCAGAACACTATAAGATACTGACGAAAGTAATGAAAGATGATACAAACAGATGGAGAGATATAATATGTTCCTGGATTGGGAGAATCAATATTGTGAAAATGACTATACTATCCAAAGCAATCTACAGATTAAATGCAATCGCTATCAAACTACCAATGGCATTTTTCACAGAACTAGAACAAAAAATTTCACAATTTGTATGGAAACACATGCGACCCTGAATATCCAAAGCAATCTTGAGAAAGAGAAATGGAGCTGGAGGAATCAGGCTCCCTGACTTCAGACTATCCAACAAAGCTACAGTAATCAAGACAGTATAGTATAGGCACAAAAACAGAAATATAGATCAATGGAACTGTATAGAAACCCAGAGATATATCCATACACATAGGGTCACCTTACCTTTGATAAAGGAGGCAAGAATATACAACGGAGAAAAGACAGCCTCTTCAATAAGTGGTGCTGGAAAACTAGACAGCTACATGTAAAAGAATGAATTTACAACACTCCCTAACACCATACACAGAAATAAACTCAAGATGGATTAAAGACCTAAATGTAAGGCCAGGCACTATAAAACTCTTAGAGGAAAACATAGGCAGAACACTTAATGACATAAATCATAGCAAGATCCTTTTTGACCCACCTCCTAGAGAAATGGAAATAAAAACAAAAATAAACAACTGGGACCTACTGAAACTTAAAAGCTTTTACACAGCAAAGGAAACCATAAACAAGCTTCAAAGACAACCCTCAGAATGGAAGAAAATATTTGCAAATGAAACAACTGACAAAGGATTAATATCCACAGTATACAAGCAGCTTATGAAGCTCAGTATTATAAAAACAAACAACCCAATCCAAAAATGGACAGAAGACCTAAATACACATTTCTCCAAAGAAGATATACAGATTGCCAAAAAACACATGAAAGAATGCTCAACATCACTAATCATTAGAGAAATGCAAATCAAAACTACAATGAAATATCTCCTCACACTGGTCAGAATTGCCATCATCAAAAAATCTACAAACAATAAATGCTGGAGAGGGTGTGGAGAAAAGGGAACCCTCTTGCACTGTTGGTGGGAATGTAAATTGATACAGCCACTATGGAGAACAATATGGAGGTTCCTTAAAAAACTACAAATAGAACTACTATACGACACAGCAATCCCACTACTGGGCATATACCCTGAGAAAACCATAATTTAAAAAGAGTTATGTACCAAAATACTCATTGCAGCTCTATATACAATAGCCAGTACATGGAAGCAACCTAAGTGTCCATTAACAGATGAATGGATAAAGAAGATGTGGCACATATATGCAGTGGAATATTAACCATAAAAGAAATGAAATTGAGTTATTTGCAGTGAGGTGGATGGACCTAGAGTCTGTCATACAGAGTGAAGTAAGTCAGAAAGAGAGAAACAATTACTGTATGCTAACACATATATATGGCATCTAAAAAAAAAAAAAGGTTCTGAAGAACCTAGCGGCAGGACAGGAATAAAGACGAAGATGTAGAGAATGGACTTGAGGACATGGGGAGTGGGAAGTGTAAGCTGTGACAAAGTGAGAGAGTGGCATGGACATATACACTCTACCAAACGTAAAATAGATAGCTAGTGGGAAGCAGCCGCATAGCACAGGGAGATCAGCTCTGTGCTTTGTGTCCATCTAGAAGGGTGGGATATGGAGGGTGGGAGGGAGACGCAAGAGGGAGGAGAAATGGGGGTAAATGTATATGTATAGTGATTCACTTTGTTATAGAGCAGAAACTAAGACACCATTGTTAAGCAAATATATTCCAATAAAGATGTGAAAAAAATAAGTAAATAAGTAAATAAAAGTATTCTGAGTTCCAGTCCTTCCTCTAACACTGACCTTCACTCTGTAGACTTGAACAAATTCCATTCTCTCTCTAGGCTTCAGTTTTTCCCACCTGTACAATTGAGACAATGTAAGATCCATGGTGACCTCAAAGGTTCTCTAGGCTCTGACCTTTAATGATTCTAAGTATGGGTCTGGAATTAGTGGTAAAGGAGGGAGCTGGGTGTCCTCTAGGAACTCTTGGTTCTCCATCCTTGACTCTCTGCTCCTTTTCTCTACTCTCCTCAGCGGTTTGGCAAACTCCCATGTCTTCACCACCATCTCTTTCTAAATGATTTTCAAAGTTCTCCCTCTAGCCATGACCTCTCTTATGACTTCCAGTCCTCTCATATTCTCCCTACGAGGACATCTCAGTGCAGAAGTCCCATCACTTCTATTCCCATAAAGCTGGTTCCAAACTGTTTTCTCATAAAAACCACCACTTCCCGTCCAGAATTCGTTGAGTTTTACTTGTGGCCTTGTTGTTGCCCACGCCATCCAGATCTACCACATGAACAATATCTGCACCTTACACTTAGCCATGATTCACTCTGACACATTGTCAAGTCCTAGCCACTCTTCTTTCCTCAGTCTCTGGCATCTACTGTTTCTACTCTGATTAAAGTGCCACCATTGTACATTTACTCATTTGTGGCAAAAGCATCCAGATTGGTCTCCCTGCTTCTACCCTTGCCCCTCTAGTGTCTACCATAGAGAAGTCATGGAAATGATTTTAAAACACAATCCAGATCACATCATTCCCATGTTCAGATACAACCAATCATTCCTTATCTCAGAGTAAAAGCTAAAATTCTTTAAATGACCCTCAAAACCCTGCATGATATACTCCCCCTCAACCGTCCCCTTTCCCATTACATCCTCTAACAATTCTCCCCTTCACTCACTGTACTCCAACCACACATACTTGAAAATGCCAGGCATACTCCCTCCTCAGGATCTTTCCACTTGCAGTCCTCCTTTCCTGGAATTATCTTTCCCAGATATTGGCCAAACCTGCTGTTTAACTTCATTCAAGCCTCTATTCAAATGTTACTTCCTCCAAGAGTACATGCCACCTTATTACTCTCTGTTTAATTTTCTATCATTGCCATAACAAATTATCATGATTTTAGTAGCTTAAAACACCACAAATTTACTACCTCACAGTTCTAGTGGTCAGAAGTCTGCCAGGGATATTCCTGAACTAAAATCAAGATGTGAGCAGAGCTGCATTCCTTTTTGAAGGCTTTGAAAGGGAATAATCCATTTCTTTGTCCTTCTTAGCTTCTAGAGGCCACCCACATTCATTGGCTTATGGCTCTCCTCCTCCATCTTCAAAGCCAGCAATGTTGCACCTATCTGCACCTTTTTTTCATAGTAACATTTTCCTATAACTCTGACTCTTCTGCCTCCCTCTCTTCCACTTTTAAGGACCCTTGTGATTACACTGACATCACCTGGATAATCCAAAATATTCTCTCTGTTAAAGTCAGTTAACTAGCAACCTTAATTCCATCTGCAAATTTAATCCTCCTTTGCCATGTAAATTAACATATTTACAAAATTTTGGAATTAGCATATAGACATTTTTCAGGGTCCAGTATTCTTCCTACCATACTCACTGTCCCACAGCACTGCTTCATTTTAACTTCATGGTACTCATCACCGCCTGATGCAGTATATACAACACACGTATGTTTTAGTTAAACATGCATGTAATCAAAACAATCAAATAGTTCTATGATGCTTGTTAAAACATTTTTCCGTCCTCAGAGACAAATATTATCAACGCTTTTAACTGATTTGGGGGAGCTTTGACTCCATAACTCTAAATAACATGCTTATATTGCTACTCCTTCTTCTATCTTATATAGAAGATGAGAATCTAGCTCTCATTTGTTCCCCTGTATCCATTCACTCCAGTCCTGCACACATAAACTCATGCATATTTCCTGTCTTCCCATTATCTCAATGCATTCAAATATAATTTTATTGGTAAGAGTAAGATTCAGTGTTTATGATGCTGAGACTTCGTGGCTGAGCCATATCATATATAACGTTTCATTTCCATATTTATTTGTTTGGTTGTTTGTTTAATAGATACTTTCCACTAGAAAAATAAGCTCCATGTCTGTTTAGTTCAGTACTATATCCCCAGTACCTAGAACAGTGTCAGGAATGTTAAAGGTAAATAATATGCATTTGTTCATTACCCATCTTATCTGGAATTCCTTCCCCATTCTCTTTGCCTAGACAGTGTTAACCAAATCTCAGGTCCCAGCCCACATTCCAGCTCCTCTCAGAAGTTTTCTTAGACCAATGAAGTTCATGGGATTTGTTACCACCTCTGTATTCCCATTGTACAAATAAGTTTCTGTCATTCCCTTATCTCTTAGTATGTGAGGCCTGTTATTGGTAGTTTACTTTTAAATACATCTCTCTCTTTTTAAATGTTTCCTTGGGTTAATGTTTGTATGTGTGTATCTGTGTGTTTACATGCTTATATGCATGTACTGTCTGCTTGTGTTCTGCTTGGATAAATGGATCTGTGTTTCAATCCTTGTTTTTGTGTCCATGTGCATGTCTGTGTATATTTGCATGTCTGTATGACTGTTTTGTGTGTCTGTGTATCTCTGCATGTACATTTCATGTATTGTGTGTCAATGTGCTAATATTGTATGCCTATGGTCATTATATACACATATGTATAACTATGTGTCCATATGTATCTATGTTTATATATGATATTTGTGGGTTTATGGGTTTGTGTGTATGCATGTTCTTGAGCAGGATTTGTGTGGATTTCCTTTTTGCACCACTGCTTCCTTCCAGCTCAGCCAAACCCAAGGTGTACATTCACACTGTGCTTAACAATTTGGATCTTGTCTAGGTAGCTCTATACAGGTAAGTGATTTCACTATTCTGGGCCTCAGTCTCATTTGTAAAATGGTGATTTATTCAATTCCTTCATCAAAAAATATTTACTGAGTATCTATTATATGTTAGTCGCTGTTCTAGGCACTGGGTATATAGCAGTGAACATGACTTCATAGTGTTTACATTCTAGAGTGGAAGACAGACAACAAACAAATAAACCAATAAAAATGCAACATGCCAAGTGATTTCTACAAAGAAAAAGAATAACAGCATAAGAGGGAATAGAGTGATAAAAGAGACACAAGAGTAAGTACAATAATACAATAATATCAATACCTACCTGAGTGACTGTAAATGCCAAATGAAATAATCTGCACTAAGTGCTTAGTACAGTGCCTGGAAGAGCAAATGATTAAGAAATAGTAGCTGTCATTGTTATACTTGTTATTGTATGTATATTATAGTTTGATTTTTAAAGATCAAGAAAGATACAAATATCAAGGCTAACAGTGCTCATGTTACAATTGGGGAAGCTGAGGCGCAGAGAGATTTAACTTGTCTAAAGTCTCAGAATGAAATAGATGCAGAGCCCGGCCTGTCTCTGGGCTTCCTAATTTCACCTTCAATGTTCTTGCTCAACAGTTACTGAGCCCACTGCAGGACTGGAAGTCTTCCCCAGAGAAATGCTGTGCATGCTCTCGAGGATATTTCTTTATCTTCAGATCTAGGAGATCCTAACAAGAGGCAATAGGCAGTTAAAAAATACAATCACCAGGCCAGACAGAAATTGACACCAGTCCAAGAGGGCATGGGCTTCCAGCTCTTCATCAGGAAAGACTGTATAGGTGAAGAGGAGTGTGTGTGTGTGTGTGTGTGTGTGTGAGTGTGTGTTTGTATGTGAATGGTGGTAGTGTGGTAGGGTGTTGGTTGGAAAATACAATAGGAGAGTTCTCCAAAGTTCAGAGTTCCCTGAGTGAGGACCCTATGGGAATGAATGACTAGAAGTTCCAGTGAGGTAGACTGAATGAAGTAACCAAAAATCAAGGGACAACCAGACAAGTGGGATTGAAACTGGGAGGCAGAGGGGCTTGACAGAATTCCTTGTGATAATGGCAGGGCCTGAAAATCTGAAGTCTCCTCTTAGCCCTTGAACAGCTCCAAATCATCTGTATGTAAACATGCTTTGACAAGCATGTGGAGGAGATAATGTCTCTCTTTGGAGTCCCACTCCCCCTCTCTTTAAAGCTCATGCCTCCCCAACCAAGTTCTCTCTATCCCTCTAATCAAAAAGAAAGCTAAATTCAGATGTTACCCACACTTCAGTATGAATTTGTTGGATGTATTTTTCTTTTGGAAGTGTTTATATTTTCAAATATTAGTGGATTGTTGTCAGTGCCAAACTTGGAGGTAGACTTCTGGTGGACTTACAGTCACTCTTGGGCCTGTGAAAAGAAGTAATTAAGCTTCCCATAAGGCTTAATATCACTCTCTCACAGATCAGGGGTATGTACCAATTGAAAGCCACTGAAAACATCAACCTAATAGAGCGTACCACTCAGGTCAATTGGCAAGTATATTGGATGCTAGACTTAACTTTCCCACAAAATAAATAAATAATAGATTCCTTGTGAGCAGTAATGGGAACTAATGTGTACCCTTACCACCAAAGAGGCAGAGCTATTGGAGAAAGTAATTCAAAGAGCTTTCCCTATATGAGATATGGGGGTATATTCCCTCATAACCATCTTACTCATGGGCTTACAAATTATTTAAGCATTGGTGTATAAAAATGTCTTTCATGAACTTAATTTCTGTATTCTGAGGCCCATAGGCACCCACCTCCAACACTCTTTATTTGCATACGCTGAACAGACGGGGTTAACTCTATGACTGCTGAATATTGCATAGGCCAGCAAAGTTGATCTTTTCTACTTGGGCCCACCAGAAAGGAAAACACTCCCATACTGAAGGGAGCAGACTCATCCCAAAAGTCATTCCTCAACCTCATCTTGTTGAGGAAACACAAGTAAACACAGCTTGAGAGATCAAAGACCAGAAACCCCTATTGGCTCCAGGGAAAGTCAAGTCAATAGTCTAGCAGGGGGAGGAATTGCTTCACTCACACTTAAACCTCCAACCCCAGGCAGGGGAGGGAAGGGTGTGCTCATGTGACTTGTGCTGAAATAGGGAAGGAAGGGGAATTTGAGATGGGACTGGGAGTCCGAGCGAGAGATATAGGGAAGAAAAGGAAGTGAGCAGGCACAGACACTGGCAGCCATCAGGAGTTCAAGTCTTTTTGACAGCAGGAGGCTGGAAGAAAGGACAGAAGTGGTTCTGGCTGTGATGGAGCTCTTACTGGGCCTACTGCTCCTGCGCCACCTACTGGTGGTCACCTATGGTAAGGTAGCAAAAGGGGGCCTGGCTGCCACTGCTGGCACAGGCAAAAAGCTGGGGGTTGGGGAGAGGCGGGATTGAACGCCTACTGAGGAAAGCCTACTCCTGCTGACTAGGTGAGTGTTCTCAGCCAATGCTCCCGGCTTTCTCAGCTTTTGGCAGAAGGAAGGGAGGAGGTTGAAGTCTATTGAAGAAGCTAGGAGATAATTTTGGGTAGAAATTGGAAAGGATTCTCTCTCGGAAAACATCCACATGATTTTCTAGTACCTGTCATATCTCAGGGGCATTAAAAATGTGCCCAATGCCACCCAAATCCCTCCCCAATCTGTTGCCCTTCATCTTAAATTCTACCACTATACCTTTACCCCTATGCTACCAGGTTTTGATCCTTGTTAAGGTATACAACCCCCAAAAGAAGTAATGTTGTCAGGAGCTAGATGGGACCTTAGAAGTAACCTAGATCCACATTTCACTGTTATGAACAGGTGTTCAGAATATTTGTTCACATTCTTGCAGTGACTGAGAATTCACTACTTGTCCAGACCATCTAAAAAGGCAGCTTCAACTGTTAGAAAGTTCTTCCTTGTGTTGAACTAAATCAAATTCCCTGTGGCTTCCATCCAAAAACCCCAGCCCTGTTTCTTGGAGACACAGATAATATATCTTCTCCCTCTATGCTGTGACAGCTCTTTAGAGTCCTGAGGACAGAAACCATGTCCCTTTGATTCATCTCTTCTCCAAGCTAAACAGCCTTAGCTCCTTCAACTGTTCTTCACAGAACTTGGTTTCTTACCACTTCCTGGGTTATCTCACTTCCCTGTGGACATAGCCCAGTTTGTCTGGGCTATTTGTGGGGGCTTAATGCTGGACACATACCCCAAAGGAGGATTGACTATCCCATAGTAGCATTATTTTGTGGGGTCTTACTCCATCCTCATTTATACCCCTGAAAATTGAAATAGCCTTTTTAGGAAACTGAGCCTGATAATAGCTAAGTGAAATCCAGGATAGGGTAAAAGATTCTTTGATGCACCCCTGTTTATTCCATATCCTTAGAGGGAGAGACTAGATGAGTGTTAACTTGGTGTGCTTTGTGTGGTTAGAAAGAACCCAACTTTCCATAACTGACTCAGATTAAACCACCTTGTCCTGGGGCTCTGTGACCCATTAAATTCTAGAACCTCAAAGTTAGAAAAGAGACACTGAGTTAAGTCACCCAAGAAGGAAAATAATTTGCTCCAGGGCACAGAGCATTAGCAGCAGAGTTAATGTTCCTAAAAATTACCGTTCTTTCTACAACTACAATATTTTCACTATCTAACATGTTTTAGAGTGCACCACTCTACCTTCTCCAAATCTGTTGATTTGAGCTGGGAATTAAAGAGGCAGGACTGGAGCTCAGAGGAACATTTTGTAAATGTTAAATTTAAATCACTTGTGTATGTGTGTGTGTGCATGTTCCCTCCACAGCCTGTGAGGGTCCTTTAGACCTGGAAGCAGGTCTTCCATTTGCATGGAGGGTCTTACACCACAGACCTGAGACTGTGGACAAACTCAATGGCCAATAATGCTTTCTGTCTCCCTTCATCTCAGTATCCCCAACCCATCTATATAGTTAGATCAGCTTGGCTGGCCTTAGAAGATCCTGTCAGCTGGACAGATCTGTAAGACTGTGGCTTAACTTCTAAAAAGCCTCTAGATCTAAGACATATGTTGAAATAATCACAATAAAAATAAGTCCTAATATTTGCATTTTATAAAAACTATAAACATTTTATAAATACCTATTATCTTAGCTAATCCTCTTTTGAGGAAGCATCCCAAGAGGGGGAGAGAGGCCAAACACAGAGGTGCAGGGTCATTGGAAGATCTCACCATCTTTGTTTAATGATGGGAGAAGGAAAATTCAAGATGGGACCCATAATGGATCTCATAAAAGGGGCCACATACCCCAAACTAGGCCTTTTCTTGATTTAGTATCATCACACAGACCACAGAACTTTGATTTTCAAAGTCCAGGTCCCAGGACCAGAGTGGGCCTCAGTAATATGCGTTCTTTCTCAAGCCAAAACTTTTTTCAACAAAGCCCTTTGAGTCCATGCTCAGCCCTTTTCTTTCTTCTGAGGGGATGCAATATTTGCAGGAAATTCAATCCTTCCATGAGGGAGGAGAGCTAAGCTCTGAAGTTCTGGGAAAGGTTTCTCAGGAAGCAGCTGGCAGATGGGGGAATTACTTTTCAGGAAGTCAGGAGGATATTATCTAGCCCTAGGATAACACCCATTAAACCATGTCAAATAGGCCCAGATAAGGGGTTGCTGGTTTCTGTTGTGGCTGGTGGATTAATCAGTTAAAAAAGTAAAAAGGCAGTGTAGGAGCTGAAAGACTTCATTCTAGGCCTCCAGACCAAGCTTTGCTCCTGCTCTCTGTGTGACTTTGAGTAAGCAACTTTCTCTCTCTGGGCCTCAGCTTGTCCACATGTACCGTGAGAGAGTGTGACTAAGTGGTTTCTAAAAGCCCTTTGAGCTATGCCATACTGGAAGTCTCCAAATTCTCTCCTGCCTGATACTTCAAACCCTGTTGTACAAAGTACCTCACCATTTGGTGGTCTGCATAGATCCATAATGGGCAGAACATCCCCCTAAGAGTTGGGACTTTCCTGAAATAGATTTTCCTCTACCCAATCTTCCAGGAAAGTCAGGAGTATTGTTTAATTTGGCCAACATTTCACATTGGCTGCCAAGCCAGTCCTGTCGCTAAAGTGTCCTCTCTGGTTTCCTTATAACCCAGGGATGACCTATTACCTACCCATAACTTGGTAGGTCCCAGCAGAATGGAAAGACAAACTCCTTACTTTCTCATGTATTAACTTCTCCTTCAGGTCATTATTAAAGCAGACAATGATCCAATCTAATGAATCTGTCCACCGTGGGTAAGACGTATTGAGGATTTCTAGGATAAGAAGAATCAATACAAATATGTGAAGTTTCTCTTGAGGCATGGGACAGGACTAGCATTTATCCCACACCTACTGAATGCCAGCCACTATGCTAGGTGCTTTCACACTTATGAGCTCATTTTATCATCATAATAACACTCCATGGAAGGTTTACTATTACCTCTATTTTGCTGATAATGACCTAAAACTCAGTCAGGCTTAGCAATTTACCCAAGGTCACACAGAGAGATATATGGTAAGGCAGACCTTAAACTTAGATTGGTGTTACTCTTCTTACTACATCATGCAGTCCTTCACTGTCCTCCTGATCTCACTAGGTGCAGTGCTCCTACTCAGTGTTTCTCTAGGCTCTTTGTGCACCAGAGGAAGAGTTGGAAAGTAAAAACCTATGCTATTGAAGTTACCTTCATTTTGGAGGTCAGGGTACATGAGGAATGGTACATTGTCCTCTTTCTTGTGATACCCTGTGCCTACCATACACTGTCTCTTCATGCTACTGATGAAACAGGAAGAATAAGAGGAGAGAAGAACAAGAAGAAAAAGGAGGAGTAATAGGAGCAAGATGGAATAATGGGTGAAAGGAATAAAGGAGAAGGGAAGAAAAAGAGTAAAAGGGGGAAAATATGCCATTCTTGGATGTCTTGTTACTAACTACGCCCCACTCTCCTATTCTGGGATGGAGAAGTGAAGCCTGACCCACTTCTAGAAGTGAGACTGGGAAATTGGGACTGACTGTCCATATTTTTGACAGACCAGAGTGAGCTATGTGAGAATCTCCAGCAAGTTTCCAGAGAGAGTAATGCATGACAGGCCTTGCAGCCCCCCTATGTCAAAGGGAAAACATATATATTCACAGACAGGCATTTTTGGCTGCTCCAGCTGTCCTCACAGCAAAATGCTGTTTTGTTGCCCTAGAAGGAAGGGAAGTATGAGAATACTTTTCAGAGTTGGAGAAGGATATTTGGGAGGGCTGGAGAAAGATTAAACTGAAAGGGTCAAATGGTTTTCAAGGGGCTTAATGCTGGTATGCTTGTGCTTACAGGTGAGCAAAAATATATATGGGCATGTGTGCTCATGACGATGATAAGCTGTATCTGCATGCATATGGAGGCAGGAACTGTCAATAGCACAGTGAAACCCACTACCTGGTGAAAGCTCACCACCAGCTAGAACATGTAATTATTTAATTTATGCTTTCATTAAGTCTATTAGCACTGAACCATCTAAGATTGGAAGAGACCTTAAAGAATAATTCTGTTCAAGACCTAAACAAAGCTCAGAACTTGCCCTAGACAGCTTAGTCCATCATGGACAGCTCTGATTAATTACAAAATTCATTTTTAGGGAAAACCAAAATCTGCCTGTATTGTGCTCCCATTTGTGGATCTGAGTTTTTCTCTCTGCCCAGTTTGAAACTCTCCAGAGAGAATGTGGTGGACCTAGCAACATGGACCCATGTTTATTTATTATTGTTTATTCAAGGCTTTTATCTTGGCCAAAATATGCTGGTTATGTACTAGAGTCCCAGGTGAGGGCACAGGCCAAAGGCTAAACTTTAGTAACCTCATTGATAGAAGCCCTGGTACTTGGCAATACATTATGGGAGCTAGCCCCCACCCCAACTTCCATCTGCTTGACTGAAGCCTGGAAATACTAGGCTATATAAAAAGTTTTTATTCAGCAATAGCTTACACTTTGAAACAACCTCTCCTGAGAGAGATATAAAGACATATCTAAATACAATCTCTCACTCCTGACCCCAGTTAAATAAAACACAAAATCCTCAAGATATTAGCTTATGGATGGAAACTGCTGATGGAAGGTGGTGGCTCTCTCAACACCCACAAATTTCCCCCCTTAGTTTCCTTTCCCAGCAAGCCAAGAATTAATCACCCTTTGGTCCTACCATCTTTCCTACCACAGCCAGTTCTAGGATTATACTCAGAACTTTTTCCCCTCCAGACCTTTTCATCTCCATTCCTCCTCAGGATGAAATTTTCCAATGTACCTTTGCTGAGAACTCAGAGAAACCAATAGGGAAATAAACAAAGAAAGGATAGAAATCAGAAGAAAAAAGTCAAGCTTACAAATTACAGGTTTAACACTTAACAATAACTAAAGATTTTGTTAAACAGGAATGCATCTCACACAAGTTTCCACCCTCAAAATTGTCCTTTGTCTGCCTCTTTCCTCCCTTCCAGAAAAGAGCTTTAGTCTAAGGACCCAATCTGAGCCTTTCTGAAGGAGCAATGGGGAATTAGTGGGGCAGATAGCCCTTTCTTTCTGAGCCTTGAAGCCACCACATTTCTCCAGGTACATAATTACATACAGTAAAATAGCCCAGACCCAACTGCTCAACGTTTGCTTCCACACTTCTTTTGCAAAATGTTGAAAGACGTATCTTTCATGGATTTACAGAATGTTAGAGTTTGTAGAATCGTTAGAGATCATTCCATTCAGATTCTCTACATTATATACAAAGAAAATGGGTCCTCCATGGTGAAAGGTGACTTACCCAGGGTCACCTCACAGCAAGGCAGTGACAGGGAAAGGACTTGAAACTCACAAGAGCTAAACAACCTTAAGGGCTTTCCTTCTAAGGACTGGTTCTGATTGATGGGAGGGCTGGCAGAGAACAAAAGGGCATGGGAAATCTGAAACTATGAGTTAAGGCTGTGTTTCTCAAAAGCCTCTCTGCCATTGCCATCTTAGCACCCAGGTGGGTGTGCCATCTGTGTCTGCTTCCTTCTTCTGTTCCCCCTCTTCAGGCCATCCCATCCTGAAAGTGCCTGAGAGTGTGACAGGGCCTTGGAAAGGGGATGTAAATATTCCCTGCACCTATGGTCCTCTGCAAGGCTATACACAAGTCTTGGTAAAGTGGCTGGTAGAACGTGGCTCAGACCCAGTCACCATCTTTTTACGTGACGCTTCTGGAGACCATATCCAGCAAGCAAAGTACCGGGGCCGCCTGCATGTAAACGACAAGGTTCCAGGAGATGTGTCCCTCCAACTGAATACCCTGGAGATGGATGACCGGAGCCACTACACATGTGAAGTCACTTGGCAGACCCCTAATGGCAAGCAAGTCGTGAGAGATAAGATCATTGAACTCCGTGTCCAGAAACGTGAGTCACTGTGGGTGTTAGGAAAGTACTGGTAAGCAAAAACCTGAGAGAGGACTGTAATCCTAGAAAACCCTGAGAAACCCAGAGACCTCTGTTTACATTTACATAGTCTCTCTTCAGTTATATGTGCTAATCAGAGGAAGTGGACAGGCAGAGCACCCTCAGTGATATCACTCTCGTGGCAGAATTTAATAAATGTTAGGAAGGCTTTCTGGCCTTCAAATCTCTACCCCTTCAAGTGTCCCAGAAATTCCTGCATCGATAGCCTGATTGCTTCCTTGGACTCTGAGTCTTAAAATCCATAAAAATGAGTATATCTGATCAGGATATTGGAGAGTGGATAGATGCTGGCAGAGAAACTCTGGGAAAAGGAATGCATGGATTAGTCAAGATAAGCTTAACTGGCTTGACAATTTTACAGAGTTCTGACCCCTGGTAATCCCAAACTGCATATAATCCAAAAACTCTACTTGAGCAAAACAACAACAACAAAGCCTGTTTGTTGTTGTTGTTGTTTTTAGTCAGTTGATTGTTTTAACTCCAGATAACCCAAATCTCCAGATAATCCAAAATGGTACCTAATCTTCCAAAAAGAAGTTCTTTTTATTTAAGTCGTCCTATTCCCTTTTTCCTCCCCATGTCAGGAGTCCCTTTTAGTTCCCTTTGCAGATATATTCATACCCCTAGACTCAGCAGGGATGACTCAGCCTTGTGTTCCCATACCCTTGTAACTTCTCAGAGCCTCCTCTCTTGTCTTCCCTTTGCAGTTTCTGTTTCCAAGCCCACAGTGACGACTGGCAGTGGCTATGGCTTCATGGTACCCCAGGGAATGAGAATTAGCCTTCAATGCCAGGCTCGGGGTTCTCCTCCCATCAGTTATGTTTGGTACAAGGAACAGACTAACAACCAAGAACCCATCAAAGTAGGAGTCTTGAGTACCTTACTCTTCAAGCCTGCAGTGGTGACAGACTCAGGCTCCTATTTCTGTACTGCCAAGGGCCGGTTAGGCTCTGAGCAGCACAGTGACACTGTGAAGTTTGTGGTCAAAGGTGAGCAATTCTCTTTCCTGGTGAGCATTTCAATGGACTACCTTGTTCCAGAGATACGTCAGTATATGTCTTTATTCCAGAGAAGAGAAGTTGGGGCAGGGTGGGAAGGGAGTCCTGGGTTGTTCAATCACAAAGAAAAAATTCTGCACTGGGGACAATAGGGGTGGAGACAATGCCTGTCATGTTGTAGGTTAAGTAGATGAAAATGGTAAAGGGAAAAGTGACATTTACTGGTACATTTATTTGCCAGATACAATGCACAAGAAGTCGGCACATGTCTTCTCATTGAATCCCACAAATATCTCATGAGATACCCTTATTTTACAGAAGAGGAAACTAAAAGTCAGGAAGGGAAACCTACTTGTCCAGGGGCTCAGAGCTTGGAAGTTCAAGGCGGTATTTGTACTCAGATTTCATGCTCTTTCCACTATGTCTGATTGCCTCTCATGGTGGAACCTATACCAGCTCCTGGGCACCCTTCGGGATACTTTTTGTTTGTTTCTTTTTGTTGTGCTTTGTTTGGTGTGTTTTTTGTTGTTATTTTTTTGGTTGATTTTGTTTGGTTTTGCTTTATTAAATAAAGCCCAGATCTCTGCATAGTTTCTTTAAATCCCCCCCCTCTTTTTTCCTAAAGCCAAATGCAAGTTCTGGTTGAAGTCTCGATGAAGATTGACTATGCTTAATCAAGGTCAGATTATTTATTAAAGAATTATTTGGGAATACTACAAACTGTTTACATAAAGATTGTAGGCTGGGATTTAAGTGATCAGCTCAGCAGTGATATGTCCAAATGAGTCTTGTTACCTTTCAAGAAATCTCCTTGGAAGGAAAGATACTTATTTCAATAAGGTTTCTATTTCCAAAAACATGTTGAGTACTAACTGCCTTTAGGAGATTATCCTCAGAGCCACCTGAAAATTATTATCCTCTGAGGCCAACTCTGTTTAACAAAAGTGAACAAACTGTCTCCTTCCACTTGGGTTAGGAGACTGATGTTGGTTTGAGACTCCTGTTTCGCCTGCAAGGATTTGTTTCCCAAAATTGAATTGTAATGAGGATGTGTGTGCTGTAGGATTTGGTCTATTAGTTTAGGTGGGAATAAGGGCAGTCTCATTCTGAGAGAATTATATGGACACTGGCCCAGTTCTCTGAGAGTCGATAATCTGGTCAAGCAGAGAGAGCAAGACATGGCCAGGAAGTTCAAGAACGTGTACTTCATAAAGGGACAAGTTGAACATTCTCACCTTTCTGAGTTTGTTTCTAGTCCATCTGGGGAGGATCTTGCTCACAACTAATCAGCCTGTCTATTCCTTATCTAGTCCATGTTCACAGGTCACAGAGCTGTTAGGCAGTGCTCACAATTGAGCTCTCTGACAGATAAGGAAATTGAGGCTCAGAGAAGTTACACCCTTCCCTGTTCTCTAAGCCAAGCTACTATCTCTTGGCTTCCTCTACCTGCCTCTTTTGCACCTCAACCTGGTCCCATGAGTCTGGTCACTTGTTTCATCTCTGTCCTACATAGCTCTCAGCTCCTCATCCATCCCCTCACCCTCTGTGATGTTCCTTAATTCTGGAAAAAGCAGAGATGCATTGATGCCACTTTAGTTTCATGCTCTGTGACATCAACTGCCTGTCCCCATGCTGTATGCCAATCAATTTGCTCATCTATGTTCCATTCCTTATAACAGCTATTCAGAATACTTTCTGCCTTATCTCATGTTCCCAGCCCTGCTCCCAGAAGATGAGGTCACCTTCTCCTTCTTTGAGAAGACCCAGACCCCTGCCCTCAGATGTGAATTCTATCAACCACCCTCTCTACTTTGACATTTCCCTGCCTATTCTCTCTTGGCTCAGAGTAAGATGTGTCTTTCTTCTCTCCACAGTAAACCTTCTACCTCAGCTCTTTACCTCAACTACTCCAACTCCCTGCTTCACCCATTATCCTCTACATAAGCCTAAAATGTATGTATGTACGTGTGTGTGTATGTATAATATATGTATAATGTAAGCCTAATATACATATATATGTAAATAACATACATATATATGTTATTTTAAAAAATGTTTTCGGGCTTCCCTGGTGGCACAGTGGTTGAGAGTCTGCCTGACGATGCAGGGGACACGGGTTCGTGCCCCGGTCTGGGAAGATCCCACATGCTGCGGAGCGGCTGGGCCTGTGAGCCATGGCTGCTGAGCCTGCGCTTCCGGAGCCTGTGCTCCTCAATGGGAGAGGCCACAACAGTGAGAGGCCCGTGTTCCACAAAAAAATTAAAAATAATAAAAAATAAACGTTTTCTTCATCTGCCACACCACCTCTCTCCTATGGCCACTACCAACCTACTAAAAACGGTAGTTTTCACTGGCTGTCTCTCCCTATTTACCACAACATAACTTTGTAAACTGGAGTCATCACTTCCAAATCTCCAAAACCCAAGATATCTTTATTCACATCTTTGCTCCTTTGTCATAAATTAATTGTCCATATAAGTGTGAGTTTATTTATGGGCTCTCAATTTTGTTCCATTGATCTGTGTCTGTCTTTGTGCCAGCAACATACTCTTTTGATTACTACAGCTTTGTAGTATAGTTTGGAATCAGGGACTGTGATGCCTCCAGCTTTGTTCTTCCTCAAGATTGTTTTAGGTTATTCTGCATTTTTTGTGGTTCCACACAAATTTTAGAATTATTTGTTTTAGTTCTGGGAAATATGCCATTGGAATTGGGACAAGGATTGCATCAAATCTGTAGATTGTTTTGGATAGTATAGACATTTTAGCAATACTACTTCTTCCAATCAATAAAAATGGGATATCTCTCCAATTATTTATGTCTTCAATTTCTTTCATCAGTGTCTTACAGTTTTCAGTGTACAGGTCTTTCACCATCTTGGTTAAATTTTTTCCTAAGTATTTTACATTTTTGATACAACTATAAATTGGATTATTTTCTTCATTTGTTTTTCTGATAGTTCATTATTAGTATGTAGAAATGCCACAAATTTCTGTATATTGATTTTGTGTCCTGTTATTTTACTGAATTCATTTATTAGTTTTAAAAGACTTTTGGTGGTCTTTAGGTTTGTCTTTATATAGTATCACGTCTATCTTCAAATAGTGAAAATTTTACTTCTTCCATTCCAATTTGGGAGGCTTTTATTCTAAAATTATTTTCTTAAATTTAATTTTGGATTGTTCATTGCTAGCATACAGAAATACAACAGATATTTGCATATTGAACTTATATCCTGCAATCTTGCTAAACTCATTTATTAGCTCTAATCATTGTTTTGCGGATTCATTTTTTTTATATAAAACATTGAAAACCAGACCCCTAGATAACCACTTTGGTTTCTTGGTTATAGGAGGCATAATTTCTTTACATATATATATATATATATATATATATATATATATATATATACTTATTTATTTATTTATACATATTACATCTTTCTTGGAGTATAATTGCTTTACAATGGTGTGTTGGTTTCTGCTTTATAACAAAGTAAATCAGTTATACATATACATACGTTCCCATATCTCTTGCATCTCCC
>NW_020838029.1:1068326-1273661 GCF_003676395.1 Aethalodelphis obliquidens | reverse complement strand
TATCCCACCCCTCCAGGCGGTCACAAAGCACCGAGTTGATCTCCCTGTGATATGCGGCTGCTTCCCACTAGTTATCTACCTTATGTTTGGTAGTGTATATATGTCCATGCCTCTCTCTCGCTTTGTCACAGCTTACCCTTCCCCCTCCCCATATCCTCAAGTCCATTCTCTAGTAGGTCTGTGTCTTTATTCCTGTCTTACCCCAAGGTTCTTCATGATATTATTTTTTCTTAAATTCCATATATATGTGTTAGCATACGGTACTTGTCTTTCTCGTTCGGACTTACTTCACTCTGTATGACAGACTCTAGGTCTAGCCACCTCATGACAAATAGCTCAATTTTGTTTCATTTTATGGCTGAGTAATATTCCATTGTATATATGTGCCACATTTTCTTTATCCATTCATCCGATGATGGACCCTTAGGTTGCTTCCATCTCCTGACTATTGTCAATAGAGCTGCAATGAACATTTTGGTACATGACTCTTTTTGAATTATGGTTTATTCAGGGTATGTGCTCAGTAGTGGGATTGCTGGGTCATATGGTAGTTCTATTTGTAGTTTTTTAAGGAACATCCATACTGTTCTCCACAGTGGCTATAACAATTCACATTCCCACCAGCAGTGCAAGAGTGTTCCCTTTCCTCCACAACCTCTCCAGAATTTATTGTTTCTAGATATTTTGATGATGGCCATTCTGACTTGTGTGACATGATATTTCATTGTAGTTTTGATTTGCATTCCTCTAATGATTAATGATGTTGACCATTCGTTCATGTTTTTGTTGACAGTCTGTATATCTTCTTTGGAGAAATGTCTATTTAGGTCTTCTGCCCATTTTTGGATTGGGTTGCTTGTTTTTTTGTTATTGAGCTGTATGAGCTGCTTATAAATTTTGGAAATTAATCCTTTGTCAGTTGCTTCATTAGCAAATATTTTCTCCCATTTTGAGGGTTGTCTTTTGGTCTTGTTTAAGGTTTCCTTTGCTGTGCAAAAGCTTTGAAGTTTCATTAGGTCCCATTTGTTTATTTTTGTTTTTATTTCCATTTCTCTAGGAGGTGGGTCAAAATGGATCTTGCTGTGATTTATGTCATACAGTGTTCTGCCTATGTTTTCCTCTAAGAGTTTGATAGTTTCTGGCCTTACATTTAGTTCTTTAATCCATTTTGAGTTTATATTTGTGTATGGTGTTAGGGAGTGATCTAATCTCATACTTTTACATGTAGCTGTCCAGTTTTCCCGGAACCACTTATTGAAGAGGCTGTCCTTTCTCCACTGTACATTCCTGCCTCCTTTATCAAAGATAAGGTGACCATATGTGTGTGGGTTTATCTCTGGGCTTTCTATCCTGTTCCACTGAACTATCTTTCTGTTTTTGTGCCAGTACCATACTGTCTTGATTACTGTAGCTTTCTAGTATAGTCTAAAGTCAGGGAGCCTGATTCCTCCAGATCCATTTTTCGTTCTCAAGATTGCTTTGGCTATTCAGAGTTTTTTGTGTTTCCATACAAATTGTGAATATTTTTGTTCTAGTTCTGTGAAAAATGCCAGTGGTAGTTTGATAGGGATTGCATTGTATCTGTAGATTGCTTTGGGTAGTAGAGTCATTTTCACAATGTTGATTCTTCCAATCCAAGAACATGGTATATCTCTCCATCTATTTGTATCATCTTTAATTTCTTTCATCAGTGTCTTATACTTTTCTGCATACAGGTCTTTTGTCTCCTCAGGTAGGTTTATTCCTAGATATTTTATTCTTTTTGTTGCAATGATAAATGGGAGTGTTTTCTTGATTTCACTTTCAGATTTTTCATCATTAGTGATGAAAAATCATTTTTCATCCTATTCCTGGCATAGGAATGCCAGCGATTTCTGTGCATTAATTTGGTATCCTGCTACTTTACCAAATTCATTGATTAGCTCTAGTAGTTTTCTGGTAGCATCTTTAGGATTCTCTATGTATAGTATCATGTCATCTACAAACAGTGACAGCTTTACTTCTTCTTTTCCAATGTGGATTCCTTTTATTTCTTTTTCTTCTCTGATTGCAGTGGCTAAAACTTCCAAAATTTTATTGAATATGAGTGGTGAGAGTGGGCCACCTTGTCTTGTTACTGATCTTAGAGGAAATTCTTTCAGGTTTTCACCATCGAGGACGATGTTGGCTGTGGGTTTGTCATATATGGCCTTTATTATGTTGAGGAAAGTTCACTCTATGCCTACATTTTGCAGGGTTTTTATCATAAATGGGTGTTGAATTTTGTCAAAAGCTTTCTCTGCATCTCTTGAGATGATCATATGTTTTTTCTCCTTCAGTTTGTTAATGTGGTGTATCACATACACCATATTGTTTGCGTATTGATTGATTTGCGTATATTGAAGAATCCTTGCATTCCTGGAATAAACCCCACTTGATCATGGTGTATGATCCTTTCAATGTGCTGTTGGATTCTCTTTGATAGTATTTTGTAGAGGATTTGTACATCGATGTTCATCAGTGATATTGGCCTCTAGTTCTCTTTCTTTGTGACATCCTTTTCTGGTTTTGGTATCAAGGTGACAGTGACCTCGTAGAATGAGTTTGGGAGTGTTCCTCCCTCTGCTATATTTTGGAAGAGTTTGAGAAGGATAGGTCTTAGCTCTTCTCTAAATGTTTGATAGAATTCGCCTGTGAAGCCATCTGGTCCAGGGCTTTTGTTTGTTGGAAGATTTTTAATCACAGTTTCAACTTCAGTGCTTGTGATTGGTCTGTTCATATTTTCTATTTCTTCCTGATTCAGTCTTGGCAGGTCGTGCATTTCTAAGAATTTGTCCATTTCTTCCAGGTTGTCCATTATATTGGCATAGAGTTGTTTGTAGTAATCTCTCATGATCTTTTGTATTTGTGAAGTGTCCGTTGTTACTTGCCCTTTTTCATCTCTAATTCTATTGATTTGAGTCTTCTCCCTTTTTTTCATGATGAGTCTGGCTAATGGTTTATCAATTTTGTTTATCTTCTCAAAGAACCAGCTTTTAGTTTTATTGATCTTTGCTATCATTTCCTTCATTTCTTTTTCATTTATTTCTGATCTGGTTTTATGCTTTCTTTCCTTCTGGTAACTTTGGGGTTCTTTTGTTCTTCTTTCTCTAACTGGTTTAGGTGCAAGGTTAGGCTGCTTATGCGAGATGTTTCCTGTTTCTTAAGGTAGGATTGTAGTGCTATAAACGTCCCTCTTAGAACTGCTTTTGCTGCAACCCGTAGGTTTTGGGTCATCGTGTCTCCATTGTCATTTGTTTCTAGGTATTTTTTTGATTTCCTCTTTGATTTCTTCAGTGATCACTTCGTTATTAAGTAGTGTATTGTTAAGCCTCTATGTGTTTGTATTCTTTACAGATCTTTTCCTGTAATTGATATCTAGTCTCATAGCATTGTGGTTGGAAAAGATACTTGATAAAATTTCAATTTTCTTAAATATACCAAGGCTTGATTTGTGACCCAAGATATGATCTACCCAGGAGAATGGTCCATGAGCACTTGAGAAAAATGTGTATTCTGTTGTTTTTGGATGGACTGTCCTATAAATATAAATTAAGTCCATCTTGCTTAAAGTATCATTTAAAGCTTGTGTTTCCTTATTTGTTTTCATTTTGGATGATCTGTCCACTGGTGAAAGTGGGGTGTTAAAATCCCTTCCTATGAATGTGTTACTGTCAATTTCTCCTTTTATGGCTGTTAGTATTTGCCTGATGTATTGAGGTGCTCCTATGTTGTGTGTATAAATATTTACAATTGTTATATCTTCTTCTTGGATCGATCCTTTGATCAGTATGTAGTGTCCTTCTTTCTCTCTTCTAATAGTCTTTATTTTAAAGTCTATTTTGTCTTATATGAGAATTGCTACTCTAGCCTTCTTGTGGTTCCATTTGCATGGAATAACTTTTTCCATCCCCTAACTTTCAGGCTGTATGTGTCTGTAGGTCTGAAGTGGGTCTCTTGTCAACAGCAAATATATGGGTCTTGTTTCTGTATCCATTCAGCCATTCTGTGTCTTTTGGTGGGATCATTTAGTCCTTTTATATTTAAGGTAATTATAGATATGTATGTTCCTATTCCCATTTTATTAATTGTTTTGGGTTTGTTATTATAGGTCTTTTCCTTCTCTTGTGTTTCCTGCCTAGAGAAGTTCCTTTAGCATTTGGTTTAAAGCTGGTTTGGTGGTGCTGACCTCTCTCAGCTTTTGCTTGTCTGTACAGGTTTTCATTTCTCCATCAAAACTGAATGAGATCCTTGCCGTGTAGATTAATCTTGGTTGCAGGTTTTTCTCCTTCATCACTTTAAATATGTCCTGCCACTCCCTTCTGGCTTGCAGAGCTTCTGCTAAAAGATCAGCTGTTAACCTTATAGGGATTCCCTTTTGTGTTATTTTTCCCTTGCTGCTTTTAATATGTTTTCTTTGTATTTAAATTTTGACAGTTTGATTAAATGTGTCTTGACATATTTCTCCTTGGATTTATCCTTTATGGGACTCTCTGTGCTTCCTGGACTTGATTAACTATTTCCTTTCCCATATTAGGGAAGTTTTCAACTACAATCTCTTCAAATATTTTCTCAGTCCCTTTCTTTTCCTCTTCTTCTTCTGGAACCCATATAATTCGAATGTTGGTACGTTTAATATTGTCCCAGAGGTCTCTGAGACTGTCCTTAGGTCTTTTCATTCTGTTTTCTTTATTCTGCTCTGCACAATTTTTTTCCCACTATTTTGTCTTCCAGGTCACTTATCCATTCTTCTGCCTCAGTTATTCTGCTATTGATCCCATCTAGAGTATTTTTTATTTCGTTTATTGTGTTGTTCATCATTGTTTGTTTCATCTTTAGTTCTTCTAGGTCCTTATTAAATGTTTCTTGCATTTTGTCTATTCTATTTCCAAGATTTTGGATCATCTTTACTATCATTATTCTGAATTGTTTTTCAGGTAGACCGCCCATTTCCTCTTTATTTGTTAGCTCTGGTGGGTTTTTATCTTGCTCCTTCATCTGCTGTGTTTTCCTCTGTCTTCTCATTTTGCTTATCTTACTGTGTTTGGGGTCTCCTCTTTGCAGGCTGCAGGTTCGTAGTTCCCGCTGTTATTGGTGTCTCTCTCCAGTGGCTAAGGTTGGTTCAGTGGGTTGAGTAGGCTTCCTGGTGTAGGGGACTAGTGCCTGTGTTCTGGTGGATGAAGCTGGATCTTTTCTTTTTGCTGGGTAGGTCCACGTCTGGTGGGGTGTTTTGGGGTGTCTGTGCACTTATTGTGATGTTAGGCAGCCTCTCTGCTAATGGGTGGGATTGTGTTCCTGTCTTGCTAGTTGTTTGGCATAGGGTGTCCAGCACTGTAGTTTGCTGGTTGTTGAGTGAAGGTGTGTGCTGGTGTTGAGATGGGGATGTCTGGGAGATTTTCGCTGTTTGATATTATGTGGAGCTGGGTGGTCTCTTGTGGACTAGTGTCCTGAAGTTGGCTCTCCCACCTCAGAGGCACAGCACTGACTCCAGGTTGCAGCACCAAGAACCTTTCATCCATGCAGCTCAGAATAAAAGGGAGAAAAAGTAGAAAAAACTAATTAGTAGAAGTAGAAAGAAAGGAGGAAAGAGAGAAAGAAAGGAGGGAGGGAGGGAGGGAGGAAGAAAGGAAGGAGGGAAGGATAAAAAAAGAAATAAAGAAAGAAAATAAAGTAAAATCAAATAAAATAAGATAAAATATAATAAAGTTATTAAAATACAAAATAATTATTAAGAAAAATAATTTTTTAAAAAACGGACGGATAGAACTGTAGGACAAATGGTGGAAGCAAAGCTATACAGACAAAATCTCACACAGAAGCATACACATACACACTCACAAAAAGAGGAAAAGGGGAAAATATCATAAAACTTGCTCTCAAAGTCCACCTCCTCAGTTTGGGATGATTTGTTGTCTAAAGGAGGGTAAGAAGGAAAGATAGAAAGACAGAAAGGAAGAAAGAAAGAAGATAAAGTAAAATAAAATAAAGTTATTAAAATAAAAAATTATTTTTGAAAAAAAAAACTGATGCATAGAACCCTGGGACAAATGGTGGAAGCAAAGCTATACAGACAAAATCTCACACAGAAGCATACACATGCACACTCACAGAAAAAGGAAAAGGCGAAAAAATCATAATTCTTGCTCTCAAAGTCCACCTCCTCAATTTGGGATTATTTGTTGTCTATTCATGTATTCCACAGATGCAGGGTACATCAAGTTGATTGTGGAGCTTTAATCCACGGCTTCTGAGGCTTCTGGGAGAGATTTCCCTTTATCTTCTTTGTTCTCACAGCTCCCTGGGGCTCAGCTTTGGATTTGGCCCCTCCTCTGCGTGTAGGTCGCCGGAGGGCGTCTGTTCTTCACTCAGACAGGACGGGGTTAAAGGAGCAGCTGCTTCAGGGGCTCTGGCTCACTCAGGCCAGGGCGGATGATGGTCATGGAGTGCGGGGAGAGCCTGCGGTGGCAGAGGCCGGCGTAATGCTGCACCAGTCCGAGGCATGCTGTGTGCTCCCTCTGGGAATTTGTCCCTGGATCCCGGGACCCCGGCAGTGGTGGGCTGCACAGGCTCCCCGGAAGGGGGTGTGGATAGTGACCTGTGCTCGCCCACAGGCTTCTTGGTGGCGGCAGCAGCATCCTTAGTATCTCATGCCCGTCTCTGGGGTCCGCACTTTTATCCGTGACTCACACCCGTCTCTGGAGCTCCTTTAAGCAGTGCTCTTAATCCACTCTCCGCGAACACCAGGAAACAAAGAGAGAAGAAAAAATCTCTTGCCTCTTCGGCAGGTCCAGACTTTTCCCCGGACTCCCTCCTGGCTAGCCATGGTGCACTAACCCCCTGCAGGCTGTGTTCACGCTGCCAACCCCAGTCCTCTCCCTGCGCTCTGACCGAAGCCCAAGCCTCAGCTCCCAGCCCCACCCATCCCGGTGGGTGAGCAGACCAGCCTCTCGGGCTGGTGAGTGCCGGTCGGCACCGATCCTCTGTGCGGGAATCTCTCCGCTTTGCCCTCCACACCCCTGTTGCTGTGCTCTCCTCCACAGCTCCGAAGCTTCCCCCCTCCGCCACCCACAGTCTCCGCCCGCGAAGGGGCTTCTAGTGTGTGGAAACCTTTCCTCCTTCACGGCTCCCTCCCACTGGTGCAGGTCCCATCCCTATCCTTTTGTCTCTGTTTTTTCTTTTGCCCTACCCATGTACGTGGGGACTTTCTTCCCTTTTGGGCGGTCTGAGGTCTTCTGCCAGCATTCAGTAGGTGTTCTGTAGAAGTTGTTCCACGTGTAGATGTATTTCTGCTGTATCTGTAGGGGAGGAAGGTGATCTCTGCGACTTACTCTTCCGCCATCTTCCCTCCTGTTTTGTGGATTCTTGTGGCTTTTCTATATATGATTTTGTCATCTAAAATAGGAATAATTTTATTCCTTTCTTTCCAATTTGGATGCCTTTTATTTCTTATTCTGGCATAATTTTCCTGGCCAGTATCTACAGTACAATGGTGAATAAGCATGGAAAGAATGGAAATAATTGACTTGTTTCTGATATTACAGGAAAATATTCTTTCTTTCACCATTATGATGATAGATGCCTTTATTTTCGTAGATGCCCTTTATTGGTTTGAGACCACTTCTTTTTTTCCTAGCTTGTTGAGTGTTTTTATAATGAAAAGTTAATTGGATTGTGTCAAGTTCATTTTCTGTGTCTATTGAGATGATTTTGTGTTTCTTTTAGTCCTTATTCTATTAAGAGACTGCATTACCTTGACTCATTTTCAAATATTGAGCCAATCTTGCATTCCTGGGATAAATTAATCATGGTGCACAATCCTTTTAATATGCTGCTGGATTTGGTTTGCTAGTATTTTGTTATGGAGTTTTGCATCTATATTCATAAGGGATATTGGTTCTTAGTTTTCTTTTGTTTTGATGTCATTCTATGCTTTTGTATCATGATAATACTGGTCTCATACACTGAGTTTGAAGGTGTTACCACACCTACTTTTTGAAAGAATTAGTGAAGAGTTGCCATTAAAAAAAAAAAACACCTTTATAGAAATCACCAGAGAAGCCACCTGGGCCTAGCCTTTGCTTTATCTGAAGTTGTTTGATTAGCAATCCAACCTTTTTACTTGTTAAAGTTCTGCCTATTCTGATTTTCTATTTCTTCTTTAGTCACTTTCAGTAGATTGTGCATTTATAGGAATTTGTTGTTTGTATCTTAGTTAATCCACTGTCATATGGTTGTTCATAGTATTCCCTTGTCATTCTGTTTACTTCTACAAAGTTAGTAGATATGTCCCCATTTTCATCAAAGATTTTAATAATTTGAGCCTGCTTTTTTTCTTTTTTCTTCTTTCTTTCTTTCTTTCTTTCTTTCTTTCTTTCTTTCTTTCTTTCTTTCTTTCTCTCTCTCTCTCTCTCTCTCTCTCTCTCTCTCTCTCTCTCTCTCCCTCTCTCTCTTTCTTTTGTAGGTTGGTCTTGCTAAAGGCTTGCCAATTGCATTGATCGTTTTCAACAACCAGATTTTGGTTTTGTTGATTTTCTCTATCGATTTCTATTTTCTATTTAATTTATCTCTGCTAAATATTTATTTTCTTCCATCTGCTTTGTTTTCTGTTTAGTTTTCTCTTCTATTTTTAATTTTATTTTTAAGGTGGAAGATTAAATTATTATCAGAAACCTTTCTTATTCTCTGATGTAGGTATTTACATCTGAACCCTGAGTACTGTTTTCACTGCATCCAATAAGTTTTGGTATGCTGTGTTTTTATCTTCAATCATCTGAAAGTATTTTCTAATTTCCTAATGACTTCTTATTTAACCCACTGGTTATTTAGAAGTATGTTATTTAATCTCCACATATTTTTTAATCTCCCTAATTTCCTTCTGTTATTTGTTTCTAATTTTATTTTATTGTGATGCATTATTACAATTGTTTCAAGTTTATTGAGACTTATTTTATGTCCTAACATATGGTCTATTCTGGATAATGTTCCATACGTACTTGAAAAGTAAGTGTATTCCGTTGCTTTGTAGAGTGTTCTGTATCTGTCTGTTAGGTCCATTGGTTAACAGTATTGTTCAGTTCTATGATGTCCTTGTTCATCTTTTTTCTAATTGTTCTATCCAAACTTCAAAGTGTAGTATTCGAATCTCAAGCTATTATTGTTTAATTGTCTATTTCTCCTAAAAATTCAGTCACTGTTTGATTCATGTGTTTTGGGGCTCTGTTGTTAAGAGCATATATATTTATAATTGTAGTGTCTTATGACTGATTGATCCTTTTATAATTATAAAATGTGATTCTCTTTCTCTAATAACACTTTTTGGTTTTAAGTCTATTTTGTTTGATGTTAGTATAGCTACTCCAGCTCTATTTTGGTTACTATTTGCATGGCATATTTTTTCCATTCTTTTACTTACAAACTATTTGTGTCTTTTGAATCATACATATACATAGCTTATAGTTGAATTGTGTTTTGTTATCCATTCTGCCAGTCTCTAAATTTGAGAATTTAAGCTATTTACATTTAATGTGAATGCTGGTAAGGTAGGGTTTATGTCTGCCAGCTTGCTATATATATTGTCTTTTCTCATTCCTTTATTCCTTCATTACTTCTGTCTTTGGTAGTAAATAAATATAATATAGTGTACTATGTAGTTCCTCTGTTGTTTCTTCCATATATATTTTTGGTTATTTTCTTGGTGGTTACTATGGGGATTACCATTAATTCTTAATTTACTACAATCTAGGTGGAATTCATGTCAACTTAATTTCAATAGCATATAAAAACTTTGTTTCTATGTCATTCCATTCTTCTCACGTCTTATTTAATCCATTTATCTGTTGATGGACATTTAGGTTCTTTCCATGTCTTGGCAATTGTAAATGATGCTGCAATAAACATGGGGGTGCAAGTATCTTTCTTTTTTAACATCTCTATTGGGGTATATTTGCTTTACAATGGTGTGTTGGTTTCTGCTTTATAACAAAGTGAATCAGTTATACATATACATATGTTCCCATGTCTCTTCCCTCTTGCATCTCCCTCCCTCCCACCCTCCCTATCCCACCCCTCCAGGCGGTCACAAAGCACCAAGCTGATATCCCTGTGCCATGCGGCTGCTTCCCACTAGCTATCTACCTTACGTTTGTTAGCGTATATATGTCCATGCCTCTCTCTTGCCCTGTCACAGTTCACCCTTCCCCCTCCCCATATCCTCAAGTCCATTCTCTAGTAGGTCTGTGTCTTTATTCCTGTCTTACCCCTAGGTTCTTCATGACATTTTTTTCTTAAATTCCATATATATGTGTTAGCATACGGTATTTGTCTTTTTCTTTCTGACTTACTTCACTCTGTATGACAGTCTCTACATCCATGCACCTCACTACAAATAACTCATTTTTGTTTCTTTTTATGGCTGAGTAATACTCCATTGTATATATGTGCCACATCTTCTTTATCCATTCATCTGTTGATGCACACTTAGGTTGCTTCCATGTCCTGGCTATTGTAAATAGAGCTGCAATGAACATTTTGGTACATGACTCTTTTTGAATTATGGTTTTCTCAGCGTACATGCCCAGTAGTGGGATTGCTGGGTCGTATGGTAGTTCTATTTGTAGTTTTTAAGGAACTTCCATACTGTTCTCCATAGTGGCTATATCAAATTACATTCCCACCAACAGTGCAAGAGGGTACGCTTTTCTCCACACCCTCTCCAGCATTTATTGTTTGTAGATTTTTTGATGATGGCTATTCTGACTGGTGTGAGGTGATATCTCATTGTAGCTTTGACTTGCATTTCTCTAATGATTAATGATGTTGAGCATTCCTTCATGTGTCTGTTGGCAATCTGTATATTTTCTTTGGAGAAATGTCTATTTAGGTCTTCCACCCATTTTTGGATTGGGTTGTTCATTTTTTTCGTATTGAGCTGCATGAGCTGCTTGTAAATTTTGGAGATTAATCCTTTGTCAGTTGCTTCATTTGCAAATATTTTCTCCCATTCTGAGGGTTGTCTTTTGGTCTTGTTTATGGTTTCCTTTGCTGTGCAAAAGCTTTGAAGTTTCATTAGGTCCCATTTGTCTATTTTTGTTTTTATTTCCATTGTAACAAAAAGAATAAAATATCTAGGAACAAACCTATGAAAGGAAACAAAAAACCTGTATGCAGAAAATTATAAAACACTGATGAAAGAAATTAAAGATGATACAAGGAGATGGAGAGATATACCATGTTCTTGGATTGGAAGAATCAACATTGTGAAAATTAGTCTACTGCGCAAAGCAATCTACACATTCAGTGCAATTCCTATCAAATTACCAATGGCATTTTTCACAGAACTAGAACAAAAAACTTCACAACTTGCATGGAAACACACAAGACGCTGAATAGCCAAAGCAATCTTGGGAAAGAGAAACAGGTCTGGAGGAATCAGGCTCCCGGAATTCAGACTATACTACAAAGCTACAGTAATCAAGACAGTATGGTACTGGCTCAGAAACAGAAATATAGATCAATGTAACAGGAAAGAAAGCCCAGAGATAAGCCCACACACATATGGTCACCTTATCTTTGATAAAGGAGGCAAGAATATGCAGTAGAGAAAAGGCAGCCTCTTCAATAAGTGGTGCTGGTAAAACTGGACAGCTACATGTAAAAGACTGAAATTAGAACACTTCCTAACACCATACAAAAAAATTAACTCAAAACGGATTAAAGACCTAAATGTAAGGACAGACACCATCAAACTCTTAGAGGAAAACATAGGCAGAACACTCTGTGACAAAAATCACAGCAAAATCCTTTTTGACCCACCTCCTAGAGAAAGGGAAATAAAAACAAAACTAAGCCAATGGGTTTTTTGTTTTTATTTTTTGATATTGAGTTACATGAGCTATCTATGTATTTTTGGCATTAACACTTTATCATTCATATTATGCATATATTTTCTCCCATTCAGTAGGCAGTCTTTTTGTTTTGTTGATGGATTCCTTAGCTGTGCAAAAGCCTTTAAGTTTAATTAGTTCCCATTTGTTTATTTTTGCTTTCTTTTCTTTAGGAGACAGATCTAAAATAATACTGCTATTATTTATGTCAAAGAGTATTCTGCTTATGTTTTCTTCTAGGAATTTTATGGTCTTAGCCATTAGTCTTACTGAGAATCTCTTGTACATGATGAGTTGCTTCTTTCTTGCTGCTTTCAAAATTCTCTCTTTGGCTTTGGCTTTTGAGTATGTATCTAGGTGTGAATTTAAAAAATATTTCCCTACTTGGAGTTCATTGAGCTTCTTGTACTTGCAGATTGTTTTCCATCAAATTGGAAAGTTTTTTGACATTATATCTTAAAATATTTTGTCTACCCTTTTCTATCCTCTGCTTCTACAACTCCCATTATGTGTATGTTGGTACACTTGAAGGTGTCCCACAGACCTCTGAGGTGCTACTCATTTTTCTTCATTCACTTTCCTTTCTGTTTCTCTAATTGGTTAATTTCAATTGTTATCAAGTTTACTGATTCTTCTTCTGCCTGCTTTAATCTCCGTTAGTGAATTTTTCTTCTCTTTATTGATTTTTATCCTTTCAGTTATTGTACTTTTCAACTCTAGTATTTCTAGTTGGTTCCTGTTTTATAAATTCTGTCTCTTTATTGATATTCGTTATTTGGCTTGAATTGTCCTCATTCTTTTAGATTTTTGCACAATCTTTCCTTTGGTTTATTTCTTTTTTAACAAATTTAGTTGATTTAAAATCTTTATCTAGTAAGTCCAGTATCTCTGCTTCCTCAGGGATGGTTTGTATTCATTGCTTTTTTATATGTTTATGGGCTCTACTTTCTAGTTTCTTTGTATATCTTATATTTTTGTTGAAAATTTGACTTTTTAAATAATATAATATGGCAAATCTAGAAATCTGACTCTCTCTTTCTCTCTCCAGGGCTTGTTTTTGGCACTGCTTATTGTACTAGTTACTGTTTGTTTGTTCAGTAACTTTTCTAAGATAATTTTAAGTAGTCTCTTGTATTCTTTGTCATGGATTGCCACTGAAGTCTCTGCTTGGTAGCTTAGTGGTCAGCTACTGATTGGGTAGATATCTCCTCAAATACTTAGAACCACTAAAACTCCCAGGGCTCTGTTGCCTTTTGAACTATGTCTTCAACACTTACCCAGGAAGTTTATAACTGTGCTGTAGTCTTCACTTCCTGCTAATGCAGAGCCTCAAGGCTAGCCAGAGGAAAGAACTTATGATGTTCTCATGTCTTTCCTGAGCATGCACAAAACCCTAGGCATGTCTGTGGTCTTCTAGATTACCAGGAATGTGTCAGAGATTTTCAAAGTCTCTATGAACATCTAATTACTTTTTTTTCTTTTAAGTTTTCTGGCTAGTTTCTTGTTTACCTCAACTATTATCTCTTGCCTCAGGCAGCTGTGTGATAAATACATCCCTTCCCTGGGGACAGTTTTAGCACTGGGTGACCAATAAATATAAGGCTTTTGAGTCAGGTCTTTCAGGGAACCACCACACAGGTCAAATAATGACAATTGTTTGGGAATTAAATCTGCTCTGTCCACTCCAGCACCTAGAATGGGGTTTATTTTCAAGGCTACTACTGGCCTGGGGCAGGCCTGGGGCAGGGTGATAGGGTTGGGGTAAGTTAAAATGCCACAGAGCTCCCTGTTCTTAACACGACTGGGGTGTTTTTCTTCCATAAATGCTACTTGGGTTGATGCAAATCTTTGGCTAATTTCCCCAAATCTGAAAGAAAAAAGTTATGAATTTTTTTCAGTTATTTCATTGCTTTTGTGAAGAAGTGAATATTTGGAGGTCATTACTCTACCATTTTTACTGACATCACCACACCCACCTTCTTTGTAATCCTTCTAAGACCCTCTCAAGAGAATGAATAGCTAAATTTCAATCAGAAGTTAGTTAAAACAAAATGTTTTCCCATCCAGATTAATTAAGGACCTGACTGGCCCTAACTTACTTCCCATTTTCCCTAAGGCATTCAACTGTTCACTCAAAGGTGCCAGGGCCCTTGAATGGACTCCCTTTTCCTTGCAGATTCCTCAAAACTACTCGAGACCAAGACTAAGGCACCTCCAACCATGCAATCCCCCTTCGAAGGTGAGTTTTACTAGGGTTCTGCAGGAGTAGGAAAGGTCTGAAATGGCTTCATAGAAGCCAAGAGAGGAGGCCCAATGCCATTAGATGGGTAATAAGAGGTCATTGTGTTCTCCGGAAAGAAATTAGTAGTAAAGAAATGGAAATAAGAAAGATTTAAGGGTCATGATGAAGTGGAATCATGAATATATATATTCTTCTTTGTGAAAATGTTTGAGGCAAAAGGAAGGAGAGAATTTGAAAAATCCCATGGGAAAAGTGAAAAAAGAAAAAACTGTGACTTCTGCTTTGCTCCTAGTCTGATTTGCTATAGGACTTTAGGTATATTGTCTCCCCTCTATTGGCGTTCTTCCCATCATAAACAGTGAAAAACTAAGATACCTCACTTTATGGTAATAGTGGTCAGTGACATGGCCAGGAATTGCAGAAAGCTTAGCACAGATACCCACAGAAGGACTTCAGACTTTGCAGCCACCCTCCACCTCACAGTTACTTGCTGGAAGAGAGGCCTCTAACCCTAACACACTTGTTATCATAGCAACATCCACAGTGAACTCATCCCAGGGCTGGATCACTGAAGTGGATGGCTACGTTGGAAAGACAAGTGCTGGGCCAGGTAAGGGCAATGTTAAGACTTCTAGCTTTCCCTTTTGGCTGTGAACTTTGTAACTGAAATTTTCCACTATATACAATGTTCTATGTCATTCAAATGCCCAGTCCAATCAGCCATCAACCAGTGGGTCTGAAATAACTTGTTTATACGTGGAGTCTCTAGCTTCTCTCAAGTCTTTCTCATGGGCCTAGGGTTTTGTTTGTCTCTCTGGCTAGCTAAGAAATTTAGGAGAAGATGGAAAAGAAAGAAGTGTGAGCTGGTCTGGACTGATCCTTGGAGTTGCTAGATTCATTTTCAACCAGATACCACTTGGTCTTGTTTTACCTCCTAGGAAATGGTCTGCCTATCTTTGCCATAATTCTCATCATCTCCTTCTGCTGTATTGTGGTCACCACAATGACTTATATCATGGTCTGCCGGAAGACATCCCAACAGGGTGAGTGATAAGTATGATTGGGTGGCTCTTGCTCATTTATTCATTCATTCAGCAGTATAGTTGAGCATAAACTCAGTATCAAGCACTATGTTAGGCACTTCAAAGGGCTCCTAGCCTAGTTTGAAAGTGAGGGTAGGGGGTCCATGGAGACAGACCTGCAAGGCAACAATGACAATACAACTTATGAAAGTTAATTCACAAATCTTTGGTACCCAACTGAGTACAGTATCTATGTAATGAGTTTTCTAATGAGGATGCAAGAGAAGGAGAAGTCACAGTCCTTGACCTCAAGTTGCTTACAATTTGATTAATGGAATCAAGGTAGAAGTGTGGAGTTTATCAATAACAATACATAGCTATAAAGGCTATGGACTCAAAGCCTGGAGAAGACAATCAGTGCTAAAGGTATCCAGAGGACAGGGGAGTCAGTTAGGGCTAGAGTAATTAGCAAGGGATTTCAGAAGGAGGTGGGGCTTAGACCATTCCTTGGAGGATGAAAACCATTTGAAAGGGAGCAATAGTCTAGGAAGGAGAAACTACAAGAATAAATGGGTAAAATGGTGAAATATGAATGTGAGTGGGGTCATCAATAAAGAAAATTCATGTAACCAAGCAATAGAGAAATACAGGGGAAAAGGAAAGCTTATTCCTGATTATAGAAGGTCTTGAATGACAGGTTAAGGAATCTGGACTTTCTTCTCTAAGCCTTGCATTAAAAATTACTAAAAAATATTTAAGCCGAGGAGTGACATGATTACAGTGTAGTTGTCAGGGTCATTTAACATCTATTTGCCAGCAGAGGAGGAAAAAGAATTTGAATGTTGATTTATAAGTAAAACCTAACTGCACTTCAGTTCCTGTTGCACTAGCTATTTTAACTAGCATTTGTGTGTCTCTTCGTTTGTAGTAGCTCTTACTCCCAAATAGTCTGGTTTCTACCATGGGTCTCTCCAACCAAAAAGGAGAAGGGAGCCTTGAGTGTTTCCTTTTCCTGGGTCTCAAGTGTAAGCTCTGGTCTTGGCCAACTGCCATGGCTACGACCCATGAGGCTAAACTTGGATGTGGAGATATCTCAAGTGGTCACAAATCCCAGGAGTACTAAAAGGAAAACATTCATTATAGTCTCAATGAGACTGGATATAAACTGTAATCATATGATTATTTTCCTTTCAAAAACAGTCCAGGGTTCCTCATGACTCAGGGGGTAGAGGTCAAAATGTAGCATTCTATTCAAAGCCCTCTATAATGTGGCTCTGGCCTATCTTGTCAATCCCCACCATGCCTTTATACTTATTTTCATTTCCAGACACTGGAGTCAAGCAGGCAAATTGGCCACACACCTCATGCCTTTATAATTTTTCCTTCCTGGATTGCCTTCCCAGAATTCCTGCTTTCTACCTCTCTATAAGGGAGACAGCCTTAGGGCATCAATCCAATTTAACATGTAGTTATTGAGTGCCTACTATGTACCATGCATTAGGCATATAAAAATGAAAAAGACCCTACAATATAGGAGCTGCCAGGCCAACTGGGGAGGTAAGACATGGAAATACAGGGCTCTATCACAAAGTAAAATTGCTGCAGCATGCCGTGTTTGCTTTGTTGTGGTTTAATGTATGCATTGCCTGTTGCATCTCCGAAAGATTACAAGCTCCTAGAGGGCAGTACCAAGAGATATCTATCTTCGTACTAGGCTAGAGCCTTTAAGCCTGCATGGAATGTAGATACTTCTCCTCCACTGACACTAGGGGGCAATGGTGACTTATTCCAAGATCTTTCCTGGGTGCAGGGTGGGGATAAGTGAATTTGGGAATGGCTCAAACCAAAGTCCCAGACATCAGACTAATTCAGACCCTTTTACCTGGGCTCTGGATGGCTGCCAAGTTTCTCACAAGGACTGCCTGGGGATCTTTGGCAAGATTCCTGGGTGGAGAGTGGATCCAGTTCCAGTGTCCCTCCCCCCACCATACCAAGCAAATGCTCCAGCCCAATGTCCAGAGTCAGTCAAAGATGACAGTGATAAAGTGTGCTTCCTTTTCATTTCCCTGATAAATCTGCATCCCTGTATTTCAACTCACCTTCCCAACAGCTCCTATTTGTTGGAAGGCTGAGACATATTGAGATCCCCCTTTCTGTCTCCCCTTCCCTTACCTTTTGACAAGTACTCATGCTTGGCTCTTACTCACTCCCCATGGAGACTTCTGACTTGATTCTTCCTTTTTTTCCAGAGCATGTCTGTGAAGTGGTCAGGTAAGATAACCTCTCTTCTTTTATCTTCTGACCCATTCCTTGCCCTCGATTTTGTTCGTCACTGGCATAGAGGAAAGGGGGTTTGGCACAGGCCCAATCTTAAGCCCAGAGGCCTTCAGGGTCAGGGCACAACTTCCTTCCCTCTCTGAAGCATCTTCTGTGGTACTGTCCTGGCCTATTGAACACACAAAATAATTCAGGTCCTCTAGCCCTCCATTCCCAGAATCCCTGGGTGGCAAGTGCCTGAGGGTCAGTTGGCAAGAATTGGGGCAGAAAAGTGGGAAACCAGGGTACCAGATTCAAGTTTCTTCTCATGGATGGTGGGCTCTTGGAACACAGGGTGCATGCCGGGGAGGCCAGTGACTCTGGTGAAACCATGAGGGTGGCCATCTTCACAAGTGGCTGCTCCAGTGAAGAGCCAGCTTCCCAGACACTGGACAACGACTACTCTGATGAACCTTGCCTGGGCCAGGAGTACCAGATCATCGCCCAGATCAACAGTGACTATGCTCGCCTGCTGCACACGGTTCCCCCAGATTATGAGCTTCTGGTCACCAAGGGCAAGAGCAGCTGCTAAAAATGTCCTACTGGGCCAAAGTCTGTTGACATAATTGCCTATTCATCCCTGGCATTCTGCATGGCCCCTTTCCCTGCTATCTTTATTCCTGGATAGTCCAAAGTGTCTTCCTTGCCAACACTGGGGTTGCTAAGAGTGAATGGCTTTGCCTAAGAAGTTACCATATGCACCTCAAGCAAGCCTGCTGCTGGATCATGCCTTAGGCCCTTCTAGTGTCCCTGCCTGGAGTTTCCATTGCTTCACTCCAAACACCAGAGGGAAGTGCCTATAGCACTAGGACTTGGTCATCATGCATCCAGACACCAGTCAACTTTGGCCTCTTACCACTGAATGACCAGAGGGAGGCTCAGCTCTGGCAGCTCAGGGAACCAGTTAGGTTTAGGATCACTTCCTTTTCTCTAGTGCCAGATAGCTTTTAATTGAGATTGTCATGTAAGAGGCCAGGGTTCAGTTCTGCTCCTGTACTGTGAGTCTAGTGCTCTGGTATTCTTCTGATGCTCAATAAATATCTAAACATAACAGCAACTTTGGTCATATTGGTCCTCTCTCAAGGACCTACCAAGAGTGATTAAAGTGAGACTAGTTGAGATGGTTGGGCCCCTGGGAGTATGGATAGCACCTTTGCTTTTTTGTTTTTTCCTTCTTCCCACCTATGCTACCCTTACCTCATTTCAGCAGTGAGCTCACTGGAACACAATGAACATTTGGTAAAACAGTACTCAACTGCCTTCTATTCCCTTTTTAATCATCCTGCCAGCTCCACCTGGGTGACTCTTCCCAGGTCAATTGGAAACCTAAAAAAGCGGACTGTGGGTGCAGAGATAAAGAGATCCCCCTTTCTCCAAAGTATGAATGCATCACCCTCAAGGATTTCCACCTCCTAGAATCCTAAAATCTTTGGAGTAGTTGTACTCTTCATAGATCGTCTTTATCTCTTGGCCCCTTCTTACACTGTGGGGTAGAGGTCAGAGCAGGGAAGTCTCTCTTCTCAAACAGGAATAAGCACTAGGAGTGTGAGTGTGTGTGTGCGTGTGTGTGTGTGTGTTTATCTGTCTGTATATGTGCACACACAATACACCTTTAAATCAGTGTCCTCAGAGAGGAACTGTTCTGGGTCAGTTCAACACTGTTTCCTTTCCCTCAGGTAATGCATGTCAAATCAACTTCTTCACCCTTTATGGAAGCTGACATGTGCCACTTTTGGTTACAATGCAATTCCAAGGTCAGCTCAGGTTTAACCAGCAGCTGCTCCCCTATGAATTGATTACAGAAGTCAAAATCATACATAAAAGTGAACAAAGAGTCCTTCGCTTTACAGGAAGGAACGAAAGTAATGAATCAAGGAGTACATCCATCCCTGGGACCCATAAGCCTTTTGTTGTTGCTACATAAATTGTTCCAGAGTAGGAAAAAATGAAAGTAAACTTCTAAACTCTTTCTATGATGCAGGTTGACACTGATACTGCAAGTTTATTAAATGCCACAAGATAACAAGATAAAACAAGATAAAATTACAGACCTAGGAGCACATATTTATTGCAGCAGGAAACTTCTAGAGATCATCTCTGCCTAAAACCTGATAATCTTTTTCATGCAAGACAAGCCAGTGAGAAAGTCCTAAGTATAAGGCTAGCCCAAATATGCAGGATAGGCTAAACAAAAATGGTATAATGAAACAGGACCTGTCTTAGGCAGGTAGCTGGGTGGAGAAAAGTAGAAGAGTAAAAAGACAAGATCTCCAGAAGAGAGGAAAGATATGAAGTTCCTCTAAGGCAATTTCTCAAATTTTGTTCCATGGAACACTCGATCCAGGAAATGGCCCACAGAAAAACATTTCCATGATCAGATAAGCATGGGAACTGCTTCATTCTATGGCCCTCTCTTGGAGATTTCCAATGGAACATTACAATATTAAAGTCTCTGAAAAATCCTGCAATAAAGCATCTGTATAACTTTTTGTTACCAAGTAATTCCAAAACTTACTTGCCCTCTGAGTCTACATTTTTGCCTTCCTTCTCTGACTCTTGACCCTATTTCTCAGGAAGAAAAACCCTCCATGTTGGCAATTGCCTCACACACCCTATAGCACTGCAGCGACCAAAGTTTAATTGTTTTCTTACAAAATTCCTGGGTAGCATTTGGCCCAAAGGCCCAAAACTAATAGACTAGTGGAAAGTCTATCAACCAATAAACAGTTATTAAGTATTTTCTGTTACCTGAGTACTGTTCTGGGGCTGGAGTAGGGATGGAATGGGGAGACAGCAATTAAGGAAAGAGTATTGTTCTCTAGGAGCTCACAATCTAGTGGGGAATTCAAAAATATCCCCTTCAAAAGTCCACTAACAATTCAAGGTGTACCATTTGGCAGTAGGAGATAAAAGGGTACATACAAGCATCCAGGCAAGGAGTGCTTTGAGAATGAAGAAGGAAAGAGTATAGGTTGACTTTCAAAAGTCCTTGGAGAGACTGGACTTTGGCTTGGCCAAGAAGTATGGGAAAGAATTGGATAAGAAGAGAGAAATGAAGAAGGTGTTCCCAGGAGGAGAAAAAGCATGAAGAAAAGGAGAGAGATAGGTAAGGTCAAAGTGTGTTTAGAAGCCAAGGTTAAGTGTCCAGAAACTGGGTGTCTAAGCCCTGTGATGATGCTTGTGTGAGAATTCAGATGTCCTTTTTAGGGGACTCTGGGAGGGGAATGTGAAGGAAGAAAGTAATGAATAAAGGAGTACTGCCATCCCTGGGGCCCATATGCCTTTTCAAGACTATTGTATCCACCTAGGGCTCCCACTGTGTATAAGCAGAGCTGCTTCATTTCCCCGCCCCCCAACACCCTCAGGTACAATGCTTTAATTCCCTCAAAGTCACCGAAAATAACTTCTGAGAGCTTAGTTGGTATTTGGTGTGTGTTCTTGCATCCAGCTGTCAGTCTATCAGATGTATTTCAACTGTCCTGGCCTGGAGCTGCTAGGCATATGCCGCACTTGGGGTATTTGACAAACTGACACTCTACTACATGGAGTGTCTAACTCAGCTTGTCAAATACACGGAGCGTGGCACTGCAGGAGGCTGGGCCAGGGGCTTCAGTGGGGAGGCAAGATCTTCCTGGGAGATATGGCCCTGGAGGGAAAGAAAGAGAAAGGAGTCACACCCTGAGCACCAGGGAAACTGCAGAGGCTATAGGGACTAGCTGAAGCACCGGAATAAGGAAGTGAACAAAATAGGCAATAAGGCTTCTAACCAGAAGAGGCATCCTTAGGGTATGTAAGAAAAGCCCACTTGATACTGCAGGTGAAACCTCAGTGCTCAGCTGGGGAGGTCCTCAGGCCTGAGTCCTATAGCTATGGCATTTATAGGGATCCGGAGCTCCAATGAGATTCTCTATGCAGCAGAGAATGTACAATTTGGTCATTGTCCTGCCTCCCTGACCTCAGGAAAGGACCAGGTCCCAGAGTCAATGTCCATGTCCCACCTTCCCAACTCTCTCAGTTTATGTTCTCACAGTGTTATGACTATGGACATAGGCTTTGAGTTTAAGCATGGGCATGAATTCTGGCTCTTCCACTGAGTAGCTGAGAAATCTTGGATAAATCATTTCATCTCTTTGAGCTCTAGTTTTCCACATCCACAAAATGGGCATAAGTATAGTACTTACCTAATAAGTTATTGTGAGAATGACATGAAATAATGTATGTAAAGCCCTTAGGTCAGTATTTGATACATAACAAATGCTCCAAAGGAAAAACAAAAGGTGGTTGAACTACCACAAGGAAAGCAAGGGCCATTGACCACTGACTTAACAGGGTCAGGACAATGAAACAGGAATTTCTTATGGTCTCAGACTTACCTAACATGATGCACTTAACAAATCAGGACTCAAGAATAGCAGCTATAAAAGGACCTTCATCTAGTTTCACCTACTCATGTTATAAATGAGGAAATGAAGGCTCACACTGAGGATGAGAGTTGCTAAAGATCATACAAGTTGTACACAGTTTGGGGCTGTGCCCTATGTCACCCTATTATGCCCTCCAGTTTTCCTCACTGGTCCTTTTACCTCCATGCTCTGTATATCTCTCTGGGAAAAGGGAGACACATCAAAAAGGAAGGCAAAATATAGGCAGTGGACTTGGCAGTGAGGTACTGGGATCATTCAACCCACAGCCATCAGAGAAATAAAGAAGCTGCCAGGAGCATGATCAGGCCTGGAACTTCCGAGAGAATTCACTTGGCAATACCCAGATACTGTTGCTAAAAATTCCAGATAGTCCGTGTTAAATTCCTCCCTTTTCCAGATGTGGTAGTTGATCTGTGAGAAAGTAGCTGGCTTATATTATATACTGGCATGAAAAGAGGCAAACATTCCGAGGAACATAAAACTACCCTATGAGGCCAGAAAGCCTTATCCCAGCTAACACAAGTCAGAGGGACTTGTCTTTCAGCAAAAAATCATAGTGCGTTGAAAAAAAAAACACTTAACCCTTTCAGGTAAATGTATGTTGGTAAGCAGATGACATGCTCCTACAATTTGATATCTGAGAGTGACTTCAAACCTAAAGCTCTAAATGATATTTTCCATCCCCTCATTTCCCTCTCTACTTACCCAAGCCATTCCAAGCCACCCAGAAGTGTGGCTTTTTCAGCCAAAGCAACAATCTTGGTCACCAGATATGGCATAGTGGAAAGAATCAGACAAACTTGGATTCTAATGCTGCTTGGGGCACTAATTAGCCAATCATGGCTTTGGGAAAGTTTTCCTTTAGGCTTCAGTTGCCCTTTGAGCTTCAGTTGTCTTCTCTGGAAATGGGGACAAGAAGACTTACCTGGCAAAGTTGTCAGGAAAGTGTTTGGTGAGCTTTCCAGAGCCTCTCATATAGGAGCTCACAGGCACCTTGGCTCAGTCCCTGGAGCTGTGAGTGGAAGCCAATCAAGGAAGCTGATTAATAGAGTTTGAGTTCAGGGTAGTGGGAGAGAGAGAACTGGACTGATGCCTTTCTTCTATCATTACCCTTACTGGCTACCAGCTTCTGTGTGAAGACCTGGATAAACTGAAGATGTCCACAGCCTCCTGAATGCCCTTTCTGACTTCATCAAAAAGGAAGACAGGTATGAGGAGGTTAAAGATTCTTTCTTAGTACATGAAGTTTAAGAGCCTTATAGACCATTTTGCCCCAGTATTAATGGAAAGAGGCAGTGGCTGAGCTGAAACTATATTGGTTTTATTTCCACATTGGATGTTTTAGTCCATGCCTCTCCAACAGAGTGTATATAAGGAAAGCAGGTTCATCTGAGGAAGGTTGGCCAGACCCATAGGAAGAAAAGATGGATATCTACGTGGAGTGATACTGAGGGTCTGTGAAAGTTTTCTCTTGGTCTGTTATACTACATAAAATATCATTTGCTCCCTGTCTACCCTGGGAGGGCTAACACACCAAGCAGTAAGACCTGCTCTGCAACTGACCCAGTTGGGCCCCCTCATACTGGGAGCAGTATGGACTTTTTTTCAGGCATAGTTCAACCCCCTGCTCAACCCTACCCAGAGATATTTACTCAGCATCACTCTCAAGTCCTTTCTCAACAGAGGGCTAAAAACTATCAAAATAAGGGATATAAAAACTAAAAGAGTCTCTAGACACTGTCCATCTAATCCTTCCCCTCCTCTTCTTTTCAGAAGTGGTCAAAAATATGAGTCCTAGAATGGAAAAAGGACTTGTTCAAAGATACACAATGAGTAAATGGCAAAACCAGGACCATTATTTAAATATCCTGATCCTGGTTCCAGAGAACATTCCACTTCCATTTTGCTGTCCCCTAAACAGCCTGTTTGGAGAGGAAATGTCATCCTCCTTTCTCATCATTATAGGCTCCAGGAGAGAAGGGTACCAATGGGACACTTCTTCTCCCCCACCCTTGATCCAGAATTCCTGAGAAGGGTCCAAGGAGAATGGGATGAGCAGATCCAAGCCATATTTGGTAGCCATGGACACTGCCCCAGTTTGGGAATCCAAGCAGAGAGGACAAGTTGATACTATACCTGTTACTGGAGTGGTGCCTTCATCTTGTAGGAGGCATAGGTTCCCTGGTGATGAGTCAAACTGCAGAGACCAGAGGGAACTGGGCTTTATGCTGTGAGCAGGAAGGTCCTATGTTTTGAAGGGCCCTTGGTGTCTTCAAGAGGAAACAGAAATGAGGAAGATAAGGCTGAGGTTAGCCAACGGAAATCTGGGTGCAAAATGACAAAAGAGTGCCGTTGTGAAAGGGTCTCCTACTGAAGCAACAGTCCTCACTGCCATGTCCTCACCCACTGCCAGCTGAACTCCAACAGATACTAACTCCCCAAGCTGCAGAGAGTCTGAGCAGAAAGCCCTGGCTGCCCTAGGCTCGACCTATGGACAGGGAGGTTTCCCCAGATTTACTGAAGGAGTCCTGGAATGTCAAAGCTGAGACATTATCAAATAAAAATCCCCATTGTCAAAATTGAGAAACTGACCCCCTGAGGGATAAAAGGAAATGCCTGATATCAAAAAGAAAATTAGTGGTATATCTAGAATTTGAATCCATTTCTGTCAACTCCAAATCATGTGTTCTCTCACCCTGTCAGAATGCCTCCTAGTCCTGAAACACCCATTTTATCTCCCCTGGCACACAAACATAATTAGCAGGGCCCAGTGAAAAATGAAAAGGAAGGGCCCTTTGTAAAAAAGAAATTAAAAATTCCAGATGGCAACAGCAGAACATTAAGCTAAGTTTGGGGTCTTTCTAAGTATGAGGACCTGTGAAAATTTACAGGTCACATGCCTATGAAGCTGGGCCTGCTAGCACAGCTCTGCCCACAGGTCACATTCTGGCATCCAGGGAGCTCACAGACAGAAAAAAGAAAATTCACATCTATGAAAGTATTTATTATGTGTTTTACATGTGTTATCTCATTTAATCAACAACCATCTAATATGGTATTATCATTATTCCTATTTATAGGTGAGGAAACTGAGACACATGGAAGTAAAGTGGCTTGTCTAAGGACACAAAACTAGGAAATAATGGAGAAGGCAGAATTTGTACTCAGGTCTTTCTGACTTAAAATGTTAAGCTTTTTCTACTCTCCTATGTTGGTTATGAAGAAAGTGGTTGACCTTGAGAAGGAAAAGATAGTGCCAGACACTTAAGTTCAACTGTGACCTTTAGGCTTCATGAGGGACATGACAGTTATGAGAAGAAAGTGAATGACTTCCTAGAGCCTTATGCTCGCAATCCTTGGGCAGTCCCCATTCACAGCCAGGAAGACTTTGGATTCCCATTATGCAGTGCTCTACATCATAAATCCTGATGATATGGCAGACGGGAGAGGCAGTTCTTGCAATGCTTTCAGGGTATACTTACAGGATCACCTTCAATGATTGCAGTGCCCAAGTCTCAGTCCTTGGTCTACATAGAAGAAATAGAACCCTTGACAGTACTCAAGCCTCCGTGAATAATCTATCTAAGCTACATACAGTCATATAAATTCGGGTTCAAGAGAAAAGACCACATCCTGGAAGCCAGGAGTTTGGTGTCCTACTCCCAGATCTGTCAGCTCTGTTCCCTCCCTTAGTCTTAGTTTCCCATTTAACCAACAGAGGCTGAACTAGATGATCTTGGTGGCCTCTCCAACTCAAACATTCCCTGGTTCCTTTATAACCCCTTCCATACCTGCCCCTCTCTCACTATGGTCTTTCCTGTGTATGCAGAGCCTAGAGGCTCTAGGGGACTACCTGGGATAGGAATTCACTTACACTCACACTACTCTGCAGAAAACTTCCTTCTACCAGAATAATTTATTGGCTTAGTCCTTGAAACCAGTTTCCCCAGATCTGGCTTCTAGAAAGATTCAATTCCTTTTTATTTTGGTTTCTGACTAAAGCTTGTGGTGGAGTCAGGGTTGTCCTGTGGGCACTTTTCTAGGGAGGGACCCTTCCTCCCTACTCATATCCTAGAGATTAAGTTCAGCTACCCACTCAGGTTTTTTTCCTCTTATCAGTTAAGGTACTCTCCTAGCTTTTTAACAGGGGCCCTCTGGAAACAATGCCTTCAATTAAAGTAGTAATTAATGATGGCCAACTTGAGCTTCATAGTAGATCCATGAAAGAAAAAACATTAGGGTGGGATTGACATATATACACTAATATGTATAAAATAGATAACTAATAAGAACCTGCTTTATAGCACAGGGAACTCTACTTCACTTCGCTGTACAGTAGAAACTAACACAACACTGTAAAACAACTATACCCGAATTAAAAAAGCATTAGGAGCCAGGAGGATCTACAAATCATACCTACTATGCAAAAGGTCTGAATTAGAGAAAATGGCATGGGGCTCCTCAGAGCTCCTCTTTACCTCACAAACACAAAGCATGTTTGGAAGGGCCAATTTGCAGCAACAGCACAAACGGGACTTTTCCTTTAGGTCTGTTGTCCAACCAAAAGACATAGAGTTCTTCCATTTTGGATGTTCTTTGGCTTGACCATGCTTACGAGGCGGGATGAGGGAGAAGAGAGTTGGATAGGGGGAGCAGGCAGACAGTGCGGGAGTCCCACACTGTAGATACATGCATTTATTCACTCAGTGCTGGAATGAAAATAAACACTGAATTTTGAGTCTGAGTCCCTGTGTCTTGGATCCTGTGTTATAGACCCTGGGTTATAGACCAACCTCTGTAACATTGACTATACACCCTTGAAAAATCATGCACAGCCTGTCTGAGCATCAGTCACTACATCATACTGAGGGATTGTCAGGCTAGAGGGGAGAGGGATTCAGGCATGCACCCAAGGAAATATATATCTCTACAGTGTGAGACAAGTGATTTGATGAAGGTACAAAGTGAAATCAGAAGAGTGGGTAAGAAAGACATGATTCTTCCAGGGCAGAGAGTGAGGAAGTGGTGGTGATTAGAAAGGTTCATAGAAAAGTAGGATTTTAGCTAGATTCTAAAAGATGGGGAAATAAAATAATGATGCTCACTGTCTCTAGAAAGCTTTCTCTGACCACCCCTTTCCTGACAAAATTAATGGCTCCTGGCTTTGCCTGCCTCTAGTCTCAAAAACCTCTCCACACTGCATTTATGTGTCTGTCTCTCCAAAAAGACCAAGAACTGCCAAAAATAGGGCTGTGTCTGATCCCTACCTTTCTTCACAGGTCCAAGGATGAAATAGTTGCCCCAGAACTGTGAGGTGAATAAGTGAATGCATCAGTGCATAAGCAAATGAAAGAGCCCAAGATCCTCACATTCCTTAGCTTACCTCACCTTCATGAAGGAACTGAGAAGCCCCTCTCAACATTGAGTTCAACTTCGTGCTCACCTACCCCCACTTCCTATAGGAAGCCTGTCAAGAAAATGCCCCAGGGACAACTGCAAAGCTGAGGCCACTTCCTGTGCAAGAAGCCAGTGTCCACACACTCCACCTCATCCCTGGTGATTGCTATGTGTATGATTGCACTGGGGCTTCCTCTGAAAGGAAATACAAAGACTGATGCAATGTACAGGGCACCTCCAGGCCAAGACTGAAGAACTTCATGTACTCATGGGCTTGGGGATAGATGTTTCACTGTGAGGTTCCCCACAAACCCAGTGACAATGACAAGAAATGTGGCAGCAATTAACCTACCAACTATAGGTCAACTTTATTCAACAAGGGTGTGTTGAGCACTTACTGGCTGCAAAGCTCTATGGTTGGCACCAAGGGGAAAAATAAATACACAGCAGAGCAGTATTATACATCTAACAGAAATACAATGTGAGCCACAAATTTTCTAATAGCGACATTAAAAATTTGAAATATAAATAGGTGAAAGTAATTTGATAGTATATTTTATTTAACCCAATGCATCCAAGATGTTATCTTAACCAGTAAACAATGTAAAAATGTTTTAATGAGGTATTTTACACTCTTTAAAATGTGGTGTGTGTTTTAAATTTACAGTACACCACAATATGGACTACCTATGTTTCCAGTGTTCAATCGCCACACATAGCTAGTAGTTACCATGTGGGACAACAAAAGTATAAAATGTAGTCCCTGCCCTCAAGGAATTTACAGCCTAGTCCAGGATCCAAATTAATACATAAGCATGTACAAAGAACAAATACTATAGTGGAGGTGAATGTATGGAAAAGAGCAGTGCACCTGAAGTCAGGAGACCCAGACTACAGTCTATTCTCTGCCACTGATTATCTGTGTGACCTTGAGTAAAACCCTCTCCCTCTATGGGCCATATCTACAATGAGGCTGGACTAGATTCATTCACTCAACAAATATATATTGAGAGTTTTCTAAGTATCAAGCATGGTGCGAGGCACTTGGGATACAGAGGAGAGCAAGACACATAAGATGCCTACCTTCTTGGCACTTGCAGTGTGGTGGAAAATAGCTATTGAACAAATAATTACAGGTAAATATGAAAAGAAAGGAGGAATCACAGAAAGCTAGGAGAACACAGGGAACCTAATCCACAAGGCTTGGATAGGTCAAGAAAACCTCTCAAAGGAAGTGACCTTTGAAGTGCGACTGAAGAATAAGAACAAATGACCAGGTGAGCCAAGTGAATAATTGTTGAAAACCCATTCCAAGCAGAAGAAACAGCATGTGTAAAAGCTCTGAGATGGGAAAATATGTGGCATATTCCAAGAAGATAAGGAGGCTGATGTGGTCTGGAATAGAGCAAGCAAAGGAAAGAATAGCTCAAAGCAAAGTGGGAGACGTAACAGGAGGCCAAACTGAGGAAGCCCTTGTATACTATGTTGAGGGTTTGAAACTTATCCAATGTGACATGAGAAACAAGAGAATGTACAAGTGGTGCAATACTCTTCCATCTTCAAGACAAGGAATTCTGGAGTTTAGGCCATGGAACAAAAAGTTAATTCCAACTGGGTGGACTAGAGACTTCACAGAAGAGGCAGCATTTAAAAAGAGCCTTGAAAGATAGTAAGATCAATAGTCAGAGAAGAGCATTCCAGACAAAAAGAAGAACACAAGTAAAAGTGCAGAGGTAGGAAAGAACATGGTGAGCTTGTGTGAATGGAGGGACAACTGATGTAACAGGGTAAATATAAGCTTAAGTATATTTTTGAATATCTATAGATGCACTAGAACAATAGCCACCCCAAAGCCTATCCAACTCACAAAATGTGTTCTGGAAGAAACCAGGCAAAGACCTTGGACCTACCAAGAGAATTTAGTAAGTGCCAGGCACTGTCTCAAGCCCTTTGCATGTATTAGTTTAGTAATATCCTCATAACAACCTTATAAGGGAGATACTAAAATTATCCCCATATGACATAAGAGGAGCTGAGGTTCAGGGAGGTCATGTCACTTGCCCAAATGCTATGCAACAATTTATGAAAGGTAGGAATTTTGAAGCAATCTACAAAAATATATAATATGGCTCTGGTTAAGAAGTAGCAAATTCAAGTCAGTTATCATCTCAGTCTACAAGGGCAGTCTTATTCAGAAAAAAACTCAATTAATTTCCAATTTATGACTATTAGAGGGGTTGAGCTGAGCTGACCCTTGCTTAGCTTCTTGGAAAGAAAAAAATAAACTAATTAATGGGAATTCCCTGGTGGTCCAGTGCTTAGGACTCCGCGCTTTCACTGCTGAGGGCGCAGGTTCCATCCCTGGTCAGGGAACTAAGATCCTGCAAGCCATGCGGTGTGATCCAAAAAAAAAAAAAAAAGGTAGATAAGATAAGATAGGAGTTCCAGAGAGTTTAAAGACTTAGAAAAGTAAACTGATTGTGCTCCTCACTTCTTATACCTTACTCCCAATCAGAGTCCTTCAGAAACTTCCATCTATGACAGAAATAACAGAAGAAATAACTAGCCAACCACTCATCTATTTTCCACAATGGCCCACCTAAAGGTAAAAACCCCTAGGCAACAATTGTGGACAGGGAAGGAAGGAAGGAGGAAAAACTTGTGATAGTCCATTGCATATATTTGGAAGGAACAAAACAGCATTTCTTTAAAATATATAGTCTCTAATTCAGACTGGGATGGGTGCCCCTGGTTTCACTGACTTGACACACAGACCATTTTCATCTTCTTAGAGTTTCCTCTGACTAAACAAAGGGCAAGAATGGTGCATTTGTGGGGACAAAAAGAGAATTTAGGCCAAGCCTTTGTGCTTACATCACAGCTAAACATCTTCTAGAACTAGGGTGCCAGAACTTAGTTTAGCACTGATTTAGGAGGTAGTCAATTTTTACATACTTCTCTCTAGGGTTAGTCACCACAGACAGCTTTCCTTAATGCTCCTGTCCCTTATTTGCATATGTTAGCTTCCACTGTCTCATCTAAAGAGTGTCAACCATCACAATGTGTATGGCAATAGGTAGTTCAGAATCTCCAATGTATAACCTGAACTTTTCTAATCCCAAAGCAGATGCTATGCTGTAGAGGGTCTAATGTCTCTTACTCATAAAGAGTGTTACAGTTTGATTAAGTGGGAAATAAAAATATCAAAGATGTTAAAAGTGGGCGCTTGATTGGTGGCAGGCATTGCAGATTGTCACCCAAGGCCTTGTGCTATAGTGACAAGAACATTGAGCTTGAAGTTCAAAGACCTGGACTTGAATTTCAGTTTGCCACTTTCCAGCTGTGGGGCCTTGGGTAAATTACTAATATTTCTGACTATCCATTTACCCATCTCAAAACTGAGCTAATAAATAGGTACCTCATGGGATTTCAGGAAAGTGGTATAACTGAGAACTCTCAAGGCCAGACATTACATGGTAAGCAAAAAAAAAAAAAAAAAAAAAAACTAAATATTCACAGAAGAAGAGGCACTGCTCCTCTATTCTCAGTTCTAGGCAGAATGAGAGGGGGGAAGTGGAAGGAAAAAAAGTTTTGTTGAGTGTTTATTACGTACCACATACTCTCACATCTATTATATCACTTAGTCCTCTCAACAAACCTGTAGAATTAGAATTATTCCCAGTTCACAAAATAAAGACACTGAAGCTCAAAAAAAAGGCAATTCCCCTCAAAGTTACATATTTAGTAAGTGACAGAGTTGATATTTGGACTTTTATTAGCTGTGTACCTAAGAAGACATGAGAGGGGCTACTCAAGGACTCACCATCTCCTTTGGTGTCCTAAAACCATGCAGTCCAGCCACTCCCTAGCCTTGGAGAAAAGGAGGTTCTCCCGCTAGATTACAAGTTCCATGAGGTCAAGAACCATGTTTGTTATATCCAGTTTTCTATAAAGTTGTTAATTTATTTTTCTTGTGTTTGGGACTTCTTTATATATTAGAGAGATTCCCCCCTTTGTATGTAATAAGAATTGCAAATATTTTCACTAGTTTATCATTCGTCTTTTGACTTTGCTTCTAGCATTTTATATTTTTGTTTATTGTCTGTGTCTTCTACCAAGCTCCATGAGGGCAGTGATTTTATCTTATTCACAACTATATTCCTAATGCCTTGCTTTTAGTAGGTGTTCAATAAATATTTGTTAATGAAAAATAATTATTCCTGTTGTACAGGCCTGAAAATGAGGTGACATGTAAATATTGAAAGCTTTGACCATCCCTTGACCCTGGTGCCTAATGACCTAGGACCCAGAATTAATCGAGATTGGAGATTCATTAAAGAAAGCCCTAGACACAGTGGCAGAAGACTGAGTTCCAGGCCCAGCTATGCCATGGCTTGTAGTATGAACTTGGGAAATTTCCTTCTTTGCTCTTCTTTATAAATGTGGTGGACTATATGGTCTTTAAGAATCCCCTTCTCCCATTTAAGAATTTTTCAAATGGTCTGGGTGATAGAGATACCAAAGATAATGCAACTGACTAGAACCCTACCCTCCCAGAACTCATGGTCTAATGAGAAAAAAGCACTCACCAAACAATCTCACAGTAAAAATACAAGGTTATGTAAGATAAATATAGGGTGTTATGAGAGAAAATAATAGTAAATCTAATCTTATATAAGAGTTTAGGTAAGTCTTTCTTCCAAACGGCCTAAAACTGACATCTGAATGATGATCCAGACTAAGTAAAGTTTTCTGGGCCTTGGTTCTTTTATATATATATATATATATTATATTAATTATATATATAATTATTATTAATTATATCATGTTTATATATTCTTTATTATTATATATAATATTTATTATACAATTTATAATTTTATTATAAACTATATTTATATTATGTTAAACACAAACATATACATATAAATCCTAACCTAACATGTGTGAGAAAAGTTTTCTAAACTATAAAATGATAATATGAATGTGAGGGATGACGTTTTTCATGTGGCTGGGGATTTCTCTGGACCTGTTTGGAACTTCGTGGGTGGCTTTTACTCCAGGACCCTTTGAGGCTGAACCTGAGCCTGAACCTGAGACTCATAGGGGGATCTGCTGCTCCTTTAGTAGTGTGAAGCAAATACCATCTGTCTCTGACAAACAAAGACCTGTTTTGGAGCCTGAGAGTGTCCCTAACTACATATTAGGCCCACTTCTCTGACTCACTGATGCTATCAGATATCCTGGAAAGCAGCTTGGCTTGTCTCAATGCTTGATAAAGGAGGTAGGATGAGGGTTACTTTGTGGGCCCCTCTGGACAACTTGACCTTTTCCAGGAGATGGTCAGCTCTTGGACATTGTGGCATGGATTCCCAGCATCCACAGGTTTTCCCATATTCTCATTATCTATTAAGTGTAAACAGGGAGAAGAAAGGGGGTTGGCATCTGGAGACTCCAGCACACTGTGTTGATAGGACTAGGGATACAGCAAGTAGGGGAAGGGTGCCAACAGTTGGCTAATGGCTACTATGTCCCAGGCACTGTGCTGGATGCTTTATGCACATCCTCTCATGTAACCTTCACAACTATTCTAGGAGGTAGCAGTTGTTCTTCCCTTTCCACAAATGATAAAAATGAAGTTCAGAGTGCTCAAATGATTCATTTCAAGCCACTCAGTTAGCAGCTGAGTGTTTGAAGTTCAAACCAACTTTCCCACTTTCTTCTATACCACATGCCACTTGGAAGAGTCATTTTAGTAACTTCCACTACCTCCAGGGTGGACAGTACCAATTTTTATTGCAAAGCAGGGGGCGAATTGTTTGTAAATTTGGGGAGATTGCAAATATAGAGTTTCTCTCACTTCTCTTGCCATGAGCTATTTTCCTCTGGCAGGAAGTTGATCCTCTCATCTCATCTGAACCATGCCTGTTGTGGTTTAAGTCAACTTCCTCTCCCCTTATCCTACTTCTCCTCCAAACATTCGCCCCTGAGTTGTAAGCCTCCAGCCTCTTGTGCTCCTTTTGAACCTCCCTCTTTGACTCCTAATCCAAACAAAGGCATTTCAGAACTCAGATTAAGGCCACTCTCACTTCACCTGCTTCCATTACTCCACTGGCTCTGCTCACAGAAACTTCATCCAACTCAATGGCCTCTTCTCAGATGTCATCCTGTTTGGTCCTTCATATGTTGATCACAACCAACTTAAAAAAAATCTCTTTCCAATGCCCACTCCATCATTCTTCAGTTCACTCAAAGTTCTTGCAAAAGTAGTTTCTAAATGTTGACTCGTTGTTTATCCTCCTAATTCACCATAACTTAGCTTCCTATTTGTTTTCTATCCCCCTTTCTGCACTGACCCTGCTATCTGGTGTCACCAAATTACCATGAACGCCTTCTCAACAAAGCCAAAAGCCTCTTTACTAGCTCTCATCTCCCTCAATGTCTCTGCAACAGATGACTCTGTCAGCCATTCCTTCTTTCTCAAAGTCCTGTGGTTTAGAAGTTATCCTCTCTCTTCAGAATGAATTTTGTCATCAGTGTCACACAAGCATGGTTCAGATGAGATGTAAAGATCAACTTTCTGCCAGAAGATCATAGCTTATGGCAGGGACTGTTTTCTTCATTTGTTTCCCTAGTCCCTAACACAGCACCTGATCCAGAGTAGTGTTCGGTGAGAATAGTTGAATTTGCTTGCCTATATTCCTCTGATTTGCTTATCTTCCTGACTACTTTCCTTTGTTTTCTTCATGAATTCCTCTTTCTTTTCCTACTCCTTATTACGTTAGTGTTTCCCTGAGTTCTGTATCTTTCTCTGTGTGTATGTGCATGTGTCTGCAGCTTGCTCACCCTCTATCTCCCTCACATCTAGATTAGTAGATTCAATTGAATATTGAGCATATCTCCCTGAATGTCTAAGTCCTCATGTCCCTGACCCTATACCTCAAACCTTCTCATCATCCTGAAGGGAATCCATATCTCCATGAAGGGAATCCAAGATAGAGAGATCAGTCATCTTTGACCACCATTATATATTTTTATTAATACTCTGATTATAACACTTCCTTGTATCATGATATTTTATGCCCCTGCCTTCCTCTCATTATAGCCTGGAGTTCCCTCAAGGGCAAGGGTCTCTTGGTTAATTTCTGTATCCTCAGTTTGGGGCACAAAGTAAGTTAGCATTTAAGAAATGATAGCTGAATGAATGAGTGGTAATTAGGTCAGCCCCCAGAGCACCTGTATTAAGGGAGAGGATAATCTTATTCTTAATGATTAAGATGAAAATGAATATATATAATTTATATATATATATATATATATACACATATATATATATATATAATGCTTATTTTCAGTTGATGATTTCTTTCTCCTTAAGGTTTGGTATTTATTGCCAGGACGGTCTTTCAGCAACACTGTTCTAATGGTGTTACTTCACTGCTTAAAAAGGATCAGTGGTTCCCCATTGCCTGAAGCTAAAAGTTGAAAATTCCTCAGCCAATTAGTCAGGACCCTTCACAACCTGTCTACAACCTATGTCTTCACCCTTATCCACACATCCTATGCTCCAACTACGACACCCCTTATACGCTAGTAGTATACCTCTGACCTTTCTATATGCCTCTTTGTGGACCTGGAAGGTTTCCTGGCCCCGTCACATCTATCCTGACAGGTGACCTTGTGTTTGTTCTTCAGGCTCAGCTCAATTATCATCTCTGGGACCACTCTTGGCTCCCCTAGACGAAGTCTCCTGTACTATGTATATACCCCAATTATGGCCTGAAAACATTGCATTTATGTTATCTGTTTACATGGCTAGAAGGAGAGATCTATCAGGCAGGGACCTTAACTTAACTTGTTTTAGGATTCCCAGAGCCTTTAGAGTAAGTTCCAGCATGAAGCAGACTTTCTGTAAACTCTTGCTAAATCTGATTAAAATGCTTATTGAAAGATCCTTTCCATACATGTTCAGTCTCCAACTCCAGTCTTGCTCCAGTCCAAATCTCTTCAGATGACAGGGTTATCTCTTTTCTTAGGCTCCATACCTAGCCCAGAGTAGGCTCTTAGTGAAAGACCTAGAATCAGATTCTGGCTGGAGGTGAAAATAGGATGGCACAGCAATTGGGTTTTCTTCTAAACTTCTACTTTCTTCCCATGGACATACTGATAGAAAATTTGAAAAGGAATGAACACAGTTTCAATCAGGGTTATATTCCTGTCACCTTAAGTAAGGAAGAGAAGGAAATTAAATGAGAGAAAAGGGAAAACCCAGGCATGGGGGGTGGGGGCAGTAGAGGGAGGAAATCTGTCATCTAAAGTCAAAAGGAGCAAAGTTATAAATAAACTTCTGTCCCTTGGGAAGTTACTAGAAAAGTAACTAGGTTCAATTGATTTAATGACTACTTTTCTGAGAGTTCACAGAACTCCTGATCCTTATTTAGAGGCTAAGAGAGAGTTTACAAAATGCAGACATAGAATGGTATAGGACAAGAGCCTAGGTAGAACAAGGTTATGACCTAGGCCTAGATCCTGGCTTTGCCATTGACACACTTGGGCAAGTTTCTTACCCTCTTGCACTTCACTGTCCCCATCTGCAAAATAAATAAATTGGCTACTTGACATTACAGAATGAGATAGAAGTGCCTTCTAAGGATTTGGGCTTACTTCTTGGGCTGCAATCCACGGGCCTACAAGCCCCTGTGCTTGCCCAGCTTCAAGACCGAATAAAGTGTGCAGAGTCAGCGACAGAGACATCAGTGGTTTAATGGATGGGGGATCTTACATGTCTGAAGCAAGGTGCTGGAGCAGCACCACACCGTGTGGGGTGGAAGGTGGGCAGGACGTGGCAGCAGGCCTCGCTCCTAGGGGTAAAGGGGAGGTTGCCAGTTATAGTGGGAATGACGTCAGGTTAACTCACCAGTTACCAGGGAAACTAGCAGAGGGGAACGCCCCACACAGCCCCTTTGATAAGAACAGTCACTAGCTGGGGCCTGGGGCAAGTATGTAGGAAAGTCAGTCATGTTAGTAGGGTGTAGGTAAAGCAGGCACTGGTCGACTCAGGGATGTACAGAAAGCAAGAGAACAGCCATCTTGAGTGGCCTGACCATACACTTCTCAGAGATCTCTCATCTTGGGGTACAGGGTTCAGTTTTACATGACCTCCAAACTCCATTTCTGAGAAGATACCTGGAGTTGACCTGACCGTAGTCAATGAACTGACTCATACAAGGCAAAATCACAGAAAATGGATGTAATAACAAAGGGTTTTTTGTTTGTTTTTTGTATTTTTAATTCCAGAACAAATATAATCCCCAAACAGCTGAGGAGTTGTTAGCTGAACAACAATTTCTCTCTTGCTCAGAAAAATTCATTCTGGAAGCCAAATTAATCACAAAATTGCTTGATGAAAACACAGACCGGACAAAGGACATTAGATGAACTTAATGAATTCTTCCTTTCCCCAAACTGCCTCAACTAAAATGGAGTGAAAAGGAGGGTCAGGGTAACCTATTTATTTTCTCTGTCCCTGAGACACTACCATGGATACAATGAGCACTTTCAGCTCTAGGTCCTGTTTTTTTCCAGTGTTCATACAGAATCCCCACCCACCCTTCTGTGTTATTTCTGCAGATGAGCTAATCTTGTTGATGAGCCTTCTAGAACTTCTTTAATATCCTATCAGACCTCTTGAAATTCCACCTTAATTAGATTTTTGATTTCTGTGAGGCTCTGTTCTTTCCTACTTTGATTAGTGAGAGCTTCTATCCCCTTAAGGACTTCTCCAGATGGCTAATTTAGTACATGCTGATTTTACTGAGCAAAATCTCAGAGGAACCTTTGCTTTGGGTAGAGGGAAAGGAGGAAGAGGGTCTCACTTTGCCCCTACTCCTATGTACAAAGAGCTCTGCTCTCTCCCCTGATAGAAATTGGAGTGAGCTCAAGGGACTCTGGAAGATTCAGGGGATTTGCAGATGCATTTTATTTCTGTTGAGGTTATTGATTTGAGAAGTTTGGTAACCAAAGTGTTGCATTATTATCAAGGTGAAATACTATTTCATAGGAAAAGCCTTAGGCCTCGCTGAAGTTACTTTCATGGTGAGGCAGTATTGGTGAGAATACTGTTCAAAGAGAAGTTATCCTCTCCTTCTTTCCCCTGCACTCCTCTCCTCTACTTTCCTTTTTATTTCTACTTCTTCCTCTCTCATCTTCTCTTCCTTCTTTCTTCTCCCATTTTCCTCTCCTTCTCTCCTTTATCTTCTTCTATTCTCTCCCTCAAGCTGGGAGATGGGATAGATATTAGGACTAAGTGCTAAGGTAAACCTGAGCCTGAGGTTATAACTGGCTGTAGCACTTTGAGTTGCAGAGAGAAGAGGGGGAGGGGGAGGGGAGGAGAAGAGGGAGAAGGAGGAGAGGGAGGGGGAAGAGGAAGAGGGCGAAGAGGTGGAGGGGGAAGGGGGAGGGGAGGAGGAGAAGGAGGCAGAGGAGAAGTAGAAGAAAAGAGGGCTATAGAAAACAAATGAAAATGGATTTGAAGCTTTCATCAGATCTCCTCCCATGAAAGCACAAAGATTTTGGACTTTATATCTAACCCTCTTCCAAGGCCTCTGCCCCGACCAGGATAAAGCTTATCTACCCAAAACACTGTGTTGCAGTTTCTGCTCTTCCTGGAAATATCTGCTGCTAAGAAAAGCTTTGCTGACATCCAAAGGCAAAACCATACTGTCAATGGGCTCACAGATGACTTCCTCCCTCTGCATCCAAGATGGAGTCCCCCCCGTACACTTCTTCCTGAGCAGTGCCAAGAGTCCGGTGTGCCCATTTAGTTTTTAGTTCAGATGAGACTATCTCAGTCCTACCTTAGTTGATCAGGCCTAGAGCTGAAGAGTGATGTTCTTATCCATCAGACAACCTGAGGCAAAAGCGCTTCATCTCTGCAGGCTTCAACTTTCTAACAGGAAGATGGGGTCATGGACTAGTTAATGTCTCCAAGCTATAAGAGCTCTTAGGGAACAAATATCCCCACTTCCTTGTTATACAGATGAGAATACTGAGACTGAACAAAATTTAAAAATCCATGCGGGAAAGGGATTAATTTATGCCTGGCACATAGTAGACACTTACTAAATGCCAGCTCCTTTCTGTGCCATTTAAAGAACTTTTAGCAGGAATGGCTCTAAAAGCAAAGGGATTCCTCAAGTTGCATCCAGTGCTGTTCCTGCATACTACACTGCCTCCAGATGGCTATTAACCCTAGTCAGGTGGACTATGTACATCTCTGGCTCTTTTTTACCTCCTGACCTTTGAAATTCCTTTCAACCCATGGCTGAATCCTTCTCATCCTTCCGGTGTTAAAATATCCTTTTCATGGGATGGCCCCCCTTCCAACCCAAGAGTAGCTCTCCTTATCCCTTTTCTCTCACATAGTAAAAACCGTACTGATTTTTTTCACAGTATATTGCTTCCTACCATTTGGAATAATTTAATTTTGAGTCAATTTACATGTTTATTGCTGGTCACCTCCCTGGTTCTGGACACTGCATTTTGTGACTGTGAGCTCTGTGAGAAAAACAGAAACTGTGTTTTATTCATTGATATATTAGCTAGTGCTTAGTACCTGGCACATGGTAGGAGACATTAAATAATATTTAGTGAGTAAATGACTGCTGCCTCTGACCCAACATAAGTCAGGATGAGAGAAGTTGACATTACTGGGGTCAGTGTTATGCTTAGGCTGAAATGGAGAAGTTGAAGTCATGGAAAGGCCAAACAGCTATTAAGTTGGATGGACATGAGGCTCCACCAAGAGCAGAGCTCAAGCTCTGGGCATGGAGGGACCATTAGTTGAGTGTAGTTGAGCAGTTTAGTAGGGAAAGAGGCTGCCTTACGGACCACTGCTCTGGGCCTCAACATCCTCAAATATAAAACAAAGGTCATAATCTTTGCCCTGCCTACACTACAAGGCTGTTGTCAGATCTGATGTAATAACAGATGTGAAGAAGGAAAGTAGGATGGTGTGGGAACTCATGAGTGGGTGGCTTATCTGCCACCACCCCTAGCCCACGCTTGGCCTAAGGTGGCCTCTGTAACCGCCTCCCCAGCGGTTACTCACTGCAGAGTCATTGTGAAAGGGAAGTCCCAGCAACAACAGTCTGGACTTCTAGCCCATACCTCCTCAGTTGCTCAAGAATGACAGTTGGCTTTTGCATCAGTCCCTCTGTACCATTCTTCCTCCATCCTACCCCCATACTACCTCCCCAAAGCCTATGTGTGGTAATTTCCAAGCTGGTATTTCCCCACTTCTGTGGCAATATTCTGGTCTCTCAGAGTCTCAGGGACCCTGGGATGGGGACCTCAGGTGATGGAGGTGGGAGAAGCCAGGTTTTCTGAAACCCTCAACATGACACTTGGCCTGTCTGGGAACATGTCTATCAGGCCATCCTGCCTTCCCCTGAACTACTTATACCTTTTGGAGTTTAGGTTAATTTGACAACTTGGATTGGTCTTCTTAGGGCCCAGCATTGGTAATTCAGCTTAGATCAGATCAGATCCCATAATTGGTAAACAGGTTAGAAGCCTAAGTTTAGCTATTCTTATCTCTACCTCACTCCCATATCATTAATCACAGGAATTATGTTGATCATGTTGGAGGGTAAGAAGGGGAAGACACACATCTTTGGCAATGTCCTCTTCATATTTTTTTATTCATTAATTTACAAACACATGAGTACTTACTCTGAGTCAGGTCCCTGTTTAGTGGGGAAGATAGCCAAATAAACAGAATTGTTCAATTAGTACAAAGTGCTAATCACTATGATATATTCAAGTGTAATATGTAATACAATATGTATAAGCTATATTATAGTATATATAATATGTAATATAGTATGTATAAACTACAGTGGCAAAACAGGAGTGATTAACTTCCTGGGGAGGGCAGGAGCAGTTTCACAGAGAAGAAACTTTTAAATCAGACTTGAAGGATAAATAAGATGATAGCAGGCAGTTTACGGGTAGGGGGGAAGAAGAGCATCATAGGCATTCTAGAAGAGTATCCTAAAACACATGTGCAGAAATGTAGATGAAGCAGGTAATTTTGGGTGACTAAAATTCTGTGTGGTTTGATCACAAAATTTATGTTGAGGAGTGGCAGGAGATGAAACTGGATAGATGTGCAGGTCCAAATCACTGAGAACATAGAATGTCATGCTGAGTTTAGAATTTGTCCCCCAAATAATGGAAAGTTATTGAAGGGAATACTAAAATTTATTTAGTAACTTCCTTAAGTATATTTTCTGAACCCAGATGTGAACAAACAGTCTAACAAATGTGTATGTAATTATGGGAGCAATAAGACCAAGCTTTTAGACCTGAAGTTATGCTGGGAAATCTGAAATCTATGTCTACCATATTTATGATTATCACTGCCTAAAGATAGAATGTCCATTTTTGGATCAAAGATCTATAAATATAGATCAAAATTTTATTTTGTATACTTGTTTCCAGAAAACCAAACTTTCTCAAAGAATCAAATATTAGCCAAACAGGAGAAAAGAGACAGTTCAGCAAGAAAAATGAGATTCTGGTAGCAAGAAGACAATAAGGGGTTGCCAAGAAACTCTGAAATTCTAGTCCTAGGGGTGAAGGAATTGGAACCTGGCGGAACAGGTATAGATACTAGATGGTAATCAATATCTTGACCCCTCTCACCACACATCCTTCTTCTCAAAACTACCTTATTTATGTGTCTCTTTATGCAGCTATTCTTTATGTATTTAAAACTAAAAGGAGGACTAGATTCAGTCCAAACTCTGAGGAACAGTATTATGAGCTGAGTTGTGTCCTATAAAATTCATATGTTGAACCCCCACTACCTCAGAATGTGATTGTATTTGGATATAGGGCTTTTAATGAGGTAATTAAGTTAAAATGTGGCCATTGGGATGGGCCCTAATCCAATCCGCCTGGTATCCTTATAAGAAGAGGAAATTTGGACACAAAATGAGACACCAAGAATGTGTACACATGGAGGAAAGACCATGTGAGGACACAGTGAGAAGGTGGCCACCTCCAAGACAAAAGAGAGGTCTCAGGAGAAGCCAAAACTGCTGACACCTTAAAGTTCTAACCTCCAGAACTATAAGGAAATATTTTTTGTTTGTTTTTTAAGCCACCCAGTCTGAATTGTTTATTATGGCAACCCTAAAAAACTAATACAGGCAGAGACCAATTTTTTTTTTAGTCCACTGTCCACTGATGTCTCTCTCAGGGCATTATGAGTCCCTGGCAAAGGGAGACCTTCTTAGTAGTCTGGTAAAATCTCTCTCCTCCTCTTTAAGCACTATGACCAGGCCACCTCATTGGCAGCAGCACCTAAGCAATGAGGCCAGTTTCCTTTCTCTTCTACTTCAGGTCTGGACAAGGCATCACATGATTTTGTCACAGGCATATTTTGTCCCACTGTGAGGTCTCCATAAACAGTCAGAAACAGGATAGTCATGGCAGGAGTAGCATAGCTGGGAGGTCCCACCAACTCTTAGGTAAAGCCAAATGGAAAGGCAGAAAAGTCTTGCATTATTATTCAAGAGAGTTTCTGTGTTCAGCTCTGCTCATAACTAGTTCTGTAACTCTTAAACACAACCCTTAGTCTCTCTAAACCTTGGCTTTCTCATCAATAAACAGGTGACAATGTGTATCTCACTGGACTCTTACAGAGACTAAATGAAATGATATGCAGGGACTTCCCTGGTGGCGCAGTGGTTAAGAATCTGCCTGAGCAACTAAGTCTGTGCACCACAACTACTGAGCCTGCACTCTAGAGCCCACGAACCACAACTACTGCACCCATGTGCCAAAACTACTGAAGCCCGCGCACCTAGAACCCGTGCTCCACAACAAGAGAAGCCACCACAATGAGAAGCCTGCACACTGCAACGAAGAGTAGCCCCTGCTGGCCACAACTAGAGAAATCCTGTGCACAGCAACAAAGACCCAACACAGCCCTAAATAAATAAATAAATAAATAAATAAATAGTAAAGCCTCTTTATAATAAAATCAGACTTGTTTAACCTTTCAAAAGAAATGGTATGTAAGAGCTGATTATTATAAATTCTGGAGGAGTTGAACTTTGTATAGTTATCGTGAAGGTGTGCCAAATCCCACAAGGATCACATCCTCCAACCAACCCCATCTCCTCTACTTGCTCCTACAGAGGTCAAATTAGACCAAATTTGATTGTTTGGAAAATGAATCAAACATAATCAACAATAAACATATGAGCTCAGCCTTTTGCAGAAAGAGTTGAGCCTGAAAAAGGGATTTGGACACATATTACTGGTGTGATGGAACTCGAATGTGTCCCAAGTCTCGATGAAAGGACCAGGTTGTGTCCCAAGTCCAGTGTTTAGGAAGACATAGCAGGAATGGAATTTAGTATATAGAAAACAGTAACCTATTCAATTATGTTGTAATTTGGCTGAAGTTACTGTTGTGTTGTCACAACAGACAGGAGGTTGAGGGGGATAGTCTCCTTTGAGGCTAGAGAAAGAGGAGACAAAAACAAAAGAATGTGTTGATGTGCTGCTGACACTATCCAAGGAGAAGGGCCACTGATGAGATGTGGCTTAGAGGAAGCATGTGTAATACAGCTTTGGGATTTCGGTGGACAGTGAGCTCAGTATGCATCAATTGTGAAATGTGGTGGCCAAAAAGTCAGACTACAGAATGTTTTCCCTTATGGGCACCACACTCTGAGAGGAACATTGACAAACTGGGACAGCCAAGGCCCCCACATTTCCTTAGAGGGGCTATGGGTTCAAACCTCTCCCTGGAGCAGCCCTAACTTCCAAGATCACTACAGCCCAGCCCTTATCACAGCCTAGCCTCAAACCATATTGTGAAGCTTGCATCAGCCAGAGAGCCATGAGTCCTGGAGAATTTGAAGTCTTATATTCTTCTGCTTCTTAAGTTTTAAGGTCTTAAAATGATGAATCAATTAAAGTAAAGGCCATTCTATTTTGTTATAAAGCATCATAAATAGAAACTATTTAGGCCAATGCTGCCTACCACAACCCAAACTGTTTTCTGTGCTAGGAAGACTTTCTTAGGTCCCAAGCCTAGATGGGTTTCTCAGTCAAGCATGGAAAGGCTGGAAATGTGGGAGTAGAGACCAGATGAAATGGACAACTTCTCCAAATTTTTTGGATTTCCTCATACAACTCTTAGGAGCAATTCTTGCTCAGGATTGTGGTTTTCCTCACAGTGGATGGTGTCTCTCCAATGGATCATAAGAGTTTGATGGATCACACTCTGGGCCCACACTTTATCTTCCATTCCATGTTTCTTGAGGTTGAAGGTGGTTTCTCAGTGCATAGCATGACAGAAGTGGCAAGCATCCTTGAACATGCTGTTACTGTCTTCTTGAGAGTAAGTACAAAACAGTCTGAGGTGCTCTTATCATCCTCTGTCATTATACTGCCTGTTGTTGTGATTGATGTTCTTGTTCGTGTTGATATTGTTGCTCCTGTTTTTAAGCATCTTGATATTCTTGCCATTGCTCTGAGTTTTGATGTTGCTAATATCATTGCTCTTGCTGGTGTTGATAGTGCTATAATGGAGTACACAGTCCTACTGGATTTCCACAAGTCACAGTTTCCCTAGTTTCTGCAGAAAACATTTGGTTTACCCATCACATATTTCTCCTGGCTTTCCTAGAAGGATTCCAGCAGTGGACTTGTGCTGGGGATACAGAGGATAGTCTTTTCCTCGTTTTTGGCCAAAGATTAATAGTGAAGTGCTAGATTCTCTATTCACCCAGTACTTTTATAGCTAACTTTATTTCATAAAGCATACTTTTCAAGCAGACTGTGATCCTAGAACTAATGAGAAAGAGCCTTAGAAGGTGATTGTCTTCAGGAGATGAGAGATCCTTTCCCATTGCTTCTGGCTCTTTGAATGGGAGCACTGCTACTCATCCTTTCTCTATTGCAGCCTACCTAATGGCCCACCAGCCTGGATTCCTCAATCCTTTTAGTCAAGGTACTTTTCTCTTACAGCACTTATAATTATTTGTAACTATTTAATTAATAGTTTAATTAATATCTTTCTACCCATTTAACTGATCATAATTTTCATGAGGGCAGGAGTTATATCTCTTTTGCTCAACATTATATATTCTGGAGTCTGGAAGATAGCAGGTGTTCAACAAATAGTTGAAAAAAGAATCAATGGATATTAAGAAAAGTCCACTTGCCTCTTAACATTGAAAATGCTAACACAAGCTAACATTGTGTACATTTATTTAGTGGCATTTTATATATAAACCTCTAATGTGATTCAAAAAAAAAAGATAAACCAAAATGGAAGTATCAGCAAAAGGATTTGAACAGGCACTTCACGGAAAAGGAAAAACAAATGTTTGTTAAATATATAGAGGATCTGCTGGGTCTGCTGTGGCTTGGACCTAAGGATGGGCACCTCTCCAAGACTGTGACCTTGGCACCGGGAGCAGGCCCTGCACTCTGTCTTGAGTGCTCCTCATAGAGACCCACAGCAAATGGGCGGGTGCTGCCCTGGGTGAGGGAGCCTGGGCTGGGGCACGAGGTCTGAGAAAAAGATGGTGGAATAGAAGGACCTGAGATCACCTCCTCTCACAAAAACACCAAAATCACAACTACCTGCTGAACAATCATTGACAAAAAGGACTGTAACCTACCAAAAAAGATATTCTACTTCCAAAGACAAAAAGAAGCCACAACGAGATGGTAGGAGGGGTGCATCTGTGATACAATCAAATCCCATACCCACTAGGTGGGCGACCTACAGACTGAAAAATAATTATATTGCAGAGGTTCTCCCACAGGAGTGAGAGTTCTAAGCCCCACATCAGGCTCCCAAGCCTAGGGGGTCTGGCATCAGGAGGAGGAGCCTCCAGAGCATTTGGCATTTTTTTTTAACATCTTTATTGGGGTATAATTGCTTTACAATGGTGTGTTAGTTTCTGCTTTATAACAAAGTGAATCAGTTATACATATACATATGTTCCCATATCTCTTCCCTCTTGCGTCTCCCTCCCTCCCACCCACCCTACCCCATTCCTCCAAGCGGTCACAAAGCACCGAGCTGATCTCCCTGTGCTATACGGCAGAACCTAGGGGTAGGACAGGAATAAAGACACAGACCTACTAGAGAACGGACTTAAGGATATGGGGAGGGGTAAGGGTGAGCTGTGACAAAGCGCGAGAGAGAGGCATGGACATATATACACTGCCAGATGTAAGGTAGATAGCTAGTGGGGAGCATTTGGCTTTGAAGACCAGTGGGCCTTGATCAGAGGAACTCCACAGGACTGAGGGAAGCAGAAACTCCACTGTTGGAGGGCACACACAAGGTCTCATGTACACTAAGACCCAGGATAAAAAACAGTGACTTCATAGGAGCCTGGGCCAGACGTACCTGGTGGACTTGGAGAGTCTCCTAGGGAGATGGGGGGCAGCTGTGGTTCACTGCAGGGACAAGGACACTGGTGGCAGAGGTACTGGGGAGTACTCACTGGCATGAGCCATCCTGGAGACTGCCATTTTGACACCAAGACCTGGCCCCACCCAATAGCCTATAGGCTCCACTGCTGGGATGCCTCTGGCCAAAAAACCAACAGGGCAGGAATGCAGCCCTACCCACCAGTGGACAGGATGCTTAAAGTCTTCCTGAGCCCACAGCTGCCTCTAAACACACCCCTTGACATGGCCCTGCTCACCAGAGGCACAAGACCCAGCTCCACCCACTAGTGGGCAGGCACCAGTACCTCCCACCAGGAAGCCTGAACAAGCCTCTTAGACCAACCTCACCCACCTGTCCAGCCTGTCCACCTCCAGGACATTTCTCCCCCAAAATGTGTGGTTTCCTGTCAGTCTGGAGGTTCCTACTTTTCTTTGTCTGCCCATGGACCCCCGCTGTTTACAAGAGGCATGCTTTCCTGTCACCTGGCCCCTGCCCCCCCTTTCTCTGCTCATATCTAGCTATCTGCCTGCTGTAACAAATCTGCTAACATTCTGATAAACATGAGTTGATTAACTAAGACGATTATTTAGTTAACCATTGGTTAAATTATTTATTGCACAAGCTAAAGTCTACCCTGTGGACTGGGACAGTTCATTCCAGATTCAAGAAATTTGACCTGTTGTCACACCAGTATTTACTTAGATTTGGAAAATCGGTTCACTAGAAGTATATACCTAAGTGTTGTGCTAAAGCTATCTGACTGCCATGAAAGAAGTGTCTGTTCTTGAAAAAACTAAGATAGAATTGAAAAGATATCTATCCCTGAATACTAAAAGATCAGTGAAAAGACATTCTAAGATTTCATGCTAACTGCAATCATGTTGTTATGTATCCTGGAGTGTTTAGCGAAGGCTTTGTGGAAAACATAGGACTTTGAATTAATCCTCCAAATATCTGTATAGGTACAGAGAAATAAAAACCGGCTGGTGTTGGGAGTAGGGGAAGCAGCTTAAACCAATATATAAAGATTGAAATGAACCTAATATATTAGGATAACTGATTGGGCCAAGGGGTGAAAGCAAGAGGTGAGAGGCCCTGAATGTTGAAATTAAAAGCAAGATAACGTGGACAGTGCTTTAGTATACAGGCTCTAGAATCTACTACTTGGATTCAAATCTTGCATTTCTAAACAGTTTGACTTTGGGAAAATAACCTAACCTTCCTGGGCTTCAGTTTCCTCATCTGTTAAAAAACGCTATTGATGCTACACACATGCTTCATAGTGTTTTGTAAGGATTTATAAGGAATTTATAAATGTTTATGGCTTGGTACCACATGAGGACATGTGGGAGTCTCAGCATAGAGGAGATGAGATCTCTCTTAGAGATGGATACATACACATAGAGTGATGGAGATATAAGACACAAAAAGACAGAGCATTTAGAGAACAGTAGCAGATCCCTGAGGTCCATGCCCTGAGGTTAGGAGGTGCAAACAGAGAGAAAGTCAGTTATGAAGGAGAAGCATCTAAAGGCAGAAGAATGTCTAAAGATCACTGAACAAATTTCAAGCACTGTTTTATCTGGTGGGGGAAAATAAGTCAATTTCTTGGTATGTTTCCTGTTCCTGGAGTCCTAGGCCTAAATGCTGCTCAACTGGCCCTGAGTAAGAATGACCTTTGTTGATATTTTGGTTCAGAATGTAAATGTGTTATACTGGTCACAGCCACGGCTCAATGTGGCTTCTCTGGGTCCTAAGAACATAAGTCTGAAGAAAATGTGCAGGAAATGGAAATTGACTTTGAGGTATTTTAAATTAAAGCGTTGTTAATGAATCTTCAAAAACCTTGAGGCTTTAGTGTTCTTTTGATTATATTTCTTGACAGGAACTAGATGGTTATCAACAGTACTGAACTTGGAATCCTGTTCTGCCTCCTTCCCTTAGCATGGAGCAAGTCAGTCTCTGAACCTTTGTTTCTTCTGGAAAACAAAGAGCTGAACTTGCCTCTTAACATCCCTCTTAGGATTGTTGAAGACCCCAGTGGTTGTGAGAGGACTTCGCTCATGGTAAGCCCCAGGCTAATAATTATTTACCTGAGATTGGACTAGATGTTTGGAATATCTCTCATTGTTTTTGAATTTCTTTCTCCACATTGGCCTCTTCTCCTCAATTTTGATCAACATCAGGACACCTGGAAGGTAGGAAATCAGTGTTTGGTCCCCTTTTGGCCCTGGGCTTACACTGTGTCTCTGGATAAGTTTAAAAATAATTTGCTTTAATCCTTATCAAACCACCACTGGCACTTTTCACAGAACTAAAACAAAAAATTTCACAATTTGTATGGAAAAGCAAAAGACCCTGAATAGCCAAAGCAATCTTGAGAGAGAAAAACGGAGCTGGAGGAATCAGGCTCCCTGACTTCAGACTATACTACAAATCTACAGTAATCAAAACAGTACAGTACTGGCAAAAAAACAGAAATATAGATCAGTGGAACAGGATAGAAAGCCCAGAGATAAACCCACACACATATGGTCACCTTATCTTTGATAAAGGAGGCAAGAATATACAGTGGAGAAAAGGCAGCCTCTTCAATAAGTGGTGCTGGGAAAAATGGGCAGGTACATGTAAAAATATGAAATTAGAACACTCCCTAACACCATACACAAAAACAAACTCAAAATGGGTTAAAGACCTAAATGTAAGGCCAGAAACTATCAAACTCTTAGAGGAAAACATAGGCAGAACACTCTATGACATAAATCACAGCAAGATCCTTTTTGACCCACCTCCTAGAGAAATGGAAATAAAAACAAAAATAAACAAATGGGACCTACTGACACTTAAAAGCTTTTGCACAGCAAAGGAAACCATAAACAAGACCAAAAGACAACTCTCGGAATGGGAGATAATATTTGCAAATGAAGCAACTGACAAAGGATTAATCTCCAAAATTTACAAGCAGCTCATGCAGCTCAATATGAAAAAACAAACCAATATAAAAATAGGCAGAAGACCTAAATAGACATTTCTCCAAAGAAGATATACAGACTGCCAACAAACACATGAAAGAATGCTCAACAACATTAATGATTAGAGAAATGCAAATCAAAACTACAATGAGATATCCTCTCACACTAGTCAGAATGGCCATCATCAAAAAATCTACAAATATTAAATGCTGGAGAGGGTGTGGAGAAAAGGGAACCCTCTTGCACTGTTGGTGGGAATGTAAATTGATACAGCCACTATGGAGAACAGTATGGAGTTTCCTTAAAAAACTACAAATAGAACTACCATACGACCCAGCAATCCCACTACTGGGCATATACCCTGAGAAAACCATAATTCAAAAAGAGTCATGTACCAAAATGTTCATTGCATCTCTATTCACAATAGCCAGGACATGGAAGCAACCTAAGTGTCCATCGACAGGTGAATGGATAAAGAAGATGTGGCACATATATACAATGGAATATTACTCAGCCATAGAAAGAAACAAAACTGAGTTATTTGTAGTAAGGTGGATGGACCTAGAGTCTGTCATACAGAGTGAAGTAAGTCAGAAAGAGAAAAATAAATACCGTATGCTAACACATATATATCGAATCTAAGGAAAAAAAAAAAAAAGGTCATGAAGAACCTAGGGGCAAGATGGGAATAAAGACAGAGTCCGACTAGAGAATGGACTTGAGGATATGAGGAGGGGGAAGGGTAAGCTGTGACAAAGTGAGAGTGGCATGGACATATATACACTACCGAACATAAAATAGGTAGCTAGTGGGAAACAGCTGCATAGCACAGGGAGATCAGCTCTGTGGTTTGTGACCACCTAGAGGGGTGGGATAGGGAGGGTGGGTGGGAGGGAGACACAAGAGGGAAGAAATATGGGAATATATGTATATGTATAACTGATTCACTTTGTTATAAAGCAGAAACTAGCACACCATTGTAAAATAATTATACTCCAATAAAGATGTTAATAATAGTAATAATAATTTTCTTGTTATTTTTTGATCTGCCTGACAAATGAACTAAACAGCTTAGTTAGTGTGTATCTGGGGGTGTGGGTGGGTGGCAATAACTTAGAAAACATATTTGACTCTAAGCTTCAGAAATTGTGTAAATAAAGAGGTTAAAGTCCAAAGTACTCTGCCTGGCACACAAAGACTGCTACAATCTGGCTGCAGACCCCACTCCTTCTTCCACCCCTTTACCCTTTCTCTGAAAATGCCGTATCTTTTCCTCAAGCCTTATTGCTTGCTGGTCCCTTGTCCTGAACTCATCTCCCTTTCCCCCTTTTCTCTGACAGGTAAATTACCCTACGTCCTTGGTGACCCAGCACATTCAATATGATGCTATCAATGCTTTAATCACATTGGGTTATAATTATTATATGTCTGCCTGTACTGAGAGAGAGACTGGGAGTTCCCTCTAAGGTGGGATCTATTCATCTCCAGGTCTTAACACCGTCACTGGTACAGACTAGTCACTTGGCATTTGTGGAAAGAAAGAAAGGGAAAAGAGAGAGTATGGAAAAGGAGAGGAGAGAATGAGGAAAGACACCTGGAAGGAACCCAGAATTCTACGTCAAGTGATAAGGTTTGAATCCCATTCCAGCCTCTTTTTAACTGAGTGATATAGAGCAAATTACTTCAACTTTCTAAGCCTCAATTTCCTTATCTGTAATATTGGGTGAATACAGTCTAGTCCTGTCTGCTTCAATTACTTCATTCTACCATGGAACAAGAGAAGGAGAGAAAGGAAGTAGAGATGAGAGAGAAAGAAGAGAATGACATAAAAGAAAACTGCAACTTGCGAGAAAAGGGGAACAGTTTAAAGATGGGGTTGAGTGCCTCTGCTTGTAGGAAGAATAAAGACCACTAGAGGGCAATATTATGACAATAACAATTTCCCCAGTAGTACAGGGAACAGCCCACAGCTGGAATGGGCCAAGTCACACAGGAATTAGTACTGCTGAAGGGAGCCTCAGTCAGAACTTTAGAGTCCCCTGTTAAACTGGTATGTCATGTCCCGGGTGGTTGTCACTACATATATGGGCCACAGCTGCCTAGTGTTCACAGCTGGAAAGAATGATTCATTATTTATTTGTTGAAAATAAGGCCATCCTTCATGAAATTTTTGGCATCTATCACAATTATGATGGTTTGAGTTCTCACAAGCACGCTAGAATGCCACTCTTCTGTCATCTCACAGCAGGGTCTTGGGTCTGTCTTCCTGTCTCTGAGGCTGTCTCATGTCACTGCCCAAACTTTCAGTGCCTCCTCAGCCCCATTCCCACAATCCTTTCCATCAAGCACACCTTGGATTACAGTACTTACGTGCTCAGAAGCCACAAGTAACTCTTCATTGCCTACAGAAGGAAGTTAAAAACCCTTAGCCTGGTACTCGAAATTTACTATAATCTGTTCCCAAAGAACTTTTTCTTGTGTCACTCCTTACCTTTTCATCAACCTGCATGGAATGGCCAAGCTGAACTGCTCCCCAGTCTCTGAACATAACCCCTCCCTGCCTAATTCTATTGGCTTTACTTGGCTCCTTCCATTGGAATACTCCCCAAGATGAGACTCTAATAATCTTTAATAACATTGTTACATAACATTTTTTCCCATGGAACCTCCTTTAATTCCACTAGTCACAAGTTACCAGAAGCTAGAATCTCCTCTGTGATTTATATACGCCTCTCACTTATATTACATTTGTTTCATTCATTCACTTATTCATTTATTCTTTTGTTTAGCATATATTTATTGGGCATTTATTAGGTGCCAAGTGCCATGAAAAGAGCTCAGAAATTACCAAGGCTTAGTCATGGCCCTCCAGAAGCTAAGTGTCCACCTGGAGAATGACAGATATATCACAAAATCTTAGTAGTATATGTATTATGTGATAATAGAGGTATACAAAAGGACTGAGATAACTAGGTTAGAGCCAGATAAGAGTTAAGATATGTCTTAGGATAAATTTTCTTCAAATACTTAGCATGTTAACATGTGTTTAGTGAATCACTCAATCAGTAGAAAATGTCATTTGAATGAATTTTTGAATTGGAGAGGGCTGATAATTTGTGAATTGGGCCAAGGATTCCAAATGATATAAGGAGGACAATTACAGTAAACATCCATTTTTCCTACTAGATGTGAAGTTGTTTCAGAGCAAAAATTGTCTTATCCAATTATGTCTCCACAGCACATGAAATAGAGTCTTTGTTATTGGAAATGTATGCATTTGTAGTGTTCCAAAGTTGGAGGGGCCTTAAGGATCATCTAGCCCTTGTTCTACAAATGAGGAAAAGGAAACTCTAAGAAATGAGGTGGTTTGCTCAGAGTCATCCTCCTTGTTAGTATAAAAGTTAAGACTGTGAACTCAAAGTTCAGTGCACTTCCTCTACATCTCATACTTCAAAACCTTCAACAGTCCTCATCATAGCTGAGATCTCCCCCTCAACAGTAAAGATCTGACATAACTCCAGCATATTGGTTTCAGAAGGAACACTAAGAAAGATCTAGATCCCATTATATGCATGGGGAGAATGAGACCGAAAGAGGAGAAGTGACTAGCTAAAGATCTGGAGCCAGATCTGGGGCAGAACCTACAAGATATTTGTTGAGTAGAATTGAATATATTCCCTGTCATCAAGGCACCCTGTCTTACATCAGCTAACAAATGATTACCCTTCACTTTAGAGAATAAACAGGCCCCCAATTGACATCATTCGTCATTTAGTCTTAATCTCGAACATGTATACTTTTGCAAAAGTTACCTCATAGCCTGGAACATTTGCCTTAGCAACAAGCATAATGACCAATGAGCTGCTCTGAGACCTCTAAGCAATTTGTAACTACCCACTTCCTCTGCTTGGCTCTTCTTCCTTGCTACTGCCAAGGGGGAAGGGCAAAGAATAGGAAAGGAAGGGAAAGGAAAGGAAAGGAAAGAAAAGGAAAGGAAAATTATAATTTCCAAACAGTGTTTTTCTTTGTGGAAGTTGAAAGGCCATTTTTCACAAGTTCTTAGAGCAGAGGGCATTGAGGCTGAGCTGCACAAAGGGAGAGCAGCTGGGCAACAGGATCTACCAGCCTGGATGTTCAGATACTGTGTTGGAGTAGAAATCAAACTGTTTGGAAGAGCAAGATTGGGGCCACCAGGCTCTATACAATGCTCTGGAACTGAAGATACATTTTTTAAAGTAAACCTGAACCAAATTCTCATCACATTTTGACACAAACACTAGAGGCTGAGTTATTCCAGCCAATGTGATGAAAACTCTCTATGGTGTCTGGAAGTGGAGATAATGTGAGCTAGATTTGTAAGGGTCTTCCTTATATGGTAGACATGGTATTTCTAGAATCAAGCAATTTTCAATTTAGAAAGGACCTTGAGCTTTACATACATGTGATCACACAATATGTACACTTTTGGATCTGGCTTCTTTCACTAAGCATGCTTTTGAAATAATTTCATTTTGTTCCATAGTATTAGTCATCTATTGCTCTGTAATAATATTACTATAAATCTAGCAGATTTATTATCTCATAGTTTCTGTGGGTCAGTAGTCTGTGCATAGCTTAACGAGGTCCTCTGTTTCAAGATCTCATAAAGCTGAAATCAAGATGTTTGTTAGGGCTGGAAGTATCAGTTGGGGTCACATAATATAGCAGATCCAGGATTCCTCTCTAAACTCATCCAACTCCAAAACTCATATTTTTCTATTATGGTATACTTTTAAGTACATGTCCCTGCCTCTCAGCTATTCTCAGTACAATAGGGAAAGGAAAACAAAGTTATGAAAGACATACCCAGTTCTACCAGCTTCTGCTCATATTTAACCTCCTCCAAGAACCCCTTCTTGATCAGCCCAGCCCATAGGATTCTCTCTGCTCAGAATTTATGTAGTACTCACTGTATCTGAATTACTTACTTAGAAAATTGTATGACAGAGTAGGAAGGATCCTTAGAGATAATTCAAACTTTTGCACTAATGGGTAAAATGGAGCCCAGAAAGGGGAAAGGAATTGCCCAAGGTCACACAGTAGAGCAAAGTAATAACTGAGACTAGATCAAAGGTCTCCTGATTTTTGTTCTCCTGCTTTTATCCCTACATCCATGTTGGGACAGGGGGTACAGAGGGGGATGAGTGGTAACCTGGCATAGAGGAACAATCAAATCTGATATCCCAAAACCAGAGGAAAATCATCAAATATATGTAAAATTGCTTAGCATGTTCCCAGACGTATAGTAGTTTGTCAATATGCTTTGGTTGTCTTTGAATCAAAAGCTATCTGAACTACTTCCACCACCTGCCCGGGGTCTCCATAGCCAGAAATTGGATCAAATAAGGCATCCTATGGCTAGAATTTGGTTCTTAATACATACATTATCTACTATTTTCATTTGTCCACTTCTATGTTTTTGTAATTTATTTATTTCATTTTAATTTTTTAATTCACTTTAATTTTATTTAAAGTGAATTAAATAAAGTGATTTAAATAAAGTGATTTAAATAAAGTGATTTATTTAAAGTGAATTAATTAAATTAATTCACTTTAATTTTTTAAACAAAATTTTCTTTCAAGACTTCAACTGCAACTTTCCTTTCATCCTCTATACTTCTGTCTGATAATTAGTTGTTTATGTCACTTTTCTGATAGGAATTTAATAATTCCCAATCATCAACAGGATAAGGCCAACTTCTTAGTGCAGCATCAAAATTGGATCTCAAACATCCTATTCATAGTCACTCCTTCTACCATCTTCCATTCTCCCACTGACACATACCCTAATCCCTGGCAATTAAAAATTACTTTCCATTAGCTATGCCCTTTCATTTCTTTGCACGTTATGCTGCCTCAGTACACAAAACTCAGTTTCAAAACCCACTGCAAATTTAATTCTAAATGTGAAATCTTCCCAAACTTTCCCAAAGTAAATTTGCTGTTTCATCCTAAATTTAGTTAATCTGTCTTTAATAACATTGATTATAATTTATTATAATCAATTAGCATATCAGGTACTCTCCTCAGTCCTTTTAGCCATGGCTGTGAACTGTTTGAAAGAAGAAACCAAGTCTTCCATATATTTCTCTTCTTTCACTTGCTCCATAAATGATTATGACTAACTGGTGTGACAACTCAGGCAGAAAAAGTACAGAGGTCAATGTACAATTTTCTCTTTCTAACCAGAGTTGCTTCCTGCAAGCTCTTTGCTTCTTATCCAGAGGATGCTGAGGCAGGTTGGGACAATACAGCCACTTTCCTGTCTCTCCTCAGTCCATTTTTAGCATGAACTGTGCTACAAGGGGCACAACAGGGAAGGAGAGGAAGGCACTAAGCAAACAGGACTTGGTGTGAAGGAAGAGGCAGGAATTCACACTCTATGGGTGAGCTGGCCTCTGCTGCATGGCACTGAAAGGCAGGCTGCTTGTGTGCAGTCCAGCCCCTCCTGATGGCCCTGCAGACACAAAGGAGATTGCCAACCAACACATCTGGAAGCCTGGGGTCCCCAGCACATCTATAAAGGAAGGGTTGCTGGGAGATTTGTTGGTGCCACAGTGCTTTGGGGTGCTGTGACTAACACATACGCAATTCGAACATTGCTTCCTATTTCCAGAGGATAGCCCTGTGGGAAGAAGACAGACAAAAGTCACAAGACTTATGGACTTTGTAGCCTCTGTCTGTATATCTTCCTCCAATTAGGTCTTGGGCTAAACATGCTGTGTTAACCCCAAAGAAAGCCAACTGATATACTGCTTCCTCAGCTATAGATATTGGAAGCATCAGGGGCTGGGGCCTGCCCCAGTGCATTTGTATTTTTAGAAATATCCATAGGAGACCTTCAAGAAGGTGGAGGAGTAAGACGTGGAGATCACCTTCCTCCCCACAAATACATCAGAAATACATCTAGATGTGGAACAACCCCTACATAATACCTACCGAATGCTGGCAGAAGACCTCAGACTTCCCAAAAGGCAAGAAATACCCTCACGTACCTAGGTAGGGTGAAAGAAAAAACAGAGCCAAAAGAATAGGGATGGGACCTGCACCTCTGGGAGGGAGATGCGAAGGAAGAAAAGTTTCTACACACTAGGAAGCCCCTTCACTGGTGGAGATGGGGGGAAGGAAGGTTCAGAGCCACGGAGGAGAGCACAGCAATAGGGGTGCAGAGGGCAAAGCAGAGAGATTCTCGTGCAGAGTATTGGTGCCGACCAGCACTCACCAGCCTGAGAGGCTTGTCTGCTCACCCGGTGGGGTGGGCGGGGGCTGGGAGTTGGAGGCTCGGACTTCAGAGATCAGATCCCAGGGAAAGGACTGGGGTTGGATGCGTGAAGACAGCCTGAAAAGGGTTAGTGTGCCACAGCTAGCCAGGAGGGAGTCCCAGAAAAAAGTCTGGAACTGCCTAAGTGGAAAGAGACCACTGTTTCGGGGTGCGCGAGGAGATGAGATTCAGAGAACCACCTAAAGGAGCTCCCGAGAAGGGTGCAAGCCACGGCTATCACTGCAGACACCAGAGACAGGCATGAAATACTAAGGCTGCTGCTGCAGCCACCAAGAAGGCTGTGTGCAAGCACAGGTCACTATACACACCTCCCTTCCTGTGAGCCTGTGCAGCCCACCACTGCCAGGGTCCTGTGATCCAGGGACAACTTCCCCAGGAGAATACACAGTGCAACTCAGGCTGTTGCAACGTACCCCGGCCTCTGCCACCGCAGGCTCGCCTCATATTGCATACCCCTCCCTCTCCCACCTCCCATCCTGAGTGAGCCACAGCCCCCTAATCAGCTGCAATTTTAACCCCGCCCTGTCTGAGTGAAGAACAGACGCCCTCAGGTGACCTACATGCAGAGGCGGGGCCAAATCCAAAGCTGAACCTTAGGAACTGTGCAAACAAAGAACAGAAAGGGAAATTTGTCCCAGCAGCCTCAGGATCAGTGGATTAAATCTCCACAATCAACTGGATGTACTCTGCATCTCTGGAATACCTGAATACACAACAAATCATCCCAAAATTAAGGTGGTGAATTTGGGAGCAACTGTACACTTGGGGTTTGCTTTGTGCATCTAATTTGTTTCTGGTTTTATGTTTATCTTAGTTTAGTATTTAGAATTTATTATCGTTGGTAGATTTGTTTATTGATTTGGTTGCTCTCTTCCTTTTTATATATATATATTTTTTCCTTTTTCTCTTTCTGTGAGTGTGTATGTATATGCTTCTTTCTGTGATTTTGTCTGAATAGCTTTGCTTTTACCATTTGTCCTAGGTTTCTATCTGTCCGTGCTTTTTTGTTTTTTGGATAGTTTGTAGCACTTGTTATCATTGGTGGATTTGTTTTTTGGTTTGGTTGCTCTCTTCTTTCCTTTTTCTATCTTTTTATTACTTTTTAATTTTTATATTTAATAATTTTTTAATTTTTAAAACTTTATTTTATTCTTTCATTGTTTTTTTTAATCCCTTTTCCTATAATCCGTGTGGCTCACAGGGTCTTCATGCTCCACCTGGGTGTCAGGCCTGGGCCTCTGAGGTGGGAGAGCTGAGTTCAGGACATTCGTCCACCAGACACCTCCTGGCTCCACATAATATCAAATGATGAAAGCTCTCCCAGAGATCTCTATCTCAATGCTAAGACCAAGCTCAACTCAACCACCAGCAAGCTACTGTGCTGGACACCCTATGCCAAATGACTGGCAAGACAGGAACACAACACCACCCATCAGCAGAAAGGCTGCTTAAAATCATAATAAGGTCACAGACACCCCAAAACACACCACTGGATGTGGCCCTGCCCATCAGAAAGAAAATATGCAGCCTCATCCACCAGAACACAGGCACCAGTCTCTTCCACCAGAAAGCCTACACAGCCACTGAACCAAACTTAGCCACCAGAGGTAGACACCAAAAACAATGGAAACTATGAACCTGAAGCCTGCAAAAAGGAGACCACAAACACTGAAAGTTAAGCAAAATGAGAAGACAGAGAAACACACAGCAGATTAAGGAGGAAGGTAAAAACTCAGTAGACAAACAAATGACAAGGAAATGGGCAGTCTACCTGCAAAAGAATTCAGGGTAATGATAGTAAAGATGATCCAAATCTTGGAATTAGAATGGAGAAAATACAGGGCACATTTAACAATGAGGTATAAGAACTAAAGAGCAAACAAACAATGATGAACAACACAATAAATGAAATTAAATATTCTCTAGAAGGAATCAATAGCAGAATAACAGAGGCAGAAGAATGGATAAGTGACCTGGAAGATAAACTAGTGGAAATAACTACTGCAGAGAAAAATAAGGAGAAAAGAATGAAAATAACTGAGGACAGTCTCAGAGACTTCTGGGACAGCATTAAACACACCAACATTCGAAACATAGGGGTCCCGAGGAAGAAGAGAAAAATAAACGGACTGAGAAAATATTTGAAGAGATTATATTTGTAAACTTCCCTAATATGGGAAAGGAAATAGTCAATAAATTCCAAGAAGTACAAACAGTCCCAACAAGGATAAATCCAAGGAGAAACATGCCAAGACACATATTAACCAAACTATCAAAAATTAACTACAAAGAAAAAATTTTAAAGCAGCACGGAAATAGCAACAAATAAAATAGAAGAGAATCTGCATAAGGTTAACAACTTATCAGTCAGCAGAAATTCTGCAAGCCAGAAAGGAGCAGCAGGACATATTTAAAGAGATGAAAGGGGAAAACCTACAACAAAGATTACTCTACCCAGCAAGGATCTCATTCAGATTCGACAGAGAAATTAAATCCTTTACAGACAAGCAAAAGCTAAGAGAATTCAGCACCACCAAACCAGCTTTACAACAAATGCTAAAGGAACTTCTCTAAGCAGGAAACACAAGAGAAGGAAAAGACCTACAATAACAGGCCCAAAACAATTAAGAAAATGGTAACAGGAACATACATATCGATAACTACATTAAATGTAAGTGGATTAAAAGCTCCAAAAAAAAGAGACATAGACAGGCTGAATGGATGCAAAAACAAGACCCATATATATGCTGTCTACAAGAAACCCACTTCAGACCTAGGGACACATACAGACTGAAAGTGAGGGGATGGAAAAATGTATTCCATGCAAAAGGAAATCAAAAGAAAGATACAGTAGCAATTCTCATATCAGACAAAATAGCCTTTAGAATAAAGACCATTACAAGAGACAAAGAAGGACATTACATAATGATGAACAGATCAATCCAAGAAGAAGATATAACAATTGTAAATATTGATGCACACAACATAGGAGCACCTGAATACATAAGGCAAATACAACAACCATAAAAGAGGAAATCAACAGTAACACAATCATAGTAGGGGACATTAACACCCCACTTTCACCAATGGACAGATCACCCTAAATGAAAATAAATAAGGAAACACAAGCTTTAAATGACACATTACAAAAGATGGAATTAATTGATATTTATAGGACATTCCATCCAAAAACAACAGAATACACTTTCTTCTCAAATGCTCCTGGAACATTCTCCAGGATAGATCATATCTTGGGTCACAGATCTTGCCTTGGTAAATTTAAGAAAATTGAAATCATATCAAGTATCTTTTCCAACCACAATGCTATGAGACTACATATCAATTACAGGAAAAAATCTGTAAAAAATACAAACACATGGAGGCTAAACAATACACTATGAAATAACCAAGAGATAATTGAAGAAATCAAAGGGGAAATAAACAATACCTAGAAAAAAATGACAAGGAAAACATGACAATACAAAACTTATGGGACACAGCAAAAGCAGTTATAAGAGGGATGTTTATAGTAATACAATCCCACCTCAAGAAACAAGAAACATCTCAAATAAACAAGCCAACCTTACACCTAAAGCAATTAGAGAAAGAAGAACCAAAAAACCCCAAAAGTTAGCAGAAGGAAAGAATCACAAATAACACATCAGAAATAAATGAAAAAGAAATGAACGAAACAATAGCAAAAATCAATGAAACTAAAAGCTAGTTCTTCGAGAAGAGAAACAAAATTGATAAACCATTAGCAAGATGCAACAAGAAAAAAAGGGAGAAGACTCAAATCAATAGAATTAGAAATGAAAACCGAGAAGTAACAACTGACACTGCAGAAATACGGATCATGAGGGATTACTACAAGCAATTATATGCCAATAAAATGGACAACCTGGATGAAATGGACAAATTCTTAGAAAAGCACAATCTTCTGAGGCTGAACCAGGAAGAAGCAGAAAATATAAACACACCAATCACAAGCAGAGAAATGGGGCTGTGATTAAAAATCTTCCAACAAACAAAAGCCCAGGACCAGAAGGTTTCACAGGCAAATTCTATCAAACATTTAGAGAAGAGCTAACACCTATCCTTCTCAGACTCTTCCAAAATATAGCAGAGGGAGAAACACTCCCCAACTCATTCTAATAGGCCACAATCACCCTGATAACAAAACCAGACAAAGATGTCACAAGAAAAAACCTTCAGGCCAATATCACTGATGAACATATATGTAAAAATCCTCAACAAAATACTGGCAAACAGAATCCAGCAGCACATTAAAAGGATCATACATCATGATCAAGTTGGTTTTATCCCAGGAATCCAAGGATTCTTCAAAATATACAAATCAAACAATGTGATAAACCATATTAAAAAATTGAAGGGCAAAAACAATATGATCTTCTCAATAGATGCAGAAAAAGCTTTTGACAAAATTCAACACACATTTATCATAGAAACCCTCCAGAAAGTAGGCATAGAGGGAACTTACCTCAACATAATAAAGGCCACATATGACAAACCCACAGACAACATCTTTCTCGACAGTGAAAAACTGAAACAATTTCCTCTAACATCAGGAACAAGACAAGGTTGGCCACTATCTCCACTATTATTCAACATAGTTTTGCAAGTTTTATCCACAGCAATCAGAGAAGAAAAACAAATGAAAGGAATGCAAATTGGAAAAGAAGAAGTAAAGCTGTCACTGTTTGCAGATGACATGATACTATACATAGAGAATCCTAAAGATGCTACTAGAAAACTACTAGAGATCATCAAGGAATTTGGTAAAGTAGCACGATGCAAAATTAATGCACAGAAATCTCTTGCATTCCTATACACTAATGATGAAAAATGTGAAAGAGAAATTAAGGAAATACTCACATTTTCCATTGCAAAAAAAGAATAAAATACCCAGGAATAAACCTACCTATAGAGACAAAAGACCTGTATGCAGAAAACTATAAGACACTGTTGTAAGTAATGAAACATGATACTAACAGATGGAGAGATATACCATGTTCTTGGACTGGAAGAATCAACATTGTGAAAATGGCTATACTACCCAAAGCAATCTACAAATTCAATGCAATACCTATCAAACTACCAATGGCATCTTTCACAGAACAAGGGAAAAAAAATCAAAATTTGTATGGAAACAGAAAAGAACCTGAATAGCCAAAGCAATCTTGAGAAAGAAAAACGGATCTGAGGAATCAGGCTCCCAGACTTCAGACTATACTACAAAGCTACAGTAATCAAGACAGTATGGTACTGGAACAAAAACAGAAATATAGATCAATGGAACAGGATAGAAAGCCCAGAGATAAACCCACACACATATGGTCACCTTATCTTTGATAAAGGAGGCAGGAATGTACAGTGGAGAAAAGGCAGCCTCTTCAATAAGTGGTGCTGGGAAAACTGGACAGGTACATGTAAAACTATGAGATTAGAACACTCCCTAACATCATACACAAAAGTAAGCTCAAAATGGATTAAAAACCTAAATGTAAGGCCAGAAGCTATCAAACTCTTAGAGGAAAACATACGCAGAACACTCTATGACATAACTCACAGCAAGATCTTTTTTGACCTACCTCCCAAAGAAATAGAAAAAGCTTTTGATAAAATTCAACATCCAGGGCTTCCCTGGTGGCGCAGTGGTTGAGAGTCCATCTGCCGATGCAGGGGACATGGGTTTGTGCCCTGGTCCAGGAAGATCCCGCATGCCACGCAGCGGCTGGGCCCGTGAGACATAGCTGCTGAGCCTGCATGTCCGGAGCCTGTGCTCCGCAACGGGAGAGGCCACAACAGTGAGAGGCCCGCATACCGCAAAAAAAAAAAAAAAAAAAAAAAAAAAAAAAAAAAAAAAAAAAAAAATTCAACATCGATTTATGATTAAAAAAACTCTCCAGAAAGTAGGAATAGAGGAACCTACCTCAACATAACAAAGGTCATATGTGACAAACCCATAGGTAACATCATACTCAACAGTGAAAAACTTAAAGCATTCCCTCTAAGATCAAGAAACAAGACAAGAATGCTCACTGTCAGCAATTTTACTTAACATAGTTTTGGAAGTCCTAGTCACAGCAATCAAAGAAGAAAAAATAGATAAATAAAAGGAAACCAAATTGGAAAGGAGGAAGTAAAACTGTAACCATATTAACAAATTAAGGAATAAAAGCCACATGATCATCTCAATGGGTACAGAAAAACCTTTTGACAAAATTCAACACCGATTTATGATAAAAACTCCCCAGAAGGTGGGCATAGAGGGAACCTACCTCAACATAATAAAGGCCATGTATGACAAACCTACAGCCAACACCATTCTCAATGGTGAAAAAACTGAAACCATTTCCTCTAAGATCAGGAAAAAGACAAGGGTGCCCACTCTCACCACTAGTATTCCACATAGTTTTGGAAGACCTAGCCACAGAAATCAGAGAAGAAAAAGAAATAAAAGAATTCAAATCAGAAAAGAAGTAAAACGGTCACTGTTTGCAGGTGACATGGTACTATACATAGAAAATCCTAAAGACGCCACCAGAAAACTAATAGAGCTCATCTATGAATTTGGTAAAGTTGCAGGATACAAAATTAACACACAGAAATCTGTTGTATTTCTATACACTAACAATGAAAGATCAGAAATAGAAATTAAGGAAACATCTCATTTACCTTTGCATCAAAAAGAATAAAATACCTAGGAATAAACCTACCTAAGGAGACAAAAGACCTGTACTCCAAAAACTATAAGACACTGATGAATGAAATTAAAGATGACACAAACAAATGGAAATCCAATGTTCTTGGATTGAAAGAATAAGTACTGCTAAAATGACCATACCACCCAAGGCAATCTACAGATTCAATGCAACCCCTACTAAATTACCAATGGAATTTTACAACAGAACTGGAACATTTTTTTTAATTTGTATGGAAACAAAATACTCTGAATAGCCAAAACAACCTTGAGAAAGAAGAACAGAGCTGGAGGAATCAGGCTCCTTGACGTCAAACCATACTACCCAGCTATTGTAATCAAAACAGTCTGGTACAGGCACAAAAGCAAAAAGATAGATCAATGGAACAGGATAGAAAGCCCACAGCGACACCCACACACTTTTGGTTGGTTAATCTATGACAAAGGAGGCAAAAATATACAATGGAGAAAAGACAGTCTCTTCAGTACATCATTATGCTAGGAAAACTGGACAGCTACATGCAAAATAATGAAATTAGAATATTCTCTAACACCATATACAAAAATAAACTGAAAATGGATTAGAGACCTAAAAGTAAGAAAGGATAATACAAAACTCTTAGAGGAAAACCTAGGCAGAACACTCTTTGACATAAACCGCAGGTATGGAGGCTTCCGGGAAGATGGCGGAAGAGTAGATGCAGAGATAACCTTCCTCCCCACAGATACACCAGAAATACATCTACACGTGGAGCAACTCCTACAGAACACCTACTGAACGCTGGCAGAAGACCTCAGACCTCCCAAAAGGCAAGAAACTCCCCACGTACCTGGATAGGGCAAAAGAAAAAAGAATAAACAGAGACAAAAAATAGGGACGGGACCTGCACCAGTGGGATGGAGCAGTGAAGGAGGAAAGGTTTCCACACACTAGGAAGCCCCTTCGTGGACGGAGACTGCGGGTGGCGGAGGGGGAAAGCTTCGGAGCTGCATAGGAGAACGCAGGCACAGGGCTGTGGAGGGCAAAGTGGACAGATTCCCACACAGAGGATCAGGGCCGACCGGCACTCACCAGCCCAAGAGGCTTCTCTGCTCACCCGCGGGTGCGGGAGGGGCTGGGAGTTGAGGCTCGGACTTCGGTCGGAGTGCCAGGACAGGAATGGGGTTGGTGGCGTGAACACAACCTGCAGAGGGTTAGTGCGCCACAGCTAGCTGGGAGGGAGTCATGGGAAAAGTCTGGACTGCTGAAGAGGCAAGAGACTTTTTCTTCCCTCTTTGTTTCCTGGTGCGCGAGGAGAGGGGATTAAGAGCGCTGCTTAAAGGAGCTCCAGAGACGGGCGCGAGCCGTGGCTAAAAGCACGGACCCCAGAGACGGGCATGAGACGCTAAGGCTGCTGCTGCCGCCACCAAGAAGCCTGTGTGCGAGCACAGGTCACTCTCCACACCCCCTTCCAGGGAGCCTGTGCAGCCAGCCACTGCCAGGGTCCCGGGATCCAGGGTCAACTCCTCTGGGAGAACGCACGGTGTGCCTCAGGCTGGTGCAACATCACGCCAGCCTCTGCCACTGCAGGCTCGCCCTGCATTCCGTGCACCTCCCTCCCCCCAGGCTGAGTAAGCCAGAGCACCCGAAGCAGCGGCTCCTTTATCCCCATCCTGTCTGAGCGAAGAACAGACGCCCTCCAGCGACATACACGCAGAGGCGGGGCCAAATCCAAAGCTGAGCCCCTGGGAGCTGTGAGAACAAAGAAGAGAAAGGGATATCGCTCCCAGCAGCCTCAGAAGCAGTGGATTAAAACTCCACAATCAACTTGATGTACCCTGCATCTGTGGAATACATGAATAGACAACGAATCATCCCAAACTGAGGAGGTGGACTTTGAGAGCAAGATTTATTATTTTTTCCCCTTTTCCTCTTTTTGTGAGTGTGTATGTGTATGATTCTGTGTGAGGTTTTGTCTGTATAGCTTTACATCCACCATTTGTCTTAGGGTTCTATACATCCATTTTTAAAAAACTTTTTTTCTTAAAAATTATTTTTTATTTTAATAACTTTATTTTACTTTATCTTCTTGCTTTCTTTCTTTCTTTCCTTCCTTCCCTCCTTTAGACAACGAGTCAACCCAAATTAAGGAGGTAGACTTTGAGAGCAAGATTTATGATTTTTTCCCCTTTTACTCTTTTTGTGAGTATGTATGTGTATGCTTCTGTGTGAGATTTTGTCTGTATAGCTGTGCTTCCAACATTTGTCCTAGGGTTCTATCTGTCCTTTTCTTTTGTAGTTGTTGTTTTTTTATTTTTTTTCTTTTACTAATTATATTTTTATTTTAATATATTTATTATATTTTATCTTACTTTAATTTATTTTACTTCATCTCCTTTCTTTTATTCCTTCCTTCCCTCCTTCCTTCCTTCCTCCCTCCTTCCTTCCTTTCTTTCTTTCGTTCTTTCTTTCTCTCTTTCTACTTCTACTAATTCTTTCTTTCTACTTTTTCTCCCTTTTATTCTGAGCCATGTGGATAAAAGGATCATGGAGCAGCAGCCAGGAGTCAGTGCTGTGCCTCTGAGGAGGGAGAGCCAACTTCAGGACACTGGTCCACAAGAGACCTCCCAGCTCCACATAATATCAAATGGCAAAAATCTCCCAGAGATCTCCATCTCCACAGTAGCACCCAGCTTCACTCAACGACCAGCAAGATACAGTGCTGGACATCCTATGCCAAACAACTAGCAAGACAGGAACACAACCCCACCCATTAGCAGAGAGGCTGCCGAAAATCACAGTAAGGCCACAGACACCCCAAAACACACCACCAGACGTGGACCTGCCCACCAGAAAGACAAGATCCAGCCTCATCCACCAGAACACAGGCACTAGTCCCCTCCACCAGGAAGCCTACACAACCCACTGAACCAACCTTAGCCACTGGGGACAGACACCAAAAACAACAGGAACTACGAACCTGCAGCCTGCAAAAAGGAGACCCCAAACATGGTAAGATAAGCAAAATGAGAATACAGAAAAACACACCGCAGATGAAGTAGCAAGATTAAAACCAACCAGACCTAACAAATCAAGAGGAAATAGGTAGTCTACCTTAAAAAGAATTCAGAATAATGATAGTAAAGATGATCCAAAATCTTGGAAATAGAATAGACAAAAATGCAAGAGACATTTAAGAAGGACCTAGAAAGAAGAACAAAAGATGAAACAAACAATGATGAACAACACAATAAATGAAGTAAAAAATACTCTAGATGGGATCAATAGCAGAATAACTGAGGCAGAAGAACAGATAAGTGATCTGGAAGATAAAATAGTGGAAATAACTGCTGCAGAGCAGAAGAAAGAAAAAAGAATGAAAAGAACTGAGGACTGTCTCAGAGACCTCTGGGACAACATTAAATGCACCAACATTCGAATTATAGGGGTTCCAGAAGAAGAAGAGAAAAAGAAAGGGACTGAGAAAATATTTGAAGAGATTATAGTTGAAATTTTCCCTAATATGGGAAAGGAAATAGTTAATCAAGTCCAGGAAGCACAGAGAGTCCCATAAAGGATAAATCCAAGGAGAAATATGTCAAGACACATTTAATCAAACTGTCAAAATTTAAATACAAAGAAAACATATTAAAAGCAGCAAGGGAAAAACAACAAATAACACACAAGGGAATCCCCATAAGGTTAACTGCTGATCTTTTAGCAGAAGCTCTGCAAGCCAGAAGGGAGTGGCAGGACATATTTAAAGTGATGAAGGAGAAAAACCTGCAACCAAGATTACTCTACCCAGCAAGGATCTCATTCAGCTTTGATGGAGAAATTAAAACCTTTACAGACAAGCAGAAGCTGAGAGAGTTCAGCACCACCAAACCAGCTTTACAACAACTGCTAAAGGAACTTCTCTAGGCAAGAAACACAACAGAAGGAAAAGACCTACGATAATGAACCCAAAAGAATTAAGAAAATGGGAATAGAAACATACATATTGATAAGTACCTTAAATGTAAATGGACTAAATGCTCCCACCAAAAGACACAGATTTGCTGAATGGATACAAAAACAAGACACATATATTTGCTATCTACAAGAGTCAACTTCAGACCTAGTGAAACATACAGACTGAAAGTAAGGGGATGGAAAAAAATATTTCATGCAAATGGAAACCAAAAGAAAGCTGGAGTAGCAATTCTCATCAGACAAAATAGACTTTCAAATAAACACTATTAGAAAAGACAAAGAAGGACACTACATAATGATGAAGGGATCAATCCAAGAAGAAGATATAACAATTGTAAATATTGATGCACACAACATAGGAGCACCTCAATACATAAGGCAAATACTAACAGCCATAAAAGGGGAAATCAACAGTAACACATTCATAGTAGGGGACTTTAACACCCCACTTTCACCAATAGACAGATCATCCAAAATGAAAATAAATAAGAAGACACAAGTTTTAAATGATACATTAAACAAGATGGCCTTAATTGATATTTATAGGACATTCCATCCCAAAACAACAGAATACACATTTTTCTCAAGTGCTCATGGAACATTCTCCAGGATAGATCATATCTTGGGTCACAAATCAAGCCTTGGTAAATTTAAGAAAATTGAAATTGTATCAATTATCTTTTCTGACAACAACGCTATGAGATGAGATATCAATTACAGGAAAAGATCTGTAATAAATACAAACACATGGAGGCTAAACAATACACTACTTAAAAATGAAGTGTCCACCGAAGAAATCAAAGAGGAAATCAAAAAATACCTAGAAGCAAATGACAATGGAGACACAACGACCCAAAATCTATGGGAGGCAGCAAAAGCAGTTCTAAGAGGGAAGTTTATAGCAATACAATCCTACCTTACAAAACAGGAAACATCTCGGATAAACAACCTAACCTTGCACCTAAAGCAGTTAGAGAAAGAGGAACAAAAAATCCCCAAAGTTAGCAGAGGGAAAGAAATCATAAAAATCAGATGAGAAATAAATGAAAAAGAAATGAAGGAAACAATAGCAAAGATCAATAAAACTAAAATGCTGGTTATTTGAGAAGATAAAAAAAATTGATCAACCATTAGCCAGACTCATCAAGAAAAAAAGGGAGAAGACTCAAATCAATAGAATTAGAAATAAAAAAGGAGAAGTAACAACTGGCACTGCACAAATACAATAGATCATGAGAGATTACTACAAACAACTCTATGCCAATATAATGGACAACCTGGAAGAAATGGACAAATTCTTAGAAAGGCACAACCTGCCAAGACTGAATCAGGAAGACATAGAAAATATGAACAGACCAATCACAAACACTGAAATTGAAACTGTGATTAAAAATCTTCCAACAAACAAAAGCCCAGAACCAGATGGCTTCACAGGCGAATTCTATCAAACATTTAGAGAAGAGCTAACACCTATCTCTCTTAAAGTCTTCCAAAATATAGCAGAGGGAGTAACAGTCTCAAACTCATTCGACAAGGCCACCATCACCTTGATACCAAAACCAGACAAGGATGTCACAAAGAAAGAAAACTACAGGTCAATATCACTGATGAACATACATGCAAAAATCCTCAACAAAATACTAGCAAACAATCCAACAGCACATTAAAAGGATCATACACCATGATCAAGAGGCATTTTTTCCAGCAATGCAAGGATTCTTCAATATACGCAAATCAATCAATGTGATAAACCATATTTACAAATTGAAGGAGAAAAATCATATGATCATCTCAATAGATGCAGAGAAAGCTTTTGACAAAATTCAACACCCACTTATGATAAAAACCCTGCAGAAACTAGGCATAGAAGGAACTTTCCTCAACATAATAAAGGCCATGTATGACAAACCTACTGCCAACATCACCCTCAACGGTGAAAAACTGAAAGCATTTCCACTAAGATCAGGAGCAAGACAAGGTTGTCCACTCTCACAACTCTTATTCAACATAGTTTTGGAAGTTTTAGCCACAGCAATCAGAGAAGAAAAGGAAATAAAAGAAATCCAAATCGGAAAAGAAGAAGTAAAGCTGTCACTGTTTGCAGATGACATGATATTATACATAGAGAATCCTAAAGATGCCACCAGAAAACTACTAGAGCTAATCAATGAATTTGGTAAAGTGGCAGGATACAAAATTAATGCACAGAAATCTCTGGCATTCCTATACACTAATGATGAAAAATCTGAAAGTGAAATCAAGAAAACACTCCCATTTACCATTGCAACCAAAAGAATAAAATATCTAGGAATAAACCTACCTAAGGAGACAAAAGTCCTGTATGCAGAAAATTATAAGACATTGGTGAAAGAAATTCAAGATGATACAAATAGATGGAGAGATATACTATGTTCTTGGGTTGAAAGAATCAACATTGTGAAAATGACTGTACTACCGAAAGCAATCTACAGATTCAATGCAAGCCCTATCAAACTACCACTGGCATTTATCACAGAGCTAGAACAAAAAATTTCACAATTTGTATGGAAACACAAAAGACCCCGAATAGCCAAAACAATCTTGAGAACGAAAAACGGAGCTGGAGGAATCAGGCTCCCTGACCTCAGACTATACTACAAAGCTACAGTAATCAAGACAGTATGGTAGAGAGGCCGGCGTGACGTTGCACCCTCCTGGGGCGTGCCGTGTGTTCTTCCGGGTCCAGACTTTTTCCGGACTCCCCTCCGGCCAGCCGTGGCGCACTGGCCCCCTGCAGGCTGTGTTCACGCCGCCGGCCCCGGTCCTCTCCCGGTGCTCCGACCGAAGCCCGAGCCTCGGCTTCCAGCCCCGCCCGCCCCGGCGGGTGAGCAGACAAGCCTCTCGGGCTGCTTGAGACCAAAGAGTTGCTGTGAGGGAACATGGAACTGAGGTTGCCTGCAGTTGCATAGAGGGACCCAGCGTATGGCTGGATGCTGAGAAACAGTTAGAATGCTCCTGTGAAGAGAAGTGGCTGGCGGATAGTGGGTCATTAATTACCAGGGAGTCATAAATATGTCTACTTGGAATCACATACGGGAAGTTCCAGAACATTCACGCAGCTTTTCAGGTCTTCACCCCCACTGTCAGTTTACACCAGCTGCTTCTCATCACCTAGCCCTGGGGTCCTTCCCATGAAGTTCGGTCCAACAGAGAAGCCAGCACCCAAAGGAAGTCCATGCACACCCTGAGCAGTGGACAAAAGCCGAGACTTGAAGAGAGTGGTATTTTCTCCAGAGACACCGGATAGGAATATAACTTGAATGTCCCACATGTGGTCCACTCATCCACGCTGGCTTTGAACCACACTCATTCCACGCTGAGCTCTTGTTTCCTAAAGTGCATTCTATGGTCTTCCAGTGCAGACATATGGCACGCACTTCTGGCTATTCTACAGAGCCTTCTGGTTCAGGGCTGACTGAATATCTAGTGACAAGGTTGGACAGCACTGCTGGGAATATTTACCAAGATTGGTCCAATGGAAAGTTCTAAAAATCCTCAAAATGTTTTATGTCAAGGTGCCTGAATCCCTTCAAGGACAGAAGTCTCCACTGCATGTGCAGATGTGTTCATAGGCTTGGTCAGCAGGGAGCTGAAAAGGGTACAACGCTCAAGTGTCCTGAAATTACGGGCCTAATTTACCCAAGTCCTCGAAGGCACTAGCTCTAGGTGAAAGGCCTGAAGGCAATGTCTAGCAGCTCTTTGGCTTTTAATTAGAGCCACAGTTGTTCTTGGTGCCACATTTCGTAAAGCAGAATGGAATGCGTGTTTCCCGATTTTTACACACAAATTCTCCACCCACCACGAGCTGTATAAACAGACACACCTTCCTCATCAGCTTGGCATGGGGTGTCTCTCCTTTCCATTCTCTTGCACAATAACTGAGTAAATCAACTTCTGCCTCCACACTGACGTTCCCTGGACCAAATCAAAGATACAAGGTGGTGAATTTTCCCTTTCCTTTCCCTTCTTGAACCCTCTCTGCACTTTAAAAATAAGGAAACATATGCATGAAAATATTTACTTTTGAATCTCCTCTGCAGATATCCAATCCACCTAAAAGATAAGGGAACGATAATATCAAAATTCTATTTTAAACAGCAAGGGCATTTTTGAAAATTAAAGATGACATAGCCACATACCTTTTCAGCCGGTGCCCTAAATATAAATGTAGCCTTCTGAAGTAGCAGAGGGTGCCCACCAGAAATGAAACTGCCAGTGTCACTGACCCCTTTCCTACTCTCCACGCGGTATCTAAGGCTTGGCTGGTGACGAGTGTCCAGGAGTGCACTTGGTCATTTCCTACAAAAATTTAATAATAATAACACTGTATAGCATGGGGAACTATATTTAATATACTTGATAAACCATAATGGAAAAGAATATAAAAAGGAATGTATATATGTGTCTGAGTCACTTTGCTGTACAGCAGAAATTAACATTGTAAATCAACTATACTTCAATAAAAAGTAAAATAAAAAATAAAAAAAAAGACAGTATGGTACTGGCACAAAAACAGAAAGATAGATCAATGGAACAGGATAGAAAGCCCAGAGATAAACCCACACACATATGGTCACCTTATCTTTGATAAAGGAGGCAGGAATGTACAGTGGAGAAACGGCAGCCTCTTCAATAAATGGTGCTGGGGAAACTGGACAGGTACATGTAAAAGTATGAGATTAGATCACTCCCTAACACCATACACAAAAATAAGCTCAAAATGGATTAAAGACCTAAATGTAAGGCCAGAAACTTTCAAACTCTTAGAGGAAAACCTAGGCAGAACACTCTATGACATAAATTACAGCAAGATCCTTTTTGACCCACCCCCTAGAGAAATGGAAAAAAAACAAAAATAAACAAATGGGACCTAATGAAACTAAAGCTTTTGCACAGCAAAGGAAACCATAAACAAGACCAAAAGACAACCCTCAGAATGAGAGAAAATATTTGCAAATGAAGCAACTGACAAAGGATTAATCTAATATTTATAAGCAGCTCATTCAACTCAATAACATAAAACCAAACAACCTAATCCAAGAATGGGCAGAAGATCTAAATAGACGTTTCTCCAAAGAAGATATACAGACTGCCAACAAACCCATGAAGGAATGCTCAACAGCATTAATCATTAGAGAAATGCAAATCAAAACTACAATGAGATATCCTCTCACACCATTCAGAATGGCCATCATCAAAAAAATCTAGAAACAATAAATGCTGGAGAGGGTGTGGAGAAAAGGGAACCCTCTTGCACTGCTGGTGGGAATGTAAATTGATACAGCCACTGTGGAGAACAGTATAGAGGTTCCTTACAAAGTACAAATAGAACTACCATATGACCCAGCAATCCCACTACTGGAGAATGGACTTGAGGATATGGGAGGGGGAAGAGTCAGCCATGACAAAGCGAGAGAGAGGCATATGTACGGTTTTGTCAGGGTACTGGCATATACACAACCAACTGGTGAATATAGTAAAAAAGAAGCAGACTCACAAACTAGTGGTTTTCAGTGGGGAAGGGGGATGGGCAATATAGGAGTGGGGGAGTGGGAGGAACAAACTTGTTGGTGTAAGATAAGCTCAAGAATGTGTTGTACAACATGGGGAATATAGTCAATATTTTGTAATAACTGTAAATGAAGTGTAACCTTTAAAAATTGTATAAAACTAAAAAAAATTTTTTTAAACACAAAGAAATAAAAATGAAAAACTGGATTCAGGCAGAACAAGAATTAATAACATGGGATATCTTGAACTGATGAGGATGATTATCATTTTTAATGACTTTTTATTTGAAACATTGCTGGTTCTTTAAAGTTTTGGTTTTCCACATTTAAGGAAAACATTTTTATCTTTTTTCTAAGCTATATATAACTTAGAGATATTTGGTAAGGTATACCTTTGTAAACAGAATTGAGACATTTACTTTTCCCCCCTACCTTATGCCTCCAGAATTTGGATTATCTTTGGTAGAAATGGGTGTTACTGTAGAAAGAAAAGTTATGTTTCAATGGAAAACTATAGCACACTCTTGTGGATATTAATTTCTAGTCCTGTTCATTGTCTTTGAGGTTTTGTTATCTACCTGTAAACTGGACTGGATACTAAATTTTTCTTATTTCCTCAAATATCTGTTTAGGACTCTTCAGACTAATGTTTCCAATTTTTCCCCAACCTTCTGTCTTGGAATCATTAAGGATGAAGACTCTCCTTGAAACTTGCTATTATACACAGGGCCATATGAGGTCATCCTCACTATCCAGAGGGCAGCCAAACTTTAAGGCTTTGAACCTCAGGACCACATGTCCCAATTTAAAAAGGCTCCTCCAGACTCTTGCAACTGCACACCAGCTGGAGACCTAAAATTAAAATTGACCAGAGAGCTTCCTCCCCAGAAGCAGACAACATCTTGTGGTGGACAAGATCTCCCAAGATTACAGATCAATATCTTCATCTAGTTGAAAACTTTATTCCTTTTGCCTTTTTGCTACTTTATTTTTCCTTTCTGTTAATGCTTGGGAAGATAATATATATTAATTCTGGCAACTCTATTACTGAATCTACCACTAAGGTCATAGATGCACAGAAAAAATTCCCAGGCTTTCTTGCTCAGAAGGTTTTAGATAATAAAATTGCTTTAGATTACTTATTAGCTGAACAAGCAGGAGTCTGTGCCATAGTAAATACCTCCCACTGTACCTGAATCAACAGCTATGGTATGACAACAAATATAAGAAGTTAGCAAACAAGACACTTGACTAAAACAGGTTACTTCCTCTTCAGGTATATTCTTTATTTGATACAAATTTGTTTGGTCCATGGGGTCCCTGACTAAGGATCATATTTCAGTCTCTTGATTTTTTTCCTCCTTATAGTTATCACTGTAGTCTCCCTGGAGTGCTATGTTCTTTCAAGTGTATTAAATATATATTTGCAGCCATCACCAGTACATCAGATGGTCTCACTGCACTTGGAGAAACAGAAGCAAGATGAGCAGCAAAAACAATTATGAGGCAAGAACAACTTAACCCTGATGGTGACTGAGAGTAGTGCTAATACCAAATATTTGGTCAATCTGTCATGTCTGATAGGGTGACCAAAACAGAGAAATTGTTAAATTAGTTAAATAAGAAAGCCATTAAACAGAGATGGATTGAATGCCTTAGGCGTCTGTGTAAACAAACCAAAACCTAAGCCTGTAATGTCTCAAGGTTAACAAATTAAAACCTAAGGACAACCCATCACAAACAGTTAAGTAATGCAACTGCTTAAACTATAGCCAAGTAAATAATGGGTTTTCTTCTTTGCATCTGCCTGCCTTTTCTCTATAAAGTCTTTCCTTTAGCTCCTGTTCGTGAAACACTCCTAACCATTTTCAGTTTGGCACTGTCTGATTCCAAATGATTTTTGTTCAAATAAACTCAAAGTTTGTAATATGCCTCAGGTTATCTTTTAATACTTCCATGCTTTAAACCCTCCAATCCTTCCCATGGTGATTAGAGTAAAATATGAACTTCTCACCTATATTATGGCTCCTGCCTACCTCTCCAGTTTTATTTTCTATGACTCTTCCTTCCATGCACTTTGCTCTAATAACATTGTCCTCCTTATATCTCTTGGATATTTCAAGCTCTCTCCTGTCTCAGGGCCTTTGCAGGCTGTTTCTTCCACCTGAAGTGTTTTTGCCGAGAATTTTGCATGGTTGGCAACTTTGCTCTATTCAGGTCTCAGCTCAGATGTTACCTCCTGTGGTAGTCAGTGTCCAAAGATGACTCCCCAAGGAATCACACTGCTTCATTTTTCGTATTCTTGTATAGCTTATCTCTTTAAATTTGGGATGGTCCTGTACCTCCCTTGTAACTAATAGAATGTGACAGAAGTGATGCTGTATAACTTCTGAGGTTACATCAGAAGAATATTTGTAGCAAGGGCCTGGAATAGTGCTTTGCACAGAGTAGGTCCTCAGTTTCTGTTGGACTAATGAGTTGCCTCACCGGTCTATTAGAATGCTTATTCTGGGTGGAGCTAACCACCATGTAAGATGTATGATTACCCTAAGATCACCATGCTATGAAGAAGCCCGTGTTAGCCATGTGGAGAAGTCACATGAAGAGAGACATGCCAAGCCAGTGTTTCTAGCCATCCCATTTTGGATCCTTCTAGTTTGTCTATGGCCCCAGATTAAACACCATCCATGTGAGGAAAGAAGCCATCCTGGACATTTTATTTTCTTCATAGTATTTATCACCATCAAAACTACCCTTGTTTATACACTAGTTTACAGTTCTATTGTATATTTTGTCCCACTAGTATGTAAGGTCCATGAGAACAAAAGGCCTTGTTCACTATTATATTTCCAGCAGCTAAATCATGCATCTCAGACTTTGTGTGTAAAAGTTACCTGGGGAATCTTGTTTAAATTTAGATTCTGATTCAGAAGGTCTGAAATGGGGCCTGAAATTCAGAATTTCTAACAGGCTCCCAGGTGATGCAGATACTGTTCATCCACAGACCATGCATTGAATAGCAAGATGATAGAGATCTCTAGGTAGAAGTGAAAGAATTTGAGATCCACCTGAAAGAGCTTGTGCCCTTCTCTGTGGACCTCTGGCTTTCTAGCTTCTCTTGAAAAATCAGGTTTAGCATCCCTAGGCTGGCATTTCCACCTTGCAACAATCAACTGGAGCTGGGTGCACCTGCTGTTTTCTAGGGACATAGCACCTGCCTAGTAGCTCCTGCTTAGCTCCAGCAAACATCTGAACCATGATTTCTACTCTTCAGGGCTCTCTGACCTTCATTTTTATTCTAACTCCATGGTTCCAGGACACCAAAACCAAAATGTCTACTCCTTCAAACAGGTGTTTTCTCTAGGAATGATCATGTCTATATTCGAGGAATGTGGTCTGTTTAGATCAGTGCTTCTCAAACTTTAATGTCTATTGATATTTTTGTTAAAATGAAGATTCTGATTAAGCGGTGGGACTGGTATTCTGTGATGTCAATACTGTCGATATGGACGACACTTTGAGGAGCAAGGACCTGGAACAATTACTGCCGCATAGTAGGACCTCAGTATTTGTTAGATCAATTAATTTGTTTCATATAATAACCCTATTATAATAGCATTATCTCAATTTTATAGACAAGGTAACTGAGACTCACAAAATTGAGTGACTCATCTAATGTTACACAATTAGTATGGAACAGAGTCTACACTTAAATTGATCCATCTGATAGTAAGCCAACCTCTGATTTTCTAAAATCTCAGCCTGGATAACCCTTGGATAGGTTTATAATTGGGCATAGTATGATTTTTATAGGCAGCAAGTGGACCATCAAATTCTCAAGGCCTTCTCACCTGCCTAGAATTCCTTATATAGACTACGAAATCTTGAACCCCAAAACTGGGCTTTGAATGCAAAAATTTGGAGATCTTAAGGCCTGCTACTAGAACCAAGACAGCTAGGGACAAGACAGGATCCCAAGTAGTCAAGTATATTGTAAAAGATTGGGCACACATAGGAGTAATATTCAAAATATTTAACAACATGTATAGCAATGGCCCCAAAGTATCTGAATGAATATAGGCCTGTGATGCTGAAACAAGGTTCTAGAAACATTACCCCTTTAGTTGCTGGATTCTAGGAGGGCTTAGGGGTTCCAGGTGAGGGACTAGGGCAGTTGGGGTTATGTAGGGAGCTTAGGGCAGTGACTATTTACCAGCTGGTATAGGAAGACTTCAATATTTAAAAGCTGGTACAGGTTTGAACTTCCTGAATATTAGCCCTGAGTATCAGAAGGTAGGGAAAGTCCAAAAAGCTTGGGAGCCAAGTCCCATGTAAAGAGTCAGCAGCAGAGGCCAGACATTGAACTGGCAAGTGACCACAGATTCAGAGATACTAAAAGCCATAAAAATGGAGCCTGTGGCAGCAGACCCCATCAGCCTGAGGAAGGACATTGGGAACAACTGGCTAGTAGGTATCTTAACAGGCAGAGCCTGTCACACTGAAAAGCATCTATGTTAAATTGTAACACATCAAACAACCCCTAGATCAGATATCACCTGCTGAAGAAGGAAAGGAGATGGACTGTGTTTTTTTTTGTTTGTTTGTTTTTATTTTTTTTTATTTTTTTAACATCTTTATTGGAGTATAATTGCTTTACAATGGTATGTTAGTTTCAGCTTCACAACAAAATGAATCAGTTATATATATACATATATTCCCATATCTCTTCCCGCTTGCGTCTCCCTCTCTCCCACCCTCTCTATCCCACCCCTCCAGGCCGTCACAAAGCACCGAGCTGATCTCCCTGTGCTATGCGGCTGCTTCCCACTAGCTATCTATCTTACGTTTGGTAGTGTATACATGTCCATGCCTCTTTATCGCTTTGTCACCGTTTACCCTTCCCCCTCCCCATAGCCTCAAGTCCATTCTCTAGTAAGTCTGTGTCTTTATTCCTGTTTCACCCCTAGGTTTTTCATGACATTTTTTTTTCTTAAATTCCATATATATGTGTTAGCATACGGTATTTGTCTCTCTCTTTCTGACTTACTTCACTCTGTATGACAGACTCTAGGTCTATCCACCTCATTACAAATAGCTCAATTTCGTCTCTTTTTATGGCTGAGTAATATTCCATTGTATATATGTGCCACATATTCTTTATCTATTCATCCGATGATGGGCACTTAGGTTGTTTCCATCTCTGGGCTATTGTAAATAGAGCTGCAATGAACATTTTGGTACATGACTCTTTTTGAATTATGGTTTTCTCAGGGTATATGCCCAGTAGTGGGATTGCTGGGTCATATAGTAGTTCTATTTGTAGCTTTTTAGGGAACCTCCATACTGTTCTCCACAGTGGCTGTATCAATTTACATTCCCACCAACAGTGTAAGAGGGTTCCCTTTTCTCCACACCCTCTCCAGCATTTATTGTTTCTAGATTTTTTGATGATGGCCATTCTGACTGGTGTGAGATGATATCTCATTGTAGCATTTCTCTAATGATTAGTGATGTTGAGCATTCTTTCATGTGTTTGTTGGCAGTCTGTATATCTTCTTTGGAGAAATGTCTATTTAGGTCTTCTGCCCATTTTTGGATTGGGTTGTTTGTTTTCTTGTTATTAAGCTGCATGAGCTGCTTATAAATTTTAGAGATTAATCCTTTGTCAGTTGCTTCATTTGCAAATATTTTCTCCCATTCTGAGGGTTGTCTTTTGGTCTTCTTTATGGTTTCCTTTGCTGCGCAAAAGCTTTTAAGTTTCATTAGGTCCCATTTGTTTACTTTTGTTTTTGTTTCCATTTCTCTAGGAGGTGGGTCAAAAAGGACCTTGCTGTGATTTATGTCATAGAGTGTTCTTCCTATGTTTTCCTCTAAGAGTTTGATAGTTTCTGGCCTTACATTTAGGTCTTTAATCCATTTTGAGCTTATTTTTGTGTATGGTGTTAGGGAGTGATCTAATCTCATACTTTTACATGTAGCTGTCCAGTTTTCCCAGCACCACTTATTGAATAGGCTGTCCTTTCTCCACTGTACATTCCTGCCTCCTTTGTCAAAGATAAGGTGACCATATGTGCGTGGGTTTATCTCTGGGCTTTCTATCCTGTTCCATTGACCTATCTTTCTGTTTTTGTGCCAGTACCATACTGTCTTGATTACTGTAGCTTTGTAGTATAGTCTGAAGTCAGGAAGCCTGATTCCTCCAGCTCCATTTTTCGTTCTCAAGATTGCTTTGGCTATTCAGGGTCTTTTGTGTTTCCATACAAATTGTGAAATTTTTTGTTCTAGTTCTGTGAAAAATGCCAGTGGTAGTTTCATAGGGATTGCATTCAATCTGTAGATTGCTTTCGGTAGTAGAGTCATTTTCACAATGTTGATTCTTCCAATCCAAGAACATGGTATATCTCTCCATCTATTTGTATCATCTTTAATTTCTTTCATCAGTGTCTTATAATTTTCTGCATACAGATCTTTTGTCTCCTTAGGTAGGTTTATTCCTAGATATTTTATTCTTTTGGTTGCAATGGTAAATGGGAGTAATTCTTGATTTCACTTTCAGATTTTTCATCATTAGTGTATAGGAATGCCAGAGATTTCTGTGCATTAATTTGGTATCCTGCTACTTTACCAAATTCATTGATTAGCTCTAGTAGTTTTCTGGTAGCATCTTTAGGATTCTCTATGTATAGTATCATGTCATCTGCAAACAGTGACAGCTTTACTTCTTCTTTTCCGATTTGGATTCCTTTTATTTCCTTTTCTTCTCTGATTGCTGTGGCTAAAACTTCCAAAACTATGTTGAATAAGAGTGGTGAGAGTGGGCAACCTTGTCTTGTTCCTGATCTTAGTGGAAATGCTTTCAGTTTTTCACCATTGAGGACGATGTTGGCTGTGGGTTTGTCATATATGGCCTTTATTATGTTGAGGTAAGTTCCCTCTATGCCTACTTTCTGCAGGGTTTTTATCATAAATTGGTGTTGAATTTTGTCAAAAGCTTTCTCTGCATCTATTGAGATGATCATATGGTTTTTCTCCTTCAGTTTGTTAATATGGTGTATCACGTTGATTGATTTGCGTATATTGAAGAATCCTTGCATTCCTGGAATAAACCCCACTTGATCATGGTGTATGATCCGTTTAATGTGCTGTTGGATTCTGTTTGCTAGTATTTTGTTGAGGATCTTTGCATCTATGTTCATCAGTGATATTGGCCTGTAGTTTTCTTTCTTTGTGACATCCTTGTCTGGTTTTGGTATCAGGGTGATGGTGGCCTCGTAGAATGAGTTGGGGAGTGTTCCTCCCTCTGCTATATTTTGGAAGAGTCTGAGAAGGATAGGTGTTAGCTCTTCTCTAAATGTTTGATAGAATTCGCCTGTGAAGCCATGTGGTCCTGGGCTTTTGCTTGTTGGAAGATTTTTAATCACAGTTTCAATTTCAGTGCTTGTGATTGGTCTGTTCATATTTTCTATTTCTTCCTGATTCAGTCTTGGCAGGTTGTGCCTTTCTAAGAATTTGTCCATTTCTTCCAGATTGTCCATTTTATTGGCAGAGAGTTGCTTGTAGTAATCTCTCATGATCTTTTGTATTTCTGCAGTGTCAGTTGTTACTTCTCCTTTTTCATTTCTAATTCTATTGATTTGAGTCTTCTCCCTTTTTTTCTTGATGAGTCTGGCTAATGGTTTATCAATTTTGTTTATCCTTTCAAAGAACCAGCTTTTAGTTTTATTGATCTTTGCTATCGTTTCCTTCATTTCTTTTTCATTTATTTCTGATCTGATTTTTATGATTTCTTTCCTCCTGCTAACTTTGAGGTTTTTTGTTCTTCTTTCTCTAATTGCTTTAGGTGCAAGGTTAGGTTGTTTATTCGAGATGTTTCCTGTTTCTTAAGGTAAGAATGTATTTCTATAAACTTCCCTCTTAGAACTGCTTTTGCTGCATCCCATAGATTTTGAGTCATCGTGTCTCCATTGTCATTTGTTTCTAGGTATTTTTTGATTTCCTCTTTGATTTCTTCACTGATCACTTCGTTATTAAGTAGTGTATTGTTTAGCCTCCATGTGTTTGTATTTTTTTCAGATCTTCTCCTGTAATTGATATCGAGTCTCATAGCGTTGCGGTCAGAAAAGATACTTGATACAATTTCAATTTTCTTAAATTTACCAAGGCTTGATTTGTGACCCAAGATATGGTCTATCCTGGAGAATGTTCCATGAGCACTTGAGAAAAATGTGTAATCTTTTGTTTTTGGATGGAATGTCCTATAAATATCAATTAACTCCATCTCGTTTAATGTATCATTTAAAGCTTGTGTTTCCTTATTTATTTTCATTTTGGATGATCTGTCCATTGGTGAAAGTGGGGTGTTAAAGTCCCCTACTATGAATGTGTTACTGTCGATTTCCCCTTTTATGGTTGTCAGTATTTGCCTTATGTATTGAGGTGCACCTATGTTGGGTGCATAAATATTTACAATTGTTATATCTTCCTCTTGGATCGATCCCTTGATCATTATGTAGTGTCCTTCTTTGTCTCTTCTAATAGTCCTTATTTTAAAGTCTATTTTGTCTGATATGAGAATTGCTACTCCAGCTTTCTTTTGCTTTCCATTTGCATGAAATACCTTTTTCCATCCCCTTACTTTCAGTCTGTATGTGTCTCTAGGTCTGAAGTGGGTCTCTTGTAGACAGCAAATATATGGGTCTTGTTTTTGTATCCATTCAGCCAATCTGTGTCTTTTGGTGGGAGCATTTAGTCCATTTACATTTAAGGTAATTATCGATATGTGTGTTCCTATTCCCATTTTCTTAATTGTTTTGGGTTCGTTATTGTAGGTCTTTTCCTTCTTTTGTGTTTCTTGCCTAGAGAAGTTCCTTTAGCAGTTGTTGTAGAGCTGGTTTGGTGGTGCTGAACTCTCTCAGCTTTTGCTTGTCTGTAAAGGTTTTAATTTCTCCATCAAATCTGAATGAGATCCTTGCTGGGTAGAGTAATCTTGGTTGCAGGTTTTTCTCCTTCAACACTTTCAATATGTCCTGCCACTCCCTTCTGGCTTGCAGAGTTACTGCTGAAAGATCAGCTGTTAACCTTATGGGGATTCCCTTGTGTGTTATTTGTTGTTTTTCCCTTGCTGCTTTTAATATGCTTTCTTTGTATTTAATTTTTGACAGTTTGATTAATATGTGTCTTGGCGTATTTCTCCTTGGATTTATCCTGTATGGGACTCTCTGTGCTTCCTGGACTTGATTAACTATTTCCTTTCCCATATTAGGGAAGTTTTCAACTATAATCTCTTCAAATATTTTCTCAGTCCCTTTCTTTTTCTCTTCTTCTTCTGGAACCCCTATAATTCGAATGTTGGTGCGTTTAATGTTGTCCCAGAAGTCTCTGAGACTGTCCTCAGTTCTTTTCATTCTTTTTTCTTTATTCTGCTCTGCAGTAGTTATTTCCACTATTTTATCTTCCAGGTCACTTATCCATTCTTCTGCCTCAGTTATTCTGCTATTGAGCCCATCTAGAGTACTTTTAATTTCATTTATTGTGTTGTTCATCATTGCTTGTTTCATCTTTAGTTCTTCTAGGTCCTTGTTAACTGATTCTTGCATTTTGTCCATTCTATTGTCCATTCTGTCTCCAAGATTTTGGATCAACCTTACTATCATTATTCTGAATTCTTTTTCAGGTAGACTGCCTATTTCCTCTTCATTTGTTAGGTCTGGTGGGTTTTTATCTTGCTCCTTCATCTGCTGTGTGTTTTTCTGTCTTTTCATTTTGCTTATCTTACTGTGTTTGGGGTCTCCTTTTTTGCAGGCTGAAGGTTCGTAGTTCCTGTTGTTTTTTGTGTCTGTCCCCATTGGCTAAGGTTGGTTCAGTGGGTTGTGTAGGCTTCCTGGTGGAGGGTACTAGTGCCTGTGTTCTGGTGGATGAGGCTGGATCTTGTCTTTCTGGTGGGCAGGTCCACGTCTGGTGGTGTGTTTTGGGGTGTCTGTAGACTTATTATGATTTTAGGCAGCCTCTCTGCTAATGGGTGGGGTTGTGTTCCTGTCTTGCTAGTTGTTTGGCATAGGATGTCCAGCACTGTAGCTTGCTGGTCATTGAGCGAAGCTGGGTGCTGGCGTTGAGATGGAGATCTCTCGGAGATTTTTGCTGTTTGATATTATGTGCAGCTGGGAGGCCTCTTGTGGACCAGTGTCCTGAAGTTGGCTCTCCCACCTCAGAGGCACAGCACTGACTCCTGGCTGCAGCACCAAGAGCCTTTCATCCACAGGGTTCCTTAATTTGGGATGATTCATTGTCTATTCAGGTATTCCACAGATGCAGGGTATATCAAGTTGATTGTGGAGCTTTAATCCGCTGCTTCTGAGGCTGCTGGGAGAGATTTCCCTTTCTCTTCTTTGTTCTCACAGTTCCCAGGGGCTCAGCTTTGGATTTGGCCCCGCCTGTGTGTGTAGGTCGCCGGAGGGCGTCTGTTCTTTGCTCATACAGGACGGGGTTAAAGGAGCCGCTGATTCGGAGGCTCTGGCTCACTCAGGCCGGGGGGTAGGGAGGGTCACGGAGTGTGGGGCAGGCCTGCGGCGGCAGAGGCCGACGTGACGTTGCAGCCTGAGGCATGCCGTGCGTTCTCCCGGGGGAGTTATCCCTGGATCCCGGGACCCTGGCAGTGGCGGGCTGCACAGGCTCCCCAGAAGGGCGTGTGGCTAGTGACCTGTGTTCGCACACAGGCCTCCTGGTGGCGGCAGCAGCGGCCTTAGCATCTCATGTCTGTCTCTGGGCTCCGCACTTTTAGCCGCGGCTCGCGCCCGTCCCTGGAGCTCTCTCAAGCAGTGTTCTTAATCCCCTCTCCTCGTGCACCAGGAAACAAAGAGGGACGTAAAAGTCTCTTGCCTCTTTGGCAGGTCCAGACTTTTCCCCGGACTCTCGCCCAGCTAGCCGCGGTGCACTAACGCCCTGCAGGCTGTGTTCACGCCGCCAACCTCAGTCCTCTCCCGGCGCTCCGACAAAAGCCGGAGCCTCAGCTCCCAGTCCCGCCCGCCCCGGCGAGCGAGCAGACAAGCCTCTCAGCTGGTGAGTGCCGGTCGGCCCGATCCTCTGCGCTGGAATCTGTCCGCTTTGCCCTCCGCACCCCTGTTGCTGTGCTCTCCTCTGCGGCTCCCAAGCTCCCCCACTCCGCCTCCCGAAGTCTCCACCCGCGAAGGGGCTTCCTAGTGTGTGGACACTTTTCCTCCTTCACAGCTCTCTCCCGCTGGTGCAGGACCCGTCCCTATCCTTTTGTCTCTGTTTAGTTTTTTCTTTTGCCCTAACCAGGTACGTGGGGGGTTCCTTGCCTTTTGGGAGGTCTGAGGTCTTCTGCCAGCGTTCAGTAGGTGCTCCGTAGGAGTTGTTCCACGCGTAGATGTATTTCTGGTGTATCTGTGGGGAGGAAGGTGATCTCCGCGTCTTACTCTTCCGCCATCTTCCCGGAAATCCTGGACTGTGTTTGGTAATCTTTCTCCAGGTATGGTCCCTGGACCATTTGATTCTGAATCACATGGTAGTAGTGTTAAATGTTTTTTCAAATATTTGAGGTCTCACCTCAGGCCTGTTAAATCAGATTTGGTGGAGGAAGGGTGAGGAATATGCATTTTTGTAGCAGGCATTCCAGGAGATTCCAATTCACGCTCAAGTTTAAGACCTTAAAATGTCTATGTAGGAAAAGAAAGTAGATACTAGATAAGAATGGTTGGCAACTTTGTGACAGTTAGGGGATAAATTACAAAGGACCTAGAGTGTCAGGCTTAGGACTATGCACATATATAGACTGTATGAGAACTATATAAGAGGGCATAAGAACTATATGACATAATAGAGAGCACTAAAGGTCTATGAGAAAAGGGAAAGTTAACATTCGGGTGGCAGTGTAGAGGATGACAGGATAAAGACTTGAGGCAGGGAGATAAGTTAGGTTTTAGGGTAAATTGGAGTGCTTTTTACTTGCTAAATTGTAGCAATCATGGCTTGGAGCACACCCACTATGACTACAATTGTATGCTTTGGCAATACTTCTAGGAAGGGACTAGACTGACAATATCTGGGTCCTACTTTTTCCTGTCTACAGGCTTCAGGAATTTGGTTTTCATGGTTCCTATATTATAAGCTGAGGGCATATTATGCCCATACCATGGCACTTGGAAGGGCTAGCCTTGGGACCTAGGCCCACACCATAGGCTAGAAAGTTAGCAACCGTTAATCTCAGAATTGCCAAGACTTTCCATTTCCACATGTTTTCAGTTCAGTCCATTTTGAATTCATATTTATTGAATAGCAATTTTGTGCCAGAAGCTGTGCTATGCCCTGGAGATATAGAGATATGATACATTCCCTCAAAAAGTTCTCCATCTAGTAAAGGGAAACAGATACACAGAAACAGATAATGTGGTGAGTCCTGAAAGGTAGCCCTCAGAATAGAAGAGTGTACAGAAAAATAATATATTGACTCTGAAGGTGTCACGGAGGATTCTAGAGGAAGAATAAGAGTTTTTCAAGTAATTTGTTAAAATGCAAAGCAAAGCGCTATTGTCTTACATCTTTTATGTGAATAATTTCACAAGTAGCAATCAATTCTTGGGCTTCCCTGGTGATGCAGTGGTTAAGAATCTGCCTACCAACGTAGGGGACATGGGTTCCACCCTTGGTCTGGGAAGATTCCACATACCAAGAAACAACTAAGCCCCTGTGCCACAACTGCTGAGCCTGCGCTCTAGAGCCCATAAGCCACAACTACTGAGCCCACGTGCCGCAAATACTGAAGCCTGCATGGCCAGAACCCGGGCTCCACAACAAGAGAAGCCACCGCAATGAGAAGCCTGTGCACCACAACAAAGAGTAACCCCCGTTCGCCACAGCTAAAGGAAGCCCGTGCACAGCAACAAAGACCCAACGCTGGGCTTCCCTGGTGGCGCAGTGGTTGAGAGTCCACCTGCCAATGCAGGGGACACGGGTTCGTGCCCCAGTCCGGGAAGATCCCACATGTCGTGGAGTGGCTGGGCCCGTGAGCCATGGCTGCTGAACCTGCGCGTCCGGAGCCTGTGCTCCACAACGGGAGAGGCCACAACAGTGAGAGGCCCGCATACCGCAAAAAAAAAAAAAAAAAAAAAAAAAAAAATACCCAACGCAGCCAAAAATAAAATAAATAAATAAATAAATTTATTAAAAAATCAATTCTCATTTCATGGGTCCTAATTTTAGTCTGGAAAATATAGTAGATATGGAAAAATTATGTGGTTTATTTTCCAGCCCTGTCCCTTACCCTGATTGTGGAACACAGCAAAAAGCAATAACCAGAAGACATGTTTGAGTCCCAGTGCAGCCACCTTCAAATTTTGTTACTTAGTGTTTTATATATGTCTTAGTTTCTTCATCTATAAGATATGGCATACAACTGAGGATTTAACCTCCATAGAGTAAGGATGTGAATGGACCCTAATACATAGAGTGCAGTTTGGAGATATAAGAGATCATTTATATTATTTCATCCTTAGACCTCCAGATATATACCTCTTAAGCCATCTACCATCCTGGCTCAGGAAACCTTAAACTGAGTCCAGGGAAGCAAAGAATGGCTTTAGGAAACTTAATTTTTGAGCAGGTTCTTCATCTCCCTGAGTCACTGGGGTCTGTGCCTAGGGCCCCCTGGCATCTATCCCATGGTTGTCATATTGAAATATGTTGGCTGCAGGGAGTAGGGCAAGGATGTAGGAGTCAAAGGGAAAAAAGGTCTGAAAAACAGCCCAGTTGTTCCCACCACATTATTCAAACCTATCCCTAGAGCAGCTGTCTCAGCTCTGGGACATCCCTAGGTGCAGAAAGGAAATAGGGGTAACAGAATCTGGTTCTTAGCTAGGATAGGAGGTATTAAGAGAAACACTTGATTATCATCCTAGAGTAAATAACTAAAGAATGAAAGCTCTCCAGGGATCTTAAGACACCATTTGTTCCAAGCCACTCAGATGGGAATACTGAAGTCCAAAGAGATGAACGAAATTGGCCAAGGTCACAAAACTATGCAGTGGCAAAGAGAGGATTAGAATTCAGATTTCCACTTTTGCAAGGCAGACAGTTTTCTACCCCAACCACAGTCTCTTCCTAGAGATATATTTTCTCTGCTTGGAGAAGCAACTGGGGTAGTAGCAGCTGAGGGCTAGGGTCAATTTTATGCATTCTCTTGGTTATAGGCAGAATTAGTCATGAACCTTATCTTGGCAGCTGCTTTCTAAAAGTGAGGAACCAGCTGGATCTGGTGAGTGGTGCAGCACCTCTGACTCGCCTGGTTATTAAACTGCAAGAGCTTAGAGAAATCTTGGGAGAGAATCTTCACTTACTGGGATACTCTAGAGTGACTACTCTATGGTCCTTCCCAGTGAGGCTACAAAGGGAAGTTTTTTTCTCTGTAACTTCCCCTGATTGTGGCTTTCAATGTCTCTCCAGACCTCTAATCAATTGATGTAAATTGAGCACACATGTATTGAGCCAGGTGGAGTATTGGGTTGAAACGTTAATCAGCAAAGACTTTGATGTACAATACATATTCTGCTACCAAAAAGTTTATGATCCATTGAAGGAGGCATATAGATACTTAAATACCCACACTGCATGACAAAGAATGCTATGTCATAATGGAAAATATTACTCTCAATTAAGTAGTCAGAGACTATTGTGTTTAAGATAGGCCTAGGAAGATAAATAAAATAGCCTTTGTTGGAAATGGGGGAGAAAGAAGAACCTAACAGCCATAGAGAATAGGTTTGGGGTACAAAGGCCAAAGAGTGGAAATGAGGGGCTGAAGTGGAGAGTAAGTTGGTAGATGCCCTAGAATCCATGCTAAGGAGATAGTTTTAACTTGAACAATGAGGACACATGGAAGACAGTAAAGCAGGGGGTCTGATTTGATCAAATCTCCACTCCAGAAAGATCACTCTGAGGCTATGTGCAGGATGGATTTAGGGGGTGGAAGAAAGACTGAAGGCAAAGAGGCCTGCCTGGGTGGAGGCTGTTGCAATAGTCCAGGCACAAGTTAACAATGCTAAGAAGTTAAGAGGGTAAAAGGTACAGTAGGACACTGGCAGAATGAGTAGAAAATCAGGAAAGCATTTGAGAATGGGAGAGCTGATACCCACCCACAGTTGGTGTCAGCTTAGTGTCACAGAAAGAGTAATGGACTTGGAATCTGAAGACCTGACATCAAGTCCTGATCCATCAACTCCTGTCAGGGAATGAGATAAGGTATGTAAGAGCACTTTATTAAATTTAAATCACTGTATAGATGCAAGTAGTTTTTTTTCTTTGTTTTAGGGTGTTTTGATCTCTTTCACTGAAGAATAAGTTTACTCAAATTTCATTTATTTGGCCAGTAGTGACGTAAGCTCCCAGTTTTCCAGGGGGTAAAAATGTCCTGATGTAGGCAGTACTTTACCCATTGTCCCAATGTTCTCCTTTCTTCCAAGGGGATACACCTGCAATACCAAAAAGAACCTTTGAAGGTCATATGGTTGACTTTTCAAGTGGGTCTTGGAAGTATAAAGAGGAAGGGATTCTATCTTGCACTCTTACAAACCTCTTGGTTTTGGGGTACCCAAAGGCTCTTCACTGACCAAGACCACAAGAGAATATAAGTTGAGCTGATGTGATAAGCAAGTCCTCCTGCTGAGGTGTGAGTTTAAAGTTGGAGCTCTTGAAATTCAGATGAATATTGTCTTTTGCTCCCCACATGTATTAACATATTGTTGTCTAAGTACACCATGGTCCAGGAGGGGATGGCTATGGAGTAAGTATTAGGCAAAAAGTGATGAATAAGTAGTGAGAGAAAAGAAAGACATATTGGACCAAAATATGAAGTGTGATGAAGGCATAGTGACAAGTTAAGAGACGACCAAGAAATATCTTGGTAATCATCAAGAGGCTGAATCAACTGGAGATGAGGTGAGGCCAACAGCTTGAAAATAATGAGGTTCAAGAGGATTTTGATGTGTAGATCAGGAGGCCTCTCCAACTCTATAGCAGAAAGCATTTGGGGATATGGTCCTACCTGAATTCCCAGTAGAAAAATAGAGACCAATATAGAAAGAACGTGGCTTCCCAGTGATCAGTGTTGTTGAAAGGGTTAAGAAATGAGAGAAGACAAAGATTCTCAAGGAGTTGGCAAAATGGAATCCACAGAAATTGAATGGGTCGAAGCTGGACTTGGTGACTATGGTAGACACCTATGACTACCCAACAATACTGATATTCCTGCCACTGTTGTGAAGTCTCTTGCATTCTACATGGTAAACTGAATGCAGTGCTACTGATGACATTCTATTCAACTATCCTAGAGTGTAGGGTCTTTAAAAGCAAGGATCATATCTTATCTCCATAACTCTAGGGCCAACCATAAGGCCTGAAACAAGAAGGCCTCCCAATGAATGTTTGTTGGATGAATGAATGAATGGATGGATGGATGATAAATTCTCAAGTGAAAACTAGGGAGATAGTGTAGTGTGGCAGAAAAAGTATAGTTTTTAGAGTTATAAAGAACTTGCTTCTAGTCTGCCTCATACGAGCTATGTGACTTAAAACAAGTTATTTAACTTCTCTGAGCTTCAGTTTACAATTATCCATAAAGAAAATATTATATACCTGTCCAGATTTCCCAGCACCATTAATTCAAGAGGCTGTCCTTTCTGCACTGTACATTCCTGCCTCCGTTATCAAAGATAAGGTGACCATATGTGTGTGGGTTTATCTCTGGGATTTCTATCCTGTTCCATTGATCTATCTTTCTGTTTTTGTGCCAGTACCATACTGTCTTGATTACTGTAGCTTTGTAGTATGGTCTGAATTCCAGGAGCCTGATTCCTCCGGCTCCGTTTTTCGTTCTCAAGATTGTTTTGGCTATTCGGGGTCTTTTGTGTTTCCATACAAATTGTGAGATTTTGTGCTCTAGTTCTGTGAAAAATGCCAGTGGTAGTTTGATAGGGATTGCATTGAATCTGTAGATTGCTTTCGGTAGTAGAGTCATTTTCACAATACTGATTCTTCCAACACAAGAACATGGTCTATCTCTCCATCTATTTGTATCATCTTTAATTTCTTTCAACTGTGTCTTATAATTTTCTGCATACAGGTCTTTTGTCTCCTTAGGTAGGTTTATTCCTAGATATTTTATTCTTTTGGTTGCAATGGTAAATGGGAGTGTTTTCTTGATTTCACTTTCAGATTTTTCATCATTAGTGTATAGGAATGTCAGAGATTTCTGTGCATTAATTTTGCATCCTGCAACTTTACCAAATTCATTGATTAGCTCTAGTAGTTTTCTGGTAGAATCTTTAGGATCTCTATATATAGTATCATGTCATCTGCAAACAGTGACAGCTTTACTTCTTCTTTTCCGATTTTAATTCCTTTTATTTCCTTTTCTTCTCTGATTGCTGTGGCTAAAACTTCCAAAACTATGTTGAATAAGAGCGGTGAGAGTGGGCAAACTTGTGTTGTTCCTGATCTTAGTGGAAATGTTTTCAGTTTTTCACCATTGAGGATGATGTTGGCTGTGGGTTTGTCATATCATATATGGCCTTTATTATGTTGAGGAAAGTTCCCTCTATGCCTACTTTCTGCAGGGTTTTTATCATAAGTGGGTGTTGAATTTTGTCAAAAGCTTTCTCTGCATCTATTGAGATGATCATATGGTTTTTCTCCTTCAATTTTTTAATATGGTTTATCACATTGATTGATTTGCGTATATTGAAGAATCCTTGCATTCTTGGAATAAACCCTACTTGATCATGGTGTATCATCTTTTTAATGTGCTGTTGGATTCTGTTTGCTAGTATTTTGTTCAGGATTTTTGCATGTATGTTCATCAGTGATATTGGCCTGTAGTTTTCTTTCTTTGTGACATCCTTGTCTGGTTTTGGTATCAAGGTGATGGTGGCCTCGTAAAAGGAGTTTGGGAGTGTTCTTCCCTCTGCTATATTTTGGAAGAATTTGAGAAGGATAGGTGTTAGCTCTTCTCTAAATGTTTGATAGAATTCGCATGTGAAGCCATGTGGTCCTGGGCTTTTGCTTGTTGGAAGATTTTTAATCACAGTTTCAATTTCAGTGCTTGTGATTGGTCTGTTCATATTTTCTATTTCTTCCTGATTCAGTCTTGGCAGGTTGTGCCTTTCTAAGAATTTGTCCGTTTCTTCCAGATTGTCCATTTTATTGGCAGAGAGTTGCTTGTAGTAATATTTCATGATCTTTTGTATTTCTGCAGTGTCAGTTGTTTCTTCTCCTTTTTCATTTCTAATTCTATTGATTTGAGTATTCTCCCTTTTTTTTTGGATGAGTCTAGCTAATGATTTATCTATTTTTTTAATCTTCTCAAAGAACCAACTTTTAGTTTTATTGATCTTTCCTATTGTTTCCTTCATTTCTTTTTCATTTATTTCTGGTCTTATTTTTATGATTTCTTTCCCTCTGTTAACTTTGGGTTTTTTTTGTTCTTCTTTCTCTAATTGCTTTAGGTACAAGGCTAGGTTGTTTATTCGAGATGTTTCCTGTTTCGTAAGGTGGGCTTGTATTGCCATAAACTTCCCCCTTAGAACTGCTTTTGCTGCATCCCATAAGTTTTGGGTCATCGTGTCTCCATTGTCATTTGTTTCTAGGTATTTTTTGATTTCCTCTTTGATTTCTTCACTGATCACTTCGTTAATAAGTAGTGTATTGTTTAGCCTCCATGTGTTTGTATTTTTTACAGGTCTTTTCCTGTAATTGATATCTAGCCTCATAGCGCTGTGATCAGAAAAGATACTTGATACAATTTCAATTTTCTTAAATTTACCAAGATTTGATTTGTGACCCAAGATATGATCTATCCTGGAGAATGTTGCATTAGCACTTAAGAAAAATGTGTATTCTGTTGTTTTTGGATGGAGTGTCCTATAAATATCAATTAAGTCCATCTTGTTTAATGTATCATTTAAAGTTTGTGGTTCCTTATTTACTTTCATTTTGGATGATCTGTCCATTGGTGAAAGTGGGGTGTTAAAGTCCCCTACTATGAATGTGTTACTGTCAATTTCCCCTTTTATGGCTGTTAGTATTTGCCTTATGTATTGAGGTGCTCCTATGTTGGGTGCTCCTATGTTCGGTGTAAACAATATTTACAATTGTTTTATCTTCTTCTTGGATTGATCCTTTGATCATTATGTAGTGTCCTTCTTAGTCTTTTGTAATACTCTTTATTATAAAGTCTATTCTGTCTGATATGAGAATTGCTACTCCATCTTTCTTTTGGATTCCATTTGCATGGAATATCTTTTTCCATCCCCTTACTTTCAGTCTGTATGTGTCTCTAGGTCTGAAGTGGGTCTCTTGTAGACAGCATATGGATCCTGTTTTTGTATCCATTCAGCCAATCTCTGCCTTTTGGTGGGAGCATTTATTCCATTTACATTAAGGTAATTATCGATATGTATGATCATATTCCCATTTTTTAATTATTTTGTGTTCGTTATTGTAGGTCTTTTACTTCTCTTGTGTTTCTTGCCTAGAAAAGTTCCTTTAGCATTTGTTGTAATGCTGGTTTGGTGATGCTGAACTCTCTCAGCTTTGCTTGTCTGTAAAGGTTTTGATTTCTCCATCAATCCTGAATGAGATCCTTGCTGGGTAGAGTAATATTGGTTGCAGGTTTTTCTCCTTCATCACATTAAACATGTCCTGCCACTCCCTTCTGGCTTGCAGAGTTTCTGCTGAAAGATCAGCTGTTAACCTTATGGGGATTCTCTTGTGTGTTATTCATTGTTTTTCCCTTGTTACTTTTAATATGCTTTCCTTGTATTTAATTTTTGACAATTTGATTAATATGTCTTGTCGTATTTTTCCTTGGATTTATCCTGTACGGGACTTTCTGTGCTTCCTGGACTTGATTAACTATTTCCTTTCCCATATTAGGGAAGTTTTCAACTATAATCTCTTCAAATATTTTCTCAGTCCCTTTCTTTTTCTCTTCTTCTTCTGGAACCCTTATAATTCGAATGTTGGTGCTTTTAATGTTGTCCCAGAGATCTCTGAGACTGTCCTCAGTTCTTTTCATTCTTTTTTCCTTATTCTGATCTGCAGTAGTTATTTCCACTAGTTTATCTTCCAGGTCACTTATCCATTCTTCTGCCTCAGTTATTCTGCTATTGATCCCATCTAGAGTATTTTTTATTTCCTTTATTGTATTGTTCATCATTGTTTGTTTCATCTTTTGTTCTTCTAGGTCCTTGTTAAATGTTTCTTGCATTTTGTCTATTCTATTTCCAAGATTTTGGAACATCTTTACTATCATTATTATGAATTCTTTTTCAGGTAGACTGCCTATTTCCTCTTCATATGTTAGGTCTGGTTGATTTTAATCTTGCTCCCTCATCTGTGGTGTGTTTTTCTGTCTTCTCATTTTGCTTATCTTACTGTGTTTGGGGTCTCCTTTTTGCAGGCTGCAGGTTCGTAGTTCCCGTTGTTTTTGGTGTCTGTCCCCAGTGGCTAAGGTTGGGTCAGTGGGTTGTGTAGGCTTCCTGGTGGAGGGGACAAGTGCCTGTGTTCTGGTGGATGAGGCTGGATCTTGTCTTTCTGATGGGCAGGTCCACGTCTGGTGGTGTGTTTTGGGGTGTCTGTGGCCTTATTATGATTTTAGGCAGCCTCTCTGCTAATGGATGGGGTTTTGTTCCTGTTTTTCTAGTTTTTGGCATAGGGTGTCCAGCACTGTAGCTTGCTGGTCGTTGAGTGAAGGTGGGTGCTGGCGTTGAGATGGAGATCTCTGGGAGATTTTCACCGTTTGATATTATCTGGAGCTGGGAGGTCTCTTCTGGACCAGTGTCCTGAAGTTGGCTCTCCCTCCTCAGAGGCACAGCACTGATTCTTGGGTGCAGCACCAAGGGCCTTTCATCCACATGGCTCAGAATGAAAGGGAGAAAATGTAGGGAGAAAGAATTAGCAGAAGTAGAAGGAAAGAACGAATGGAAGGAAGGAAGGAAGGAAGGAAGGAAGGAAGGAAGGAAGGAAAGAAGGAAGGAAGGAAGGAAGAAAGAAAGAAGGAAAGAAGGAAAGAAAGAAAGAAAGGAGGGAGTTTGGGAGTGAGGGAGTGAGAGACAGTGGGAGGAAGGAAGGAAGGAAGGAAAGAAGGAGGGAAGGAAGGAAAAAAGAAAGAAAGAAAGAATATAAAGTAAAATAAAATAAAGTAAAATATAATAAAGTTATTAACTTAAAAAATAATCGTTAAGAAAAAAAAATTTTTTAAATGAACGGATAAAACCTTAGGACAAATGGTGGAAGCAAAGCTATACAGACGAAATCTCATATAGAAACATACACACTCACAAAAAGAGGAAAAGGGGAAAAAATCATAAATCTTGCTCTCAAAGTCCACCTCCTCAACTTGGGATGGTTCATTGTCAAAAGGAGGAAAGGAAGGAAAGAAAGAAAGAAGATAAAGTAAAATAAAATAAAGTTATTAAAATCAAAAATAATTATTAAGAAAAATAATAAAAAAAAACGGATGGCTAGAACCCTAGGACAAATGGTGGAAGCAAAGCTATACACACAAAATCTCACACAGAAGCATACACATACACACTCACAAAAAGAGGAAAGGGGGAAAAAATCCTAAATCTTGCTCTCAAAGTCCACCTCCTCAATTTGGGATGATTTGTTGTCTAAAGGAGGGAAGGAAGGAAAGAAAGAAAGAAAGAAAGAAAGAAAAGATAAAGTAAGATAAAATAAAATAAAGTTATTAAAATAAAAAATAATTATTAAGAAAAGAAAAAAACAGATGGATAGAAGCCTAGGACGAATGGTGGAAGCAAAGCTATACAGAAAAAATCTCAGAGAGAATCATACACATAGACACTCAAAAAAAGAGGAAAAGTGGAAAAAATCATAAATCTTGCTCTCAAAGTCCACCTCCTCAATTTGGGATGACTCGTTGTCTGTTCATGTATTCCACAGATGCAGGATACATCAAGTTGATTGTGGAGCTTTAATCCGCTGCTTCTGAAGCTGCTGGGAGAGATTTCCCTTTCTCTTCTTTGTTCTCACAGCTCCCAGATTTGGCCCCGCCTCTGCATGTAGGTCACCAAAGGGCGTCTGTTTTTCGCTCAGACAGGACGTGGTTAAAGGAGCCGCTGATTTGGGGGCACTGGCTGACTCAGCCTGTGGGGAGGGAGGGGCATGGGGTGCGGGGCGAGCTTGCGGCGGCAGAGGCCAGCATGACGTTGCACCAGCCTGAGGCTCACCGTGCGTTCGCCCGGGGAAATTATCCCTGGATCCCAGGGACCTGGCAGTGGTGGGCTGCACAGGCTCCCCGGAAGGGAGGTGGCGAGTGACCTGTGCTCGCACACAGACTTCTTGGTGGCGGCAGCAGCAGCCTCAGCGTCTCCTGCCCGTCTCTGGGGTCCGTGCTTTCAGCTGCGGCTCGCGCCCGTCTCTGGAGCTCCTTTAAGTAGCGCTCTTAACCCCCTCTCCTCGCGCACCAGGAAACAAAGAGGGAAAAAATAGTCTCTTGCCTCTTCAGCAGCTCCAGAACTTTTCCCGGACTCCCTCCCGGCTAGCCGTGGTGCACTAACCCCTGCAGGCTGTGTTCACGCCTCCAACCTCAGTCCTCTCCCTGCACTCTGACCAAAGCCCGAGCCTCAGCTTGCAGCCCCGCCCACCCCGGCGGGTGAGCAGACAAGCCTCTCGGGCTGGTGAGTGCTGGTCGGCACTGATCCTCTGTGCGGGAATCTCCCCACTTTGCCCTCCGCACCCCTGTTGCTGCACTCTCTTCCACGGAGCCGTAGCTCCCACTCTCCACCACCCGCAGTCTCCGCCCGCGAAGGGGCTTCCTAGTGTGTGGAAACCTTTCCTCCTTCACAGCTCCCTCCCACTGGTGCAGGTCCCGTCCCTATTCTTTTGTCTCTTTTCTTTTGCCCTACCCAGGTACATGGGGAGTTTCTTGCCTTTTGGGAGGTCTGTGGTCTTGTGCCAGTATTCAGTAGGTGTTCTGTAGGAGTTGTTCCACGTGTAGATGTATTTCTGGTGTATCTGTGGGGAGGAAGGTGATCTCCGCGTCTTACTCTTCCGCCATCTTCCCCTCGTCCCTCTTGTCAAAATCTTTCTATCCATCTGTTGAGATGATCATATGGTTTTTATTCTTCAATTTCTTAATATGGTGTATCACATTGTTAGATTTGCATATATTGAAGAATCCTTGCATCCCTGGGATAAATCCCACTTGATCATGGTGTATGATCCTTTCAATGTGTTGTTGGTTTCTCTTTGCTATTATTTTGTTGAGGATTTTTGCATCTACATTCATCAGTGATATTGGTCTGTAATTTTCATTTTTTTAAATTATCTTTATCTGGTTTTGGTATCTGGGTGATGAGGGCCTCATAGAATGAGCTTGGGGGTATTCCCTCCTCTGCAATGTTTTGGAAGAGTTTGAGAAGGTTGGGTGTTACCTCTTCTCTAAATGTTTGATATAATTCACCTGTGAAGTCATCTTGTCCTGAAATTTTGTTTGTTGGCAGATTTTTAATCACAGTTTCAATTTCATTACTTGTGATTGGTCTGTTCATATTTTCTATTTCTTCCTGGTTCACTCTTGGAAGGTTGTGCATTTCTAAAAATTTGTCCATTTCTTCCAGGTTGTCCATTTTATTGGCACATAATTCCTTGTAGCAATGTATCTTGATCCTTTGTATTTCTGCAGTGTCAGTTGTTACTTCTCCTTTTTCATTTCTAATTCTATTGACTTGAGTCTTCTCCCTTTTTTTCATGATAAGTCTGGCTAATGGTTTATCAATTTTGTTCATGTTCTCAAAGAACCAGCTTTTAGTTCTATTCATCTTTGCTATCATTTCCTTCATTTCTTTTTCATTTATTTCTGATCTGAACTTTATGATCTCTTTCCTTCTGCTAACTTTGGGATTTTTTTTTTGTTCTTCTTTCTCTAATTGCTTTAGGTGTAAGGTTAGATTGTTTATTTGAGATGGTTCTTGTTTCTTGAGGTAGGATTGTGTTGCTATAAACTTCCCTCTTAGAACTGCTTTTGCTGCATCCCATAGGTTTTGGGTTGTCGTGTTTTCATTGCCATCTATCTCTACATATTTTTTTTATTTCATCTTTGATTTCTTCAGTGATCTCTTCGTTATTTAGTAACGTATTGTTTAGCCTCCATGTGTTTTTGTTTCTTACGTTTCTTTCCCCTGTAATTCATTTCTAATCTCATAGCATTGTGTTCAGAAAAGATGCTTGATATGATTTCAATTTCTTAAATTTACTGTGGCTTGATTTGTGACCCAAGGTGTGATCTATCCTGGAGAATGTTCCATGAGCACTTGAGAAGAACGTGTAAACTGTGGTTTTGGGCAGAATATCCTATAAATATCATTTAAATCTATCTGGTCTATTGTGTCATTTAAAGCTGTGTTTCCTTATTTATTTTCGTTTTGGATGATCTGCCCATTGGTGTAAGTGAGGTGCCATAGTCCCCCACTATTTTTTTGTTACTGTTGATTTCCTCTTTTAGAGCTGTTAGCAGTTGCCTTATGTATTGTGGTGCTTCTACGTTGGGTGCATATATATTTATAATTGTTCTATCTTCTTCTTGGATTGAGCCCTTGATCATTATGTAGAGTCCTTCCTTGTCTCTTGCAACATTCTTTATTTTAAAGTCTATTTTATCTGATATGAGTATTGCTACTCCAGCTTTCTTTTGATCTCCATTTACATGGAATATCTTTTTCCATCCCCTCACGTTCATTCTCTATGTGTCCCTAGGTCTGAAGTGGGTCTCTTGTTGACAGCATATATACGGGTCTTGTTTTTGTATCCATTCAGCAAGCCTGTGTCTTTTGGTTGGAGCATTTAATCCATTCCCGTTTAAGGTAATTATCGATATGTATGTTCCTATGACCATTTTCTTAATTGTTTTGGGTTTGTTTTTGTAGGTCCTTTTCTTCTCTTGTATTTCCCACTTAGAGAAGTTCCTTTAGCATTTGTTGTAGAGCTGGTTTGGTGGTGCTGAATTCTCTTAGCTTTTGCTTGTGTGTAAAGCTTTTGATTTCTCCATCGAATCTGAATGAGATCCTTGCTGGGTAGAGTAATCTTTGTTGTAGGTTCTTCCCTTTCATCACTTTAAGAATATCATGCCACTCCCTTCTGGCTTGAAGAGTTTCTGCTGAGAAATCAGCTGTTAACCTTATGGGAGTTCCCTTGTATGTTATTACTCATTTTTCCTTTGCCGCTTTCAATAATTTTTCTTTGTCTTTAATGTTTGCCAGTTTGATTACTATGTGTCTCGGCGTGTTTCTCCTTGGGTTTATCCTGTATGGGACTCACAGAGCTTCCTGGACTTGGGTGGCTATTTCCTTTTCCATGTTATGGAAGTTTTCGATTATAATCTCTACAAATATTTTCTCTGGTCCTTTCTCTCTCTCTTCTCCTTCTGGGACCCCTATAATTAGGGTGTTGTTTCATTTCATGTTGTCTCAGAGGTGTCTTAGGCTGTCTTCATTTCTTTTCATTCTTTTTTCTTTATTATGTTCCACAGCAGTGAATTCCACCATTCTGTCTTCCAAGTCACTTATCCGTTCTTCTGCCTCAGTTTTTCTGCTATTGATTCCTTCTAGTGTAGTTTTCTTTTCAGTTATGATATTGTTCATCTCTGTTTGTTTGTTCTTTATTTCTTCTGAGTCTTTGTTAAACATTTCTTGTGTCTTCTCAATCTTTGTCTCCATTCTTTTTCCGAGGTCCTGGATCATCTTCACTATCATTATTCTGACTTCTTTTTCTGCAAGGTTGCCTATCTCCACTCCATTTAGTAGTTTTTCTGGGGTTTTATCTTGTTCCTTCAGCTGGTACATGCTCTCTGCCTTTTCATCTTGCCTATCTTTCTGTGAATGTGGTTTTTGTTCCACAGGCTGCAGGACTTTAATTCTTCTTGCTTCTGCTGTCTGCCCTCTGGTGGATGAGGCTATCTAAGAACTTTCATTTATTGCTGCTCTGAAGTTTATGATTTCTTTCCTTCTGCTAACTTTGGAATATTTTTGTTCTTCTTTCTCTAATTGCTTTAGGTGTAAGTTTAAGTTGTTTATTTGAGGTGTTTCTTGTTTCTTAAGGTAGGATTGTGTTGCTGTAATCTTCCCTCTTTGAACGGCTTTTGTTGCATCGCATAGGTTTTGGGTCGTCGTGTTTTCATTGTCATTTGTTTCTAAGTATTTTTTTTTATTTCCTCTTTGATTTGTTCAGTGATCTCTTGGTTATTAAGTATTGTATTGTTTAGCTTCCATGTGTTTTTATTTTTTACAGATTTTTTCCTGTAATTGTTATCTACTCTCATAGCTTTTTGGTCAGAAAAGATACTTGATATGATTTCAATTTTCTTAAATTTACCTGGGCTTGATTTGTGACCCAAGATACGATCCATCCTGGAGAATGTTCCATGAGCAGTTGAGAAGAAGGTGTATTCTGTTGTTTTTGGATGGAATGTCCTATAAATATCAATTAAGTCCATCTTGTTTAACGTATCATTTAAAGCTTGTGTTTCCTTATTTATTCTCATTTTAGATGATCTGTCCATTGCTGAAAGGGTTGTGTTAAAGTCCCCTACTATGATTTTGTTACTGTCAATTTCCCCTTTTATGGTTGTTAGTATTTGCCTTATGTATTGAGGTGCTCCTATGTTGGGTGCATAAATATTTACAATTGTTATATATTCTTCTTGGATTGATCCTTTGATCATTATGTAGTGTCCTTCTTTGTCTCTTGTAATAGTCTTTGTTTTGAAGCCTATTTTATCAGATATAAGAATTGCCACTCCAGCTTTCTTTTGATTTTGATTTGCATGGAATATCTTTTCCCATCCCCTCACTTTCAGTCTGTATGTGTCCCTACATCTGAAGTGGGTCTCTTGTAGACAGCATATATGTGGGTCTTGTTTTTCTATCCATTCAGCCTGTCTATATCTTTTCATTGGAGCCTTTAATCCATTTACATGTAAGGTAATTATCGATATGTATGTTCCTATTCCCATTTTCTTAATTGTTTTGGGTTTGTTATTGTTGGTCTTTTCCTTCTCTTGTGTTTACTTCCTAGAGATGTTCCTTTAGCATTTCTTGTAAAGCTGGTTGGTGGTGCTGAATTCTCTTAGCTTTTGCTTGTCTGTAATGGTTTTAAGTTCTCCATCAGAACTGAATGAGATCCTTGCTGGGTAGAGTAATCTTGGTTGCAGGTTTTTCTCCTTCATCACTTTTAGAATATCATGCCACTCCCTTCTGGCTTGCAGATTTTCTGCTGAAAGATCAGCTTCTAACCTGATGGGGATTCCCTTGTATGTTATTTGTTCTTTTTCCCTTACTGCTTTTAATATTTTTCTTTGTATTTAATTTTTGATAGTTTGATTAATATATGTCTTGCGTGCTTCTCCTTGGATTTATCCTGTATGGGACTTTCTGTGCTTGCTGGACTTGATTAACTACTTCTGTTCCCATATTAGGGAAGTTTTCAACTATAATCTCTTCAAATATTTTCTCAGTCCCTTTCTTTTTCTCTTCTTCTTCTGGGACCACTATAATTTGAATGTTGGTGCATTTAATGTTGTCCCAGATGTTTCTGAGATTGTCTTCAATTCTTTACATTCTTTTTTCTTTATTCTGCTCTGCAGTAGTTATTTCCACTATTTTATCTTCCAGGTCACTTATCCATTCTTCTGCCTCAGTTATTCTGCTACTGATCCCTTCTAGAGAATTTTTAATTTCATTTATTGTGCTGTTCATCACTGTTTGTTTGCTCTTTAGTTCTTCTAGGTCCTTGTTAAACGTTTCCTGTATTTTCTCCATTCTATTTCAAAGATTTTGGATCATCTTTGCTATCATTATTCTGTATTCTTTTTCAGGTAAGACTTCCTATTTCCTCTTCATTTGTTAGGTCTGATGGGTTTTTACCTTGCTCCTTCATCTGCTGTGTGTTCTGCTGTCTTCTCATTTTTCTGAACTTACTGTGTTTGAGGTTTCCTTTTTGCAGTCTGCAAGTTTGTAGTTCCCATTGTTTTTGGTGTCTGCCCCCAGTGGCAACGGTTGGTTCAGTGGCTTGTGTAGGCTTCCTGGTTGAGGGGACTAGTGCCTGTGTTCTGGTGGATGAGGCTGGATCTTGTATTTCTGGTGGACAGTTCCACGTCTTGTGGTGTGTTTTATGGTGTCTGTTTCCTTATTATGTTTTTAGGCAGCCTCCCTGCTAATGGATGGGGTTGTGTTCCTGTTTTGCTAGTTATTTGGCATAGGGTGTCCAGCACTGTAGCTTGCTGGTCATTGAGTGGAGTTCAGTCTTAGCATTGAGATGGAGATCTCTGGGAAATTTTCACTGTTTGCTATTATGTGGAGCTGGGAGTTCTCTGCTGGACCAATGTCCTGAACCTGGCTCTCCCACCTTTGAGGCACAATCCTGATGCCTGGCTGGAGCACCAAGAGCCTGTCATCCACCTTGTTCAGAATAAAATGGAGAGAAAAAGAAACAGAGAAAGAAAATAAAAGAAAATGAAATAAAAGATGAAATAAAATTATTCAAATGTAAAATAATAAATAATTATTTAAAAAATTAAAACATAATAGAAAAAAGAAAGAAGAGAGCAACCAAACCAAAAGACAAATCCACCAATGTTAACAAGCACTAAAAAGTATACTAAAAAGGAAAAAAACAAACAAAAAAAGGACAGAGAGAACCATCGGACAAATGGTAAAAGCAAAGCTATACAGACCAAATCAACCACAGAAGCATACACATACACACTCACAAAAAGTAAAAAAGGGGAAAAATATATATATATCGTTGCTCCCAACGTCCACCTCCTCAGTTTGGTATGATTCATTGCCTATTCAGGTATTCCACAGATGCAGGGTACATCAAGTTGATTGTGGAGATTTAATCCGCTGCTCCTGAGGCTGCTAGGAGAAATTTCCTTTTCTCTTCTTTGTTTGCACAGCTCCTGAGTTTCAGGTTTGGACTTGGCACCACCTCTGCGTGTAGGTTGCCTGAGGGCATCTGTTCCCCACTCAGACAGGATGGGGTTAAAGTAGTAGCAGCTTTCGGGGGCTCTGGATCACTCAGGCTGGGGGGAAGGAGGGGTACAGAGTGTGGGGCGAGCCTGCAGCGGCAGAGGTTTTCATGACTTTGCACAATCCTGAAGCATGCTGTGTGTTCTCCCAGGGAAGTTGTCCCTGTATCACGGGACCCTGGCAGTGGCGGGCTGCACAGGCTCCTGGGAGGGGATGTGTGGATAGTGACCTGTGCTTGTACACAGGCTTCTTGGTGACTGCAGCAGCAGCCTTAGCATCTCATGCCTGTCTCTAGTGTCCACACTGATAGCCGCAGCCTCTGCCCATCTCTGGAGCACATTTAACTGGTGCTGTTAATTCCCTTTCCTCACGCACCAGGAAACAAAGAGGTAAAAAAAAGTCTTTTTACTTCCATTTCTCTAGGAGGTGGGCCAAAAATGATCTTGCTGTGATATACGTCATAGAGTGTTCTGCCTATGTTTTCCTCTAAGAGTTTGACAGTGTCTGGCCTTACATTTAGGTCTTTAATCCATTTTGAGTTTATTTTTGTGTATGGTGTTAGGGAGTGTTCTAATTTCATACTTTTACATGTACCTGTCCAGTTTTCCCAGCACCACTTATTGAAGAGGATGTCTTTTCCCCACTGTATATTCCTGCCTCCTTTATCAAAGATAAGGTGACCATATGTGCATGGGTTTATCTCTGGGCTTTCTATCCTGTTTCATTTATCTATATTTCTGCTTTTGTGGCAGTACCATACTGTTTTGATTACTGTAGCTTTGTAGTATAGTCTGAAGTCATGGAGCCTGATTCCTCCAGCTCCATTTTTCGTTCTCAAGATTGCTTTGACTATTCAGGTCTTTTGTGTTTCCAAACAAATTGTGAAATTTTTTGTTCCAGTTCTGTGAAAAATGCCAGTGGTAGTTTGATAGGGATTGCATTGAATCTGTAGATTGCTTTGGGTAGTAGAGTCATTTTAATTTCTTTCATTACTGGGCATATACCCTGAGAAAACCATAATTCAAAAAGAGTCATGTACCAAAATGTTCATTGCAACTCTATTTACAATAGCTAGGACATGGAAGCAACATAAGTGTCCATCATTGGATGAATGGATAAAAAGATGTGGCACATGTATACAATGGAATATTACTCAGCCATAAAAAGAAACGAAATTGAACTATTTGTAGTGAGGTGGATGGACCTAGAGTCTGTCATACAGAGTGACGTAAGTCAGAATGAGAAAAAACAAATACCATATGCTAACACCTATATACGGAATCTAAGGGGAAAAAAAGGTCATGAGGAACCTAGGGGTAAGACGGGACTAAAGACACAGACCTACTAGAGAATGGACTTGAGGATATTGGGAGGGGGAAGGGTAAGCTGTGACAAAGTGAGAGAGTGGCATGTACATATATACACTACCAAACATAGAATAGATAGCTAGCGGGAAGCAGCCGCATAGCACAGGGAGATCAGCTTGGTGCTTTGTGACCACCTAGAGGGGTGGGATAGGGAGGGTGGGAGGGAGGGAGATGCAAGAGGGAAGAGATATGGGAACATATGCATATGTATAACTGATTCACTTTGTTATAAAGCATAAACTAACACACCACTGTAAAGCTATTATACTCCAATTAAGTTGTTAAAAAAAAAAAAAAAAAGGTTTCTTGCCTCTTTGGCAGCTCCAGACTTTTCCCGGACTCCCCCGTGGCTAGCTTTGGCACACTATCCCCCTTCAGGCTGTGTTCATGTAGCCAACCCCAGTCCTCTCCCTGGGATCCGACTGAAGCCAGAGCCTCAGCTCCCAGCCCCCAGCCATCCCAGCAGGTGAGCAGACAACACACCCAGGCTGGTGAGTGCTCATCAGCAGTGATCCTCTGTGCAGGAATCTCTCCACTTTGCCCTCTGCACCTCTGTTGCTGTGCTCTCCTCCATGGCTCTGAACTTCCCCCTCTGCCACCTGCAGTCTCTGCCCACGAAGGGGCTTCCTAGTGTGTGGAAACCTTTCCTTCTTCACAGCTCCCTCCCACTGGTGCTGGTCCCGTCCTTATTCTTTTCTCTCTGTTTTTTCTTTTGCCCTACCCAGGTACGTTGGGAGTTTGTTGCCTTTTGGGAAGTCTGAAGTCTTCAGCCAGCATTCAGTAGGTGTTCTGTAGGAGTTGTTCCACATGTAGATGTATTTCTGATGACTTGTGGGGAGGAAGATGATCCCCATGTCTTACTTTCCTGCCATATTGAAGCTCCTCTCAGCCCCATACAATTTTATCACATGTGTAGGTTTGCGGGACCAACACCACAGTCAAGTTGCAGAACAGTTCCATCACCATAAGTATGTATTGTATTACCTTTTCAGAACCATGTATTCCTTCTGTTACCCTTTTATAGCCACCTCTATCTTCTTGCCCTTCCCTCTCCTAACTCCTGGAATTGGGATGTATGTGTTGGTATAAATTCTACTGTAAATGTGTGTAGAATTCTTGAAACAATCTAGTCTGGGCATTTTATTTTTCTGGAGATTTTTAATCAGTTTTTTAATGATTGTACGACTATTCAGATTACCTATTTCATCTTGGTTGAGTTTCAGTCGTTTGTGGCTTTCAAAGAATCAGTCCATTTGTATTAAGTTGTCAAGTTTATGAGTGTAAGACATCCTGCTCCTGTGCTGTTCCTCCAAGCCTAGGGCTTCGAACCAGTTAGCCTTTTCTTACTACCTTCCACAGTTCTCCTTCCTTGCCTATTGGCATTATTGCTAGGGTTTTTAGTTTTCCTTAGCAGGGAAAAGCAGAGAGAATGTCATCTTGTCTGGTCTATGCCATCTTGTCTGGACCAGAAGTCTGAGGAAGGTATTTTTATGTCATGTTAGGCAAAATCATTCTGCCATGTGGGGCTTCTCAGGGCTCCATTCCATTGCAGCCATTCTACCATACCAAGAGTTTAGATAGAAGGAGGTGGGTGGAGAACTGATCCTCCAAAAAGGTCAAGCCTGGAAGCTAGATTTCTGGGCATTTTAATGTGTAATGAACATGTTGGTAAGTCTCTGGGGCTGGATCTAAGTCCCCATCCAGAAGCTCTTTGTGCTGCAAAAGCCTGCAATTTGAGTCCACATCCACCCCCATGAATCTTTTTCTTCTTTAGAAGGGCCAAGAAGGTCCTCATCCTGACTGTCTCAGGTTTCCTTGGCTTTCTATCTGGGAGTTTGGGCTCTGGTTTTTCAGCCATTGCCTGGCCTTTAAGCTAGCAGGCTGGGATTCCAGGGCTCTGAAACCGTTACAGGCCAATGTTTTCCACATAGTGGACAACCTGGGGCTAAAGGGGTTTGCTGGAGCACAAGAGAAAAGTTATTCTGCTCAGGCATCCGTACCATAAAGCCAGACCTTCATTCTCCAACTGAGTCTACTCTTTTGTCTTAGATCTATGGAATTTTCTAGTTTGGAGAGCATTCACAATTCATAGTGTCTATCCTTTTTTGTATAATTGGAGAATAGTAGAGAAGAGAAGGAGCCCACCTGAAATCACCCAGTGAGTCAGTGAGAGATCCAAGGCTAAGACTTAAGTCTCCTGACTTTTAAGGCTCTTCCCACCAAACTAAATATTAGCAGCCATAGATTTTTAGTGTGAGAGGATTCAGTGTAAGGAGATTTCATAGTAACATGGGAAAACTGGGTTATGTCCAAAAGACTGTGAACAGTCTGGAGAAGGGGCTTCTAATAAGGACCATGAGGAACTTTTGAAGGAACCAAAGCTATTTAGTCTGGAGAACACATTAGGGAGATATGTTCTCTATGTTTAGGTCTTTAAAGGACTATCATGGGAGGAGGGAGCAGATGGGCTCTGGGTGGTGCCAGGTGATAAAGCTAGGGCCTATGGGTGGAAGCCACAGGAAGATAAATTTCAGCTTAACAGAAGAAATAAATGTCTAATGATAGAGTTTTTCAGAAATGGGATGGGCTGTCTCAGAAAGGAGCAAGCTCCCTGTCATTGAAAGTATGCAGCAAGGACCAGAAAAACATTTGTAAGTGTTGTGGTAGAAGCAATTCATGGCTTAGATGGGTGTGGTGGTGGTGGGAGATTGAACCAACAGATCTTTGAGGTCACCTCCAACTATGACTCTACAAATCTGTCATCCTGACTAAATTGTCTACTTATGTGATCTGAAGCAGTTCACTTAAACTTTTTGGGATTCTATCACACCATCCTATTCCCCCAAATGAAGAAGTTAACTGAATCAGGAGGAAATGATTAGCAATCCCTGAAAGAGAAAACTTCTTTCCATGGTACTTTGGGAATCAAAACAAAACAAAACAAAAAATATGAGAAATATGACTCCTTTTCAAGAACTTGACTGAATTTGAGGTCACAATATGAGCCCAGGACAGACTGAAATTCTCGCATTAGCAGATAAACCACAAAAAGATGTCATCCTGTGCATGCTGAATCCATGCTTCTGGGAACTCCAAGGTGCTTCTGCAGAATGCAAAAGCATTCCCCAGGATGAGAGGGGCACAGGAAGAATTGTTCATCCCTCTATTGAACTTGGAAGTTGATCCTCAAAGAACTGGTCATTTCAGGCTTAACATTACATATAAATCTCCTTTCTAGAATCTGATCGCAGATTAGTTTTACAGTTTTATCTCCTACTACCTCTTAATCCCATACACTTATCACAATGAGGTGCTCCTTTCTTGACGTCTCCCTCTGGCGGTCTGATTGAAAGCTGCAGGAGAGCAGAAGCCTGAGTTTCTTCATCCCTGCATTCCTCCCAGGACCCAGCACACAGTGAATACAGCTTTGATTGAATGTCCTGTCTCATCCCAGTGGTTGCACTTAGCTTATATCTGTGCACACAGCTTAGTACTGGGGCACATTCCTGAACCCCCTTGAATTTGTTATCCTGAGTTCTCTAACCTGAGTTCTCCATTCTGCTGAGTGAGAAGACCTGACACTGAGCTTTGCTGAGTACTTCTTATGTGCTAGACACCACTCTGAGCACTATTCAGCAACTCCATAATACCCCTCAAACAATCTCCATTTGACAGGTGAGAAAAAATGAGGCACAATGAGGTGAAAGGACTTGCCCAAGGTCATGTTGGAACTAAGAAACTGGCAGAGCTTGTCTTTTAACTAAGACAGCTGGCTCCAAAGAACACACTTTTCTAAGAAATATTTTGTATTATTGTTTCATTAAAAATAGAAAAAAATAGGGTTTCCCTGGTGGCACAGTGGTTAAGAATCCACCTGCCAATTCAGGGTACATGGGTTCGATCCCTGGTCCGGGAAGATCCCACATGCCATGGAGCAACTAAGCCCATGCGCCACAACAACTGCGGCTGCACTCTAGAGCCAGTGAGCCACAACTACTGAGCCTGCGTGCCACAACTACTGAAGCCCGCACACCTAGAGTCCATGCTGCACAGAGAAGACACTTCAATGAGAAGCCCATGTACCACAACAAAAAGTAGCCCCCGCTCGCTGCAACTAAAGAAAGCCCACATGCAACAATGAAGATGCAAAACAGCCAAAAATAAAAAATATAATAAATTTAAAAGTAGAAAAAATAGTATAATATATCCCATATACCCATCACCTATATTTAGCTGTTATTAATATATTTCCAAGTTTGCTTCATCTTTCTTTGTGAAATATTTTTTTTAAATTATAGACATACTGACATTTCACCCCTTTTAGAATGCACCTCAAAAAATTAGGACATTTTCCTACATATGCACTTAGAAAAGTTAAGCATAATTCCTTAATACTCATCACATAGTCCATATTAGCATTTTTCAAATTGTTCTGCCAAATATCTATTTGAACCAGGATCTAATCAAAGTCCACACATTGCATTTGGTTGTTAGATCTCTTAATTTCCACCTTCCTTTTAAAATCATGCCACTGACTTGTTGAAAAGACCGGGACAATTGTTCTCATAGAATTCCCCAGCTTTTGTTATCAATCTAATTGCAGACTCCACCCGTTTTTTTTTTAATTTCCTTCCTTCATTTATTTATTTATCTATCTTTTTTTTTTGCTGCATCAGGTCTTAGTTGTGGCACGTGGGATCTTTCGTTGTGGATGGTGGGCTCTTTGTTGTGGCGCGTGGTCTTCTCTCTAGTTGTGGTGTGCTGGTTCCAGAATGCACAAGCTCAGTAGTTGTGGCACGCAGTCTCTCTAGTTGTGGTGCATGGGATCCAGAGTGCATGGGCTCAGTCTTTGTGATGCATGGGCTTAGCTGCCCCCCAGCATGTGGGATCTTAGTTCCCCGACCAGGGATCAAACCCACATCCTCTGCATTGGAAGGCAGATTCTTAACCACTAGATCACCAAGGAAGTCCCATCCACCCTTTTAATTGCCACCCCATGCAACTTTCCCACCCTCTTCTTGCCTTGGCTTATTGTTTTGATGTTTTCTTCCCCCCAAAGAGGACAGAGATATGTTGATAGCTTCCCAGGGCTCTTAGCCTTAAATAGTGCCTGTTGAGTGTGCCAGAGGTGTTGAAGTGTCTCATTTTTCCAGTAAGTCACACCCCCCCCCATCCCCATGCCTTCCATACCTCTCTTCTCATCTCCGCATCTTACCCTCTTGTCTTCTCTCTAGGCCAATAACTCTCAAGCTTAGTTTTACATTAGAAACATCTAGAAACCTTTAATAGGCTTTTCCTGGAGGCCCAGTGGTCAAGACTCTGTGCTTCCAATGCAGGGGACATGGGTTCAATCGTGGTCAGGGAACTAAGATCCCACATGCCACATGGCACGGCCAAGAAAAAAAGAAAGCTTTAACAAAAACGGATGTCAAGGTTATACTTGAGCCCAGTTAAACTGGAATCTTTAGGAGTGTAGTCCAGGTATCCAAAATATGTAAAGCTCCCCAGGTAATTCCAATGTAGAGTCAAAGTTGAAAGCAATTGTCTAGACCCTCTAATAGAGTGTTTCTCAACCTTTTTAAAATTATTGCTTCCCCACCAATAAATATTTTCGAACACTTTTTCCCAAATCACTCCACCTGTGAAATTTTAATAACAGAGTTTTACTGTATATTCATATACTATGACCATTTCGAGGGACACAAGCCAGTGTAATAACTAAGATCTTCCCCTCAGCCCCACAAAAGGCAATTTTTACCTGTTTGAGGACTATATAATCCCAGTTGAGAATGCATGCTAACAACTTGCTGCTCAAAGAGTGGTCTTAAGTCAATAGCATTGGCGTCACTTGGAATTTGATAGAAATGCAGAATCTCAGGCCTCACTGCTCCACAAGACTTTTCTTCTCACCCACAAAATTTACTGTCTCTGGTAAGATGACTAGAAGCAGTATCATCCACACAGACCTAGAACCTCAGGACTGAGATAGAAGTTAAAGGCCTCTAGTCCAAGCCTCTGCCATATCATTTGAGCCTTTCCAAAAAAGCCCTGCCATGTAGTCATCCAACCACTGATGGAAAACCTCTGACTATGGGAAACTCACTATTATTCTAGGCAGACCTTTCCAAGAATTCTTTTATGTTTTAAATCAAAATAAAGTTGATTTACCATATCATGTTAGTTTCAGGTGTAGAGCATGGTGATTCAGTATTTTTGCAGATTACTCTCCATTATATGTTATTACAAGATAATGGGTATAATTCCTTGTGCTATACAGTATATCCTTTACTTATCCTTGGCTATTGTAAATAGTGTTACTATGAACATTGGGGTGCACATAACTTTGCAAATTAGTGTTTTCGTTTTTTTCTGGATATATACACTGGAGTGGAATTGCTGGATCATATGGTAGTTCCATTTTCAGTTTTTTAAGGAACCTCCATACTGTTTTCCATAGTGGCTACACAAATCTACATTCTCACCAACAATGTACAGGGGTTCCTTTTTTTCCCACATCTTCTCCAACATTTGTTGTTCGTAGACTTTTGATGATAGCCGTTCTGGCAGGTGTGAAGTGACATCAGTGTTGTTTTGATTTGCATTTCTCTAACAATTAGTGATGTTGAGCAGTTTTTCATGTGACTGTTAGTCATCTGTATGTCTTATTTGGGAAAATGTCTATTCAGGTCTTCTGACCATTTTTTGATTGGGTTGTTTGTTTTTTTGATATTGGGTTGTATAAGCTGATTGTTTATTTTGGATATTAACCCCTTGTCAGTCACATGGTTTGCAAATATTTTCTCCTATTCCATAGGTTGTTTTTGAGTTGATGGTTTCCTTTGCTGTGCAAAATCTTCTAAGTTTAATTAGATCCCATTTGTTTATTTTTACTTTTATTTATTTTGCCTTAGGAGACTGATACAAGAACATATTGCTACAATTTATGTAAAAGAATGTTCTGCCTATGTTCTCTTCTAGGAGTTTTACAGGTTTCAAGCCTTACATTTAGATCTTTAAACTATTTTGAGTTTATTTTGTATATAGTGTGAGGGAAAGTTCTAATTTCATTGTTTTATATGTGACTGTCCAGTTTTCCTAGCAACACTTTTTCAAGAGACTGTCTTTTCTCCACTGTACCTTCTTGCCTCCTTTGCATCCTTGTTGATTAATTGACCATAGGTGTGTGGGTTATTCCTGGGCTTTCTATTCTATTCCATTGATCTATGTGTCTGTTTTAGCACCAACACCATGCTGTTTTGATTACTGTAGCTTTGTAGTATAGTCTGAAATCTGGGAGGGTTATACCTTCAGCTTTGCTCTTTTCTCTCAAGATCACTTTGGCAATTCAGGGTCTCTTGTAATTCTATATGAGTTTTAGAATTGTTTGTTCTAGTTCTATGAAAAATATCATGGGTATTTTGATAGAGATTGCATTAAATCTGTATATTTCTTTGGGTAATATGGACATTTTAAAAATATTAAATCTTCCAATCCAAGAGCATGGGCTATCTTTCCATTTCTTTGAATCATTTTCAATTTCCTTCATCAATGTTGTATAGTTTTCAGAGTATAGATCTTTCACCTACTTGGTTAAGTTTATTCCTATGTATTTTTTTTTGATGTAATTATAAATGGGACTGCTTTTTTTACTTTCTCTTTCTACTATTTCATTATAAATATATAGAAACTCAACAGATTTGTGTATTTTGTATCCTGCAATCTTGCTGAATTTATTAGTTCTAATAATTTTTGTGTGGAGACTTTAGGGTTCTCTATGTAAATTATCATGTCACTGTATATAAAGTATCTGCAAAAATTGAGAGTTTACTTCTTCCCTTCCAATTTGGATATCATTTATTTCTTTTTTCTTGTCTGATTGCCATGGCTAGAACTTCCAATACTATGTTATATAGAAGTGGCAAGAGTCGGCATCTTTGTCTTTTTTTCTGAATTTAGTGGGAAGGCTTTCAGCTTTTCACTGTTGAGTATTATGTTGTTTGTGGATTTGTCATAAATGGCCTTTATGACAAAATGTTGCAGTCACATTGATTGATTTGCAAATGTTGAACCATACTGGTGATCCTGGAATAAATCCAACTTGTTCGTAGTGTATGATCAATTTTAGGTATTGTTTGATTTAGTTTGCTAATATTTTGCTGAGGATTTTTGTATCTATATTTATCAAACATACTGGTAATATCATCACTAAGATATTCATCAAGATATTTTCTTTCTTTTTTTTTTTTTGATAGTGTCTTTGTCTAGTTTTGGTATCAGGGTAATGGTGGCCCATACAATGAATTTAGGAATGTTTACCCCACCCCCTTCTATTTTTGGAATAGTTTGAAAACGATAGGTATTAGTTCTTCTTTATGTTTGATAAAGTTCCTCTGTGAAGAAATCGGGTCCTATAATTTTGTTTGCTGGGAGTTTTGTTTGTTTGGTTGTTTTAGTATTATAAATTAATTTCACTTTTAGTGATTGGTCTGTTCAAGTTGTCTGTTTCTTCTTGTCTCAGGCTTGGCAGGCTGTATCTTTCTAAAACTTGTCCATTTCTACTATGTTGTCCAATTTATTGGCGTATAAATGTTCATAGTATTCTTTTACAATTTTTCTGTATTTCTGTAATATCACTTGTTATTTCTCTTCTGTCATTTCTTATTTTCTTTATTTGGGTCCTCTCTGCTTTCTTCTTGTTGAGCCTGGTTACAGGTTTATCAATTCTGTTTATCTTTTCAAGAAAACCAGCTCTTGCTTTCATTGATCTTTTCTATTGATTTTTTGGTCTCTATTTAATTTATTTCCCCTCTGAACTTTATTATTTCCTTTCTTCTGCTGATTTTGAGCTCTGTTTTTTTCTTTTGCTGATTATTTAAGAGGTAGGTTAGGTTGTTTATTTGAGTTTTTCCTTGTTTCTTGAGGAAGGACCCTGTCACTATGAAATCCTTCTTAGGAAACCATTTGCTGTACCATATAGATTTTGGAAAGTTGTGTTTCCGTATTCACTTGTCTTGAGGTATTTTCTGATTTCTTCTTTCATTTCTTCATTGACCCATTGGTTTTCTTAGCAGCATGTTGTTTAGTCTCCATTTGTTTGTTCTTATCCCATTTTTCATTCTGTAGTTGATTTCTAGTTTTATACTGTTGTGGTTGGAATAAAAAGCTTGATATAATTTCTGTCCTCTTAAATTTTTTTGAGCCATGTTTTTTGACTTAGTATGTGATCTATCTAAGAGACGTTCCATGTGCACTTGATTGTGTATTCTGCTGGTTTGGGATATCCTGTAGAAATTTATGAAGTCTGACTCGTCTATTGTGTCATTTAAGACCACTGTTGCCTTACTGACTTTCTGTCTGGATGATCTGTCCATTTATGTGAGTGGGGTGTTAAAGTATCCCACTATTATTGTATTATTGACAATTTCTCCCTTTAGGTCTCTTAGTATTTGCTTCATATATTTAGGTCCTCCAGTATTGGAAGTGTATGTATTAATTTATCATTATATAATGTTCTTCTTTGTCTTCTGTTATAGCATTCTTTTATTTTTTACATCTTTATTGGAGTATAATTGTCTTACAGTGATGTGTTAGTTTCTGATTTATAACAAAGTGAATCAGTTATACATATACATATGTTCCCGAATCACTTCCCTCTTGCATCTCCCTCACTCCCACCCTCCATATCCCACCCCTCCAGGTGGTCACAAAGCACGGAGCTGATCTCCCTGTACTATGCGGCTGTTTCCTACTAGCAATCTAGCTTACATTTGGTAGTGTATATATGTCTATGACTCTCTCTTGCTTTGTCACAGCTTACACTTCTCCCTCCCCATATTCTCAAGTCCATTCTCAAGTAGGTCTGTGTCTTTATTCCTGTCTTACCTCTAGATTCCTCATGACATATTTTTCTTAAATTCCATACATATGTGTTAGCATATAGTATTTGTCTTTCTCTTTCTGGCTTACTTCACTCTGTATGACAGACTCTAGATCTATCAACCTCATTACAAATAGCTCAATTTCATTTCTTTTTATGGCTGAGTAATATTCCATTGTATATATGTGCCACATCTTCTTTATCCATTCATCCAATGATGGACACTTAAGTTGTTTCCATCTCTGGGCTATTGTAAATAGAACTGCAATGAATATTTTGGTACATGACTCGTTTTGCATTATGGTTTTCAAAGGGTATATGCCCAGTAGTGGGACTGCTGGGTCATATGGTACTTCTACTTGTATTTTTTAAGGAACCTCTATACTGTTCTCCATAGTGGCTGAAACAATTCACATTCCCACCAGCAGTGCAAGAGGGTTCCCTTTTCTCCACACCCTCTCCAGCATTTATTGTTTCTAGATTTTTTGATGATGGCCATTCTGATTGGTGTGACATGATATCTCATTGTAGTTTTGATTTGCATTTCTCTAATGATTAATGCTGTTGACCATTCTTTCATGTGTTTGTTGGTAGTCTGTATATCTTCTCTGGAAAAATGTCTATTTAGGTCTTCTGCCCATTTTTGGATCAGGTTGTTTCTTTGTTTGATATTGAGCTGCATGAGCTGCTTATAAATTTTGGAGATTAATCCTTTGTCAGTTGCTTCATTTGCAAATATTTTCTGCCATTCTGAGGGTTGTCTTTTGGTCTTGTTTACCGTTTCCTTTGCTGTGCAAAAGCTTGTAAGTTTCATTATATCCCATTTTTTTATTTTTGTTTTTATTTCCATTTCTCTAGGAGGTGGGTCAAAAGGATCTTGCTGTGATTTATGTCATAGAGTATTCTGCCTGTTTTCTCCTAAGAGTTTGATAGTGTCTGGCCTTACATTTAGGTCTTTAATCCATTTTGAGCTTATTTTTGTGTATGGTGTTAGGCAGTGATCTAATTTCATACGTTTACATGTACCTGTCCAGTTTTACAGCACCATTTATTGAAGTGGCTGTCCTTTCTGCACTGTACATTCCTGCCTCCTTTATCAAAGATAAGGTGACCATATGTGCGTGGGTACATCTCTGAGCTTTCTATCCTGTTCCATTGATCTATATTTCTGTTTTTGTGCCAGGACCATACTGTGTTGATTACTGTAGCTTTGTAGTATTGCCTGAAGTCAGGAAGCCTGATTCATCCAGATCCGTTTTTCATTCTCAAGATTGCTTTGACTATTCGGGTTCTTTTGTGTTTCCATAAAATTGTGAAATTTTTTGTTCTACTTCTGTGAAAAATGGCAGTGGTAGTTTGATAGGGATTGCATTAAATCTGTAGATCGCTTTCGGTATTAGAGTCATTTCCACAATGTTGATTCGTCCAACCCAAGAACATGGTATATCTCTCCATCTATTTGTATCGTCTTTAATTTCTTTCATCAGTGTCTTATAATTTTCTGCATACAGGTCTTTTGTCTCCTTAGGTAGGTTTATTCCTAGATATTTTATTCTTTTTTTTGCATTGGTAAATGGGAGTGTTTTCTTGATATCACTTTCAGATTTTTCATCATTAGTGTATAGGAATGCCAGAGATTTCTGTGCATTAATTTTGTATCCTGCTACTTTACCAAATTGATTAGCTCTAGTAGTTTTCTGGTAGCATCTTTAGGTTTCTCTATGTATAGTATCATGTCATCTGCAAACAATGACAGCTTTACTTCTTCTTTTCCGATTTGGATTCCTTTTCTTTTCTTTTCTTCTCTTGTTGCTGTGGCTAAAACTTCCAAAACTATGTTGAATAAGAGTGGTGAGAGTGGGCACCCTTGTCTTGCTCCTGATCCTAGTGGAAATGCTTTCAGATTTTCACCAATGAGGACGATGGTGGCTGTGGGTTTGCCATATATGGCCTTTAGTATGTTGAGGAAAGTTCCCTCTATGCCTACTTTCTGCAGGGATTTTATCATAAATAGGTGATGAATTTTGTCAAACATTTTCTCTGAATCTATTGAGATGAACATGGTTTTTCTCCTTCAATTTGTTAATATGGTGTATCACGTTGATTGATTTGCGTATATTAAAGAATTCTTGCATTCCTGGAATAAACCCCACTTGACCATGGTGTATGATACTTTTAATGTGCTGTTGGATTCTGTTTGCTAGTATTTTATTGAGGATTTTTGCATCTATGTTCATCAGTGATATTGGCCTGTAGTTTTCTTTCTTTGTGAAATGCTTGTCTGGTTTTGGTATCAGGGTGATGGTGGCCGCATAACATGAGTTTGGGAGTGTTCCTCCCTCTGCTATATTTTGGAAGAGTTTGAGAAGGATAGGTGTTAGCTCTTCTCTAAATGGTTGATAGAATTCGCCTGTGAAGCCATCTGGTTGTGGGCTTTTGTTTGTTGGAAGATTTTTAATCACAGTTTCAATTTCAGTGCTTGTGATTGGTCTGTTCATATTTTCTATTTCTTCCTGATTCAGTCTTGGCAGGCTGTGCATTTCTAAGAATTTGTCCATTTCTTCCAGGTTGTCCATTTTATTGTCATAGAGTTGCTTGTAGTAATCTCTCATGATCTTTTGTATTTCTGCAGTGTCAGTTGTTACTTCTCCTTTTTCATTTCTAATTCTATTGATTTGAGTCTTCTCCCTTTTTTTCTTGATGAGTCTGGCTAATGGTTTATCAATTTTGTTTATCCTTTCAAAGAACCAGCTTTTAGTTTATTGATCTTTGCTATCATTTCCTTCATTTCTTTTTCATTTATTTCTGATCTGATTTTTATGATTTCTTTCCTCCTGCTAACTTTGGGGTTTTTTTGTTCTTCTTTCTCTAATTGCTTTAGGTGCAAGGTTATGTTGTTTATTCGAGATGTTTCCTGTTTCTTAAGGTAGCATTGTATTGCTATAAACTTCCTTCTCAGAACTGCTTTTTCTGCATCCCATAGGTTTTGGTCGCCTTGTCTCCATTGACATTTTTCTCTAGGTATTTTTTGATTTCCTCTTTGATTTCTTCAGTGATGACTTCTTTATTAAGTAGTGTATTGTTTAGCTTCCATATGTTTGTATTTTTTACAGATCTTTTCCTGTAATTGATATCTAGTCTCATAGCATTGTGGTCGGAAAAGATACTTGATACAATTTCAATTTTCTTAAATTTACCTGGGCTTGATTTGTGACCCAAGATATGATCTATCCTGGAGAATGTTCCATGAGTACTTGAGAAAAACGTTCGTTCTGTTGTTTTTGAATAAAACCTCCTGTAAATATCAATTACGTCCATCTTGTTTAATGTATCATTTAAAGTTTGTGTTTCCTTATTTATTTTCATTTTGGATGATCTGTCCATGGGTGAAAGTGGGGTGTTAAAGTTCCCTACTATGAATGTGTTACTGTCTATTTCCCCTTTTATGGCTGTTAGTATTTGCCTGATGTATTGAGGTGCTCCTATGTTGGGTGCATAAACATTTACAATTGTTATATCTTCTTCTTAGATAGATCCCTTGATCATTATGTAGTGTCCTTCTTTGTCTCTTCTAATAGTCTTTATTTTAAAGTGCATTTTGTCTGATATGAGAATTGCTACTCCAGCTTTCCTCTGGGTTCCATTTGCATGGAATATCTTTTTCCATCCCCTTACTTTCAGTCTGTATGTGTCTCTAGGTCTGAAGTGGGTCTCTTGTAGACAGCATATATATGGGTCTTCTTTTTGTATCCATTCAGCCAATCTCTGTCTTTTGGTGGGTGTATTTAGTCCATTTACATTTAAGGTAATTATCAATATGTATGTTCCTATTCCCATTTTCTTGTTTTGGGTTCGTTATTTTAGATCTTTTCCTTCTGTTCTGTTTCTTGACTAGAGAAGTTCCTTTAGTATTTGTTGTAAAGCTGGGTTGGTGGTGCTGAACTCTCTCAGGTTTTGCTTGTCTGTAAAGGTTTTAATTTCTCCATCCAATCTGAATGAAATCCTTGCTGGATAGAGTAACATTGTTTGTGGTTTTTTCTGCATCACTTTATATATGTCCTGCCACTCGTTTCTGGCCTAAAGAGTTTCTGCTGAAAGATCAGCTGTTAACCTTATGGGGATTCTCTTGTGTGTTATTTGTTGTTTTTCCCTTGCTGCTTTTAATATGTTTTTTTTGTATTTAATTTTTGACAGTTTGATTAATATGTATCTTGGCATATTTCTCCTTGTATTTATTCTGTATGGGACTCTCTGTGCTTCCTGGACTTGATTAACTATTTCCTTTCCCATATTAGGGAAGTTTTCAACTATAATCTCTTCAAATATTTTCTCAGTCCCTTTCTTTTCCTCTTCTTCTTCTGGAACCCCTATAATTCGAATGTTGGTGCATTTAATGTTGTCCCAGTAGTCTCTGAGACTGTCCATAGTTCTTTTCATTCTTTTTTCTTTATTCTGCTCCGCAGTAGTTATTTCCACTATTTTATCTTCCAGGTCACTTATCCATTCTTCTGCATCAGTTATTCTGCTATTGATCCATCTAGAGAACTTTTAATTTCATTTATTGTGTTGTTCATCATTGCTTGTTTTATCTTTAGTTCTTCTAGGTCCTTGTTTAATGTTTCTTGCATTTTGTTCTTTCTATTTCCAGGATTTTGGATCATCCTTATTATCATTATTCTGAATTATTTTTCAGGTAGACTGCCTATTTCCTCTTCATTTGTTAGGTCTGGTGGGTTTTCATCTTGCTCCTTCATCTGCTGTGTGTTTTTCTGTCTTCTCATTTTGCTTATCTTACTGTGTTTGGGGTCTCCTTTTTGCAGGCTGCAGTTTCATAGTTCCCACTGTTTTTGGTGTCTGTCCCCAGTGGTAAGTTTGGTTCAGTGGGTTGTGTATGCTTCCTGGTGTAGAGGACTAGTGCCTGTGTTGTGGTGGTTGAGGCTGGATTTTGTCTTCCTGGTGGGCAGATCCACGTCAGGTGGTGTGTTTTGAGGTGTCTGTGGACTTATTGTGATTTTAGGCAGCCTGTCTGTTAATGGGTGGGGTTGTGTTCTTGTCTTGCTAGTTGTTTGGAATAGGGTGTCCAGCACTGTAGCTTGCTGGTCGTTGAGTGAAGCTGGGTGGTGGTGTTGAGATCGAGATCTCTGAGAGATTTTCACCATTTGATATTATGTGGAGCTGGGAGGTCTCTTGTGGACCAGTGTCCTGAAGTTGAGTCTCCCACCGCAGAGGCACAGCACTGACTCCTGGCTGCAGCACCTACAACCTTTCATCTGCACGGCTCAGAATAAAAGGGAGAAAAAGTAGAAAGAACGAATTAGTAGATGTAGAAAGAAAGAAAAATGAAAAAGAAAAAAAGGAGGGAGGGAGGGAGGGAGCAAGGAAGGAAGGAAGGAGGGAAGGAAGGGAATAAAGAAAGAAAGAAAGAGGATAAAGTAAAATAAAATAAAGTAAGATAAAATAAACTAAAGTTATTAAAATAGAAAATAATTATTAAGAAAAAAAATTTAAAAACAAACAAACAAAAATGGACGGATAGAACCTTAGGACAAATGGTGGAAGCAAAGCTATACAGACAAAATCTCACACAGAAACATACACATACCCACTCACAAAAAGAGGAAACAGGGAAAAAATCCTAAATCTTGCTCTCAAAGTCCACCTCCTCAATTTGGGATGATTCATTGTCTAAAGGAGGGAAGGAAGGAAAGAAAGAGAGAAAGAAAGAAAGAAGATAAAGTAAAGTAAATTAAAGTAAGATAAAATAAAATAAAGTTATTAAAATAAAAATTAATTATTAAGGAAAACAAAATGGACGGATAGAACCCTAGAACAAATGGTGGAAGCAAAGCTATACAGACAAAATCTAACACAGCAGCATACACATACACCCTCAAAAAAAGAGGAAAAGTGGAAAAAATCATAAATCTTGCTCTCAAAGTCCACCTCCTTAATTTGGGATGTATTCATGTATTCCACAGATGCAGGGTATATCAAGTTGATTGTGAAGCTTTAACCCACTGCTTCTGAGGCTGCTGGGAGAGATTTCCCTTTCTCTTCTTTGTTCTCACAGCTCCCGGGGCTCAGCTTTGGATTTGGCCCTGCCTCTGCATGTAGGTTGCCAGAGGGCGTCTGTTCTTTGTTCAGACAGGGCGGGGTTAAAGGAGCAGCTGCTTCGTGGACTCTGGCTCACTCAGGCCAGGGCGAGGGAGGGGTGCGGAGTGTGGGCGGGCCTGTGGCGGCAGAGGCCAGCGTGATGCTGCACCAGCCTGAGGCACGCCATGCGTTCTCTGGATCCCAGGACCCTGGCAGTCGCGCCTTGCACAGGCTCCCTGAAAGGGGTGTGTGTGGATAGTGACCTGTGCTCCCACACAGACTTCTTGGTGGTGGCAGCAGCAGGCTTAGCGTCTTATGCCCGTCTCTGGTGTCTGCGCTTTTAGCCATGGCTCGCGCCCATCTCTGGAACTCCTTTAAGCAGCGCTCTTAATCCCCTCTCCTCACGCACCAGGAAACAAAGAGGGAAGAAAAAGTCTCTTGCCTCTTCAACAGGTCCAGACTTTCCCCGGACTCCCTCCTGGCTAGCCATGGTGCACTAACCCCTTCAGGCTGTGTTCATGCCGCCAGTCCTCTCCCTGTGCTCTGACCGAAGCCCAAGCCTACGCTCCCAGCCCTGCTCACCCCGGCGGGTGAACAGACAAGCCTCTCGGGCTGGTGAGTTCTGGTAGGCACCGATCCTCTGTGCGGCTATCTCTCCGCTTTGCCCTCTGCACCCCTGTTGCTGTGCTCTCCTCCGTGGCTCTGAAGCTTCCCTGCTCCGCCACCAGCAGTCTCCGCCCGCGAAGGGGTTTCCTAGTGTATGGAAACCTTTCCTCCTTCACAGCTCCCTCCCACTGGTGCAGGTCCCGTCCCTATCCTTTTGTCTCTGTTTTTTCTTTTTTCTTTTGCACTACCCAGGTACGTGGGGTGTTTCTTGCCTTTTGGGAGGTCTGAGGTCTGCTGCCAGCATTCAGTATGTGTTCTGTAGGAGTTGTTCCACGTGTAGATGTATTTCTGGTGTATCTGTGGGGAGGACAGTGATCTCCGCATCTTACTCTTCCGCCATCTTCCCCCCGTCCTATAGCCTGCTTTTTAAAGTCTTTTTTGTCTGACAAATGTATTGCTACCTTACATTATTTTCATTTTCATTTGCATAAAATATCACTTTTCATCCCCACTTTCATTCTGTGTGTGCTTTTAGCACTGAAGTGAGTTTCTTGTAGGCACATATTGAATGGTATTTTTTTTAATCCAGTCAGCTACCCTATGTCTTTTCATTGGAGCATTTAGTCTACTTGATATTTAAATTAATTATTGATAGGTATGTACTTGTTGCCATTTTATTATTTGTTTTCCAGTTGTTTTTGTAGTTCTTCTTTTTTCATTTTTTTTGTTTTTCCAGTTATGGTTTAATGATTTTCTTTTGTAGTTGGGTTTCTTTTCTTTTCGTACCTATTGTAGGTTTTTGATTTGTGGTTACCATCTGATTCATATACGTTGATCTATAATTAAATCTACTTGATTTAAACTGATAGTCATTTAGGTTCAAACACATTCTAAAAGATCTCCATTTTTTACTACCCTCCTCCACATTTCTGTTTTTATCTCATATTTGACAACTTCATGCTTATTCCTTTACTGTTTATTGTAGTTATAGTTGCTTTTACAATTTTTTGTTTGTTTTTTAATCTATGCATTGGCTTATTTAAGTGATCTTCAATCCTTACTATATATCTGCCTTTCTTATTGGAATTTTCTCTTTACTGTAGATTCTTACTTCTTTTCCATTTAGAGAAGTGCCTTTAACATTTCTTTTAGGGTGGGTTTAGTATTGATGAATTATTTTAGTTTTTGCTTGACCGAGAATTCTTTATGTCACTTTTTATTCTAAATTATAATCTTGCTGGGTAGAGCATCCTAGGTTGCAGGTTTTATCGTTTCAGCACTTCAAATATATCATGCCATTCCATTCTGCTCTGCAACATTTCTGCCGAAAAATATCTGATAGCCTTATGGGGATTCCCTTGTATAAGACTCTTTTTATCTTGCTCCCTTTAGAATTTTCTCTTTAACTTTTACCATTTTAATTATGATATGTCTTGGTGTGGTCTGTTTGGGTTCATCTTGTTTGGGATCCTCTGTGCTTCCTATACTTCAGTATCTGTTTCCTTCTTTCGGTTTGAGGAGTTTTCAGCCATAATTTCCTCAGGTACATTTTGATACTCTTCTCTCTCTTTTCTCCTTCTGGAACACTATAATGCAAATGTTGGCGCATTTAATGTTATGCCGTAGATCCCATATGTTGCTTTTATTTTTTTCATTTGTCTTTCTATCTGCTGTTCTGACTAGGTGGTTTCCATTATTCCATCTTCCAGATCACTTGTGCATTCTTCTGTGTCATTTAGTCTGCTATTCATTGCTTCTAGAGTGCTTTTTATCTCAGATACTGAATTATCTATCTAGAGTGCTTTTATCTCAGATACTGAATTATCTCAGATACTGAATTGACTTGTTCTTTTTTATATTTTCCAGTTTCTTCTTAAAATGATCTGTATTTATATCATTTCTCTTCCTTAATTCAGTTAGTAATTTTAGTACTGACTTTTGAATTATTTGTCTGTAGATTGTTTATTTCTGCTTGTTTATTTTTTCATGGGTTTTCTCTTGCCCTTTCTATTGAGAACAGTTCCTCTGCCTTTTCATTTTACTTAACTTTGTCTCTATGAAATTAGGTGAAACAGTTACCTACTGTGGTTTTGAAGAGGTATTCTTAGGTGGGAGTATCCCTATGTAGACTGCATTGCCAAATACATTTGGTGGGAGGGATAGATTTGATGTGAATGCCAGTCATGTCTTTCCTCAGTGTGTGCTGGCCACTGTCACCTTGGTAAGGGGTGTGGCTGGTGATGGAGAAGCTAGTGCCTGCACAGGGTTTAAGATAGGACTTCCTCTCTGCTAAGGGACCATTACTGTCTTGTTAGGGTCAGGGTCTGTTCCCAAGTTGCTGGAGTGTAAGCTCTAAGTTTCAGGCTTAAACTGGTTTTGTTCCCTTTAAGTGTGTGTTTTTCGTTCTCCCTGAACTAGGGCCTTCGCCCCAAAGGAGGGAAGTGCTGAAGCAAGTGTGACCTATGTACTTACAGAGATCCCATGTGCTGCCTGTGTAGGCATCTGAGGCTCTACTCAGATGCAGTCCATGGTCATGTCTTTTCCCATGTTGTGGCCACCCCAGATCTAATGCTAGGCATGGGTGGAGTAGGCAGTGCTGGAGCATTCACTCTGCTTGGGCTGGGGTGTGCATTAAGGCAGTCATGGGAATTCTGGTGGCCATGCTGCTGTCAGAAGTCTGGGCTGTTTGAGTAAGCGCCAACTATGGCTGCATCTGTCCCACCTGGACTACAGCCCAGGCCCCTGGGTTGCCTCTGTTTACCTCAATCAGGTCTTTTCCCTGGTCTTGGCTGCCCTAGATCCAGTGCCAAGCTGTGGTGTGGAGTGAGTGGGTGTTTATTCGGTCAGCTAAGGCTGACCTCTCTCTATCCTATCTGGGGACAAGCCACACCCGTGTACTCCTCACTAGTGGAAATAGGCTTCTCCAGCCTTTTTACCTGTCTTAGCTGTTCCCCCGGCAGACAAGACGGCTTGCCTCCTATGTGTAGGACCCCAGAACTGGGAAGCCCAGTTTGTAACTCGACCCACTCACTCCCCAGGGCGAGTGTCCACCTGTGTGATCTCCTTTTTCCTCTTAGTCCCCTCCCAGGGGTACAGGTTATAACCCAATGCTTTCTTCCCATCCTACCCATTATGTGTGTATTTTTCTTACAGCCTTGGTTGTATAGGAGTCTTTCTGCCAGTTTCCAGTTAGTTTTCCATGAGGATTGTTCTGCATGTAGATGTATTTTTGATTAGTTAATGCTGGAAGGTGAACTCCCTGTCCTTTTACTCTGTCATCTTGATCTCCCTCTCCTTAGATTTCTTTTAGAGAGAGATTACTTGTATTAAGCTGAAATCATTCTTCCTGTGGCATTTGCTCTTGTATCCTGCTCTACCCTCTGGAACCTACCAGAATGTGCATACTCACTCTGCTCCTTGACTGTTCCAATATCTGAAGACCGAAGCTATATCTACCTGAGTCTTCTGTTCTTCTAAGCTCATTAAGCCCCTCTTCATAAGGTAGACTTCCTCTTCTTTCTCTGGACTTCTTACTTTCTTCTGGATACATATTTGTCTATCTGGGCCACTATTAAGGGTCTGGGACCCTCAGCTGATGTAAGCTATGTCCCTGGAGTAGCTTGATTAAAGACACGCATTTCCTCATGTAAGCCATGTTTAATACAGTTTACCAGAATTTGTCTGGGTAAGGAGAATTAGGGCATACCATTGGAGAGCAGCTGCAGCAACATTGTTATATGGTGGAGGAAAAAAAAACAGCTTGAGAATTAAGAGACCTTGTTTTGAATATCCATTCTTTCTTTATGTTTGTGACCTTAAGAAAATAACTTCCACTTTCTGGGTTTCCTTTTCTACTGCTGTAAAATGAGTTGAGAAAGAGATTGAACTAGGTAATTTCTGAGGTTTTTTCCAACTCCAAGGTATTTTGAGTGTGGACTTCGAGGCCATTAATGGGCCAGGAGAGAACTGACAAAATTGATATGCCAAGTGACATATAGAGGAATGGATAGATATTTGGTATTTAAAAGATAGTAAAATGTCAAAGATATAATCTAGGTGGAGGGCATGGAGGTGTTTGCTATAAAATTCTTTCAACTCTTGTATGCTTGAACATTTTAATAACAAAATAAGGGGGTTGATTATCCAACAGCTATGAGAAATACATTTTTTTCTTGGACATAGATGGTCACATATTTGTTTTTCTTAAAATCATATGATTCTTATTACTTCCAGGTCAGTCAGTGTACAGCTGTTACTTTCCCTTGGTAGTGTTTATAAAATTCTCCCCACCACCTAGACATTCATATTAAAATGACTACTGGAGAACAAAAGAGCAAGAAAAGAAACTAAAGACTCCAAGAAAGGATGAAGATAGGAATTTTTTAGATGGCCTCTGAGTGAGACTTGCCAGCAGTGGGTAAAGTAGTGATTAAAATATTAAATCTAGTCAATTCAGAACAACAAACATTTAAGATACATCTGCTGTGTGCCAGGCACTGTGCTACATCTGGGAACCCAAAGATGAAAAAGATATGGCCTTTGACCTGGAGAAGCTTTAGCTATAACAGGTCATACAGATACACAAACAGATAATTTAACTATAATGTTATGTAATCCTAAAGATTAAAAATATTTTAAATAATATGGTGTTTTCTGTTTTATGCTGTTGCTTCTATGCTGATGATATGATGAAAACGTCAAAAAGATTGTATTCTGTAAGATTGAGCCCAAACTGACAGTGAAATGTTAATTGAAAATCCATTTGCTAGAGAACTCACAGAAAAGTGTTAATGTTCCATATAAACTGGCTTACATTTTAATATGACTTGTCCCATGAATAACCAGCAAGAGTGATTCTAAAGCCACTGATTTCATATATCACGTCATTCAGAGATTTTCCCTGACACCAGAGCAGAATCAAAACAAGAAAGAAAACATAATTCAGACAATGCTTCATGTGAAATAGGGCCATTCAAACCTCCTTAGGATTGGGACATAAGACTCCCTAAAATACAGAATATTTTTATGAATAAGATCCATTCTAATTGTTCATTAAGAGAAAATATAATCAATAATGTATCAACTGGTGAACACATTATGTACTAGACAATGCTTCTTCTCTGTATTTACATTGGCCCATAAAATCCACCTAACATGCTTAAAAGGTAAGAAGGTAGATATGATCTCTACTTTTTGAATGAAGAAATTGGAGCACAAAAACATTAAGTATTTTGTCCATTGTCACATAGCTAGTAAGTATTTGAAGTGTGAGTTGAACCTACACTGTCTAATCCCAGATCCCATACCCTTAACCAGTGTCTCAAATCAATTTTTACTAATTTTTACATTACTTGAACTCCCTTCACAAGACAAGCTGGGGGTGGGATGGACAGTCTAAATTTTTAAGGAAAGATTGGATGAACTTTGGGAGGTGGAGCCAGGAGAGCATCTTAGAAGTAGCAGTATGTAGTAGAAAATACTCTTGATAGTTTACCTGTGACTGCTTCAGGAACTGAGCTTGTTTAGACCCAAGCAAAAGATCCAGGTTAATCTAACTTAGGAAAACATATGAATTAACATAATAATCTGAAAAGGAAATGCAATTTTTACTCATCATTTTCTCTTTTGGGAGTTTATCTTAAGGAAATAAGGACAAATGTGTGAAGGTGTATATATTTATGTACTAGAATATCCATTGAAATGCAAATTTTGAAAGCAACAAGTTGAAAAAAAAGTCTAAATATACATTGGTGTGTAATTGGATAAAAATTATGGAATATCCATAAAATTAGTATTGCACAGCCATTACAAATGTTGATATAGAGCTGTATTTACATGGAAAGATGACAAGACATATTGTTCAGGTTAGAGAAAAATATATGGCAAGTTGAGGAGATTGATTTCTAGAAAGCTAGCATGAGGATTTCCACAGATTTGCTCCCAAGTGAAACTGATAAAAAAATATATAAGAAAGCAACGATTTAAAACCTCTGGAAAGAGTCCTAAAGACCCACAAAAAATGAAGAAACATTTATTCAAGAAAATCTATGAAAATTCTGTATGAGAGAAAAGCCTATAGTATTTGAAGTAAAAGACCACTCGCTCCCTTCCCCCTTCCAGCTCAACCAGATGGAGACTACACTCCATACTGCTGCAGCCAAGAACACAGGGTTCCCTCTCTCCCCAGCTTCCAGTCAAAGGGCTGTCTTACTGGGAGGAGAAAGATGTCAGTGTTTCTCATCCTGTCCCCAGCTACCTGCTGCTGAGGCTAAGTCCCAAGTGAGTGCAGGCTCCCTTCATCTATCCATACGCTTCTCATGGAATGGATGCTCTACCTTGGATGCAGCATGCTGAGAATACTGGGACCCCAATTGCCATTTCCCCAGTTCATGAGGTAGGGGTTTCATGCCAAGCAAGACAACAAGCTAAGATGTCCTTAGGCTACTGCCTCTCACCACCACAGGGAACTCAGCTCCTGGAGTAGGGGCGTCACTCAGAGAAAAGCTTGCTATTGTCCCCAAGCCCAGCTCCAGAGCCCTAAATCAGAGTTTTGCTAGAACAAATATCAAACAGTGACTTCAGAAACCTCTCCTTCAAAAGAACCAGAATTTGACTGAACTAGTTTGTAGAGCAATGTATGCCCCAGAGAACTGTTGAAAACAATAGAGCAAAAACCCTATAATTAGTAGAGTTTAACATGTGAGTGTGGTCAGGGAAAAAGGGGAAGAAAGCAGTACCAGAGCCACTGTCATCCCAGGGTGACTGTGGGCATATTCAAAGCAGTGTTTTCATGAGAATCAACATCATAGGCATGGAGAAGAGAGGAATAGATTTCACTTAAATAATCCAGCCCATCACTAAACAAATAAGCAATAAAAGTAAAAAACCCTGGATAAGGGAAGACCAGTACCCAGCTTTACTATATTATTTAAAATGTCCAGTTTCCAACATACGATTATGAGGCATACAAAAAAAAAAAACAGGAAAGTATGACAAATACACTAAAAAACATCATGTTTAAGAAGCTGCGTGTGAGGGGGACTAGATGTTGGATTCATCAGAAAAAGACTTCAAAGTAGCAATTGTAAGCATGTTCATAGAATTAAAGGAAACCATAATTAAAAAGGAAAATAAGATATGACAATGCCATATCAAATAAAGAATATCAATAGAGAAAAGTATTTTAAAAGAATCGGAATACACTGGAGTTGAATAAAATAATTGAAATTAAAAATTCACTGGAGGGCTGGAGGGACTCAATAGTAGATTTAAACTAACAGAAGAAAGAATAAGTTAACTTGAAGATAGATCAATACACATTATGCAAGCCAAAGAACAGAGAGAAAACTCAAAGAAGAAAAATGAGCAGTCTTAGAGAAACGTGGGACACCATTAAGCATGCCAACATATGTATAATAGAGTTACCAGGAGGAGAGAAGAGAGAGAAAAGAGCAGAAAAATAAATATTGAAAGAAATAATGGATCAAAACACCATAGCACAGGGATATCAGCTCGGTGCTTTGTGACCGCCTGGAAGGGTGGGATAGGGAGGGTGGGAGGGAGGGAGACACAAGAGGGAAGAGATATGGGAACATAAGTATATGTATAACTGATTCACTTTGTTATAAAGCAGAAACTAACACACGATTGTAAAGCAATTATACCCCAATAAAGATGTTAAAAAAATAAAACACCATTTACGTTTTTTTCTTTTTTTTCTTCTTCTTTTTTTTTGAAAAACAATAATCTACACTACCAGGAAGCTCAGTAATTCAGGATTGGATAAATACAAAGAGATCCACAAACAGACACGTCAAAGTAAAAAGTACTGAAATTCAAAACAAGGGGGAAATATTTGAATATTGAAATTCAAAACAAGGGGAAAACTTTGAAGTTAAAAAATAATTTCTTGGCAGAAACAATGGAAATGAAAAAGCTATGGAATAATTTATCAAAATTGCTCAAAGGAAAAGTTTTCTAAAATTCTAGATAAACAAAAGCCAAGAAAATTGATTGCTAGAAGACCTGTCTTACAAAAACTACTAAAGGAAATTCTTCAGAATGGAAGCAAACAACCCGAGATGGTAACTCAAATCCACATAAAAGATGAGGTAGCCAAGATGGCAGAGTAGGAAGACAAGACACTGAGCTCACCTCCTCCCACAGGTACATCAAAATTGAAACTATTTACATAAAAACTATCCATGATAGTGACCTGAAGATTAGCATAAAATATCTTCTATAACAAAAGATATAGAAAAGGAACCATAATGAGATGAGTAGGAGGGGTGGAGACACAGTATACTCAAGACCCATACCCCAGGGTAGATGACCCATAAATGGGAAGATAATTACAATTGCAGAGGTTCTCCCCAAGGTGTGAGGGGTCCAAGCTCCACATCAGGCTCCCCAGCACAGGGGTTTTGCACTTAGAAGATGAGCCTCCAGAATGTTTGGCTTTGAAGGCCAATAGGGATTACTTTCAGGAGAGCCAGAGAGCTGTAGGAAATAGAGACTCCACTCTTAAAGGGAACACACAAAATCTCACATGCTCAAGACACAGGGCATTAGCAGTAATTTTAAATAAGCTTGTGTCAGACCCATAATCTGATCTTAGAGAGCTTCTCAAAAAGGCAGGGGCAAACAGAAACTCACCCTGGGGACATAGACACCAACAGCAGCCATTTCTGGTAGTTTATCCCACCATGAGGACTGGTGCTGATAAGTGCCATTTTGGAATCCTCCCTCATGGTTATTAGGACCAGTACCCAGTCCCATCTACCAACTATTCAACATCTGTTCTGGGATGCCTAAAGCCACACAGCCATCTGGATAGGGACATCACCCCACTTGTGAGCAGGCTGGGCCCAGGTATTGGACACCTTGAGCCAACAGCTGCCCCAGAGCCAGGCCGTGCCCAGCAGAAAGCCCAGGACTTGGCAGCACCCACCAGTGGAGCAGCAGCTCTGGGAACCCCTGGGCCCTGCTAACACCCACTGGGGGGCCAACACCAAATCTATAATTTATAGACTCCACAACCAAAGAACCCAGGACCTGGTTCTGTCAACCAGTGAGCCAACACTAGCCCTGTGACATGGCCTCACTCAATTATGAGCAGACAGCCCTGGGATATCCTGGGCCATGGCCCAACGTATCTGAGGGTCAACACCAACTTTGGGGCCTCCAGAGCTCTGCAGCCAGAAATCCCAAGACCCAGGTCTACACACAAGAGCACTGGCACTAGCCCTGTGTCATTCTAGGCCCTAGAACAACTCAACAGTGAGACAATACCAGCACTAAGATACCCAGAAGCACAGTGAGAGAACCCAGGAAGCAGTTCCACCCAACAGGGGACCAGCTTTAGTCCCAGGGCCTAGCCTTACACAACAGTAAGTGGGCACCAGTCCTGTGATACCCAGAGCCCAGGCCCCACCCACCAGTGAGCCAACACCAGTTCCAGGACCACTGTGGCCCCACAGTTAGCCATGTTAACCAGGCCCAATGACTAGCAGGCCAGCAACATCCCAGAACAACTTGGGCTTCAGTGCTTCTCAGCAGTAGGCCAAAATAATCTCCAGGAAACCATGGGTTACTCCACCAGCCATGTCAGGATCTGGCCTCACCCACCAGTAGGACATCACCAGACTCAGGACCCCCTCCCAGGCCACTGTCCCACCCATCAGCAGGTGGGCATTAGCTCTGGGACCCACGGTCCTTCAGGAAGGAACTGCAAGACTTAGCTCAACCCATCAGTGGGGCAGGACTACCCCCAGGTGGTCTCCTGCCCTGACCCTGCCAACCTGATCAACCTAGTACCAGAACCAAGACTCCCATGGCCAGCTGTGCCAGGACACACTTCTGCCCAGTAGGGGCAAGCAGCCTCTGCACAAGGCAAAGCCTGGCAACCAACTGAAAAGGGGATCAATAATGCCTACCAGTGTATACACAGTACTCTGCCAGCCACAATAGAAAGACACATACAACCCATATAGAGGATACCCCTAAAGCATATAGCTCTGGTGACCAGAGGGGAGTATGCTACTAGGTCCCATAGCATGTCACCAACATAAGGCCACTTCTCTAAGATTGGGAAATATAACCAACCTACCAAATACATAGAAATAAAAACAGTGAATTAGGCAAAATGGGGTAACAGAGGAATATGTTCAAAATGAAGGAACAATATAAAACCCCAGAAGAGGAACTAAATGAAGTGGTGATGGACAACGTACATAAAAAAAAGGGTTCAAGGTAATGATCATAGACATGTTCAAAGAGGGATGCAGCAAAAACAGTTCTAAGAGGAAAGTTTATAGGAATATAATCCTACATCAAGAAAATTTAAAAAAAATTTTAAATAAAAAGCCTAAGCTTACACGTAAAGCAATTAGAGAAAGAAGAAGACCAGCAACAACAACCAAAAAAACCCCCAGAGTTAGCAAAAGGAAAGAAATCATAAAGATCAGATCAGAAATAAATGGAAAAGAAATGAAGGAAACAAGAGAAAAGATCAATAAAACTAAATTTGGGTCTTTGAGAAGATAAACAATATTGATAAACCATTAGCCAGACTCATTAGGAAAAAAGGGGAGAAGACTCAAATCACCAGAATTAGAAATGATAAAGCAGAAGTAACAAATGACACTGAAGAAATACAAAAGATCATGAGAGATTACTACAAGCAACTCTATGCCAAAAAAATGGACAATCTGAAAGAAATGGACAAATTTGTACAAATGCAAAACCTGCCAAGACTGAATGAGGAAAAAATAGAAAATATGAACAGACCAATCACAAGCACTGAAATTGAAACTGTGATTAAAAATCTTCCAACAAACAAAAGCCCACGACCAGATGGGTTCACAGGCGAATTTTATGAAACATTTAGAGAAGAGCTAACACCTATACTTCTGAAAATCTTCCAAAGTATAGCAGACGGAGGAACACTCCCAAACTCATTCTATGAGGTCACCATCACCCTGATACCAAAACCAGACAAGGATGTCACAAAGAAAGAAAACTACAGGCCAATATCACTGAGGAACGTAGATGCAAAAATCTTAAAAAAAAAGTAATAGCAAACAGAATCCAACAGCACATTAAAAGGATCATACACCATGATCAAATGGGGTTTATTCCAGGAATGCAAGGATTCTTCAATATATGCAAATCAATCAACGTGATACACCATATTAACAAATTAAAGGAGAAAAACCATATGATCATCTCAATAGATGCAGAGAAAGCTTTCGACAAAATTCAACACCAATTTATGATAAAAAAAAAGCCTACAGAGAAGAAGGCATAGAGGCAACTTTCCTCAACATACTAAAGGCCATATATGACAAACCCACAGCCAACATCGTCCTCAATGGCGAAAAACTGAAAGCATTTCCACTAAGATCAGGACCAAGACAAGGTTGCCCACTCTCACCACTCTTATTCAACATAGTTTTAGAAGTTTTAGCCACAGCAATCAGAGAAGAAAAGGAAATAAAAGGAATCCAAATCGGAAAAGAAGAAGTAAAGCTGTCACTGTTTGCAGATGACATGATACTACATATAGAGAATCCTAAAGATGCTACCAGAAAACTATTAGAGCTAAACAATTAATTGGGTAAAGCAGCAGGATACAAAATTAATGCACAGAAATCCCTGGCATTCCTATACACTAATGATGAAAAATCTGAAAGTGAAATCAAGAAAACACTCCCATTTATCATTGCAAAATAAAGAATAAAATATCTAGGAATAAACCTACCTAAGGAGACAAAAGAACTGTATGCAGAAAATTATAAGACACTGATGAAAGAAATTAAAGATGATACAAATAGATGGAGAGATATACCATGTTCTTGGATTCGAAGAATCAACATTGTGAAAATGACTCTACTACCCAAAGAAATCTACACATTCAATGAAATCCTTGACAAACCATCACTGGCATTTTTCACAGAACTAGAACAAAAAAATTCACAATTTGTATGGAAACACAAAAGACCCCGAATAGCCAAAGCAATCTTGAGAACTAAAAACGGAGCTGGCAGAATCAGGATCCCTGACTACAGACTATACTACAAAGCTACAGTGATCAAGACAGTATGGTACTGGCACAAAAACAGAAAGACAGATCAATGGAAAAGTATAGAAAGCCCAGAGATAAATCCCCGCATATATGGTCACCTTATCTTTGATAAAGGAGGCAGGAATGTACAGTGGAGAAAGGACAGCCTCTTCAATAAGTGGTGCTGGGAAAACTGGACAGGTACATGTAAAAGTATGAGATTAGATCACTCCCTAACACCATACACAAAAATAAGTTCAAAATGGATTAAAGACCTAAATGTAAGGCCAGAAACTATCAAACTCTTAGAGGAAAACATAGACAGAATACTCTATGGCATAAATCACAGCAAGATCCTTTTTGCCCCACCTCCTAGAGAAATGGAAATAAAAACAAAAATAAACAAATGGGACCTAATGAAACTTAAAAGCTTTTGCACAACAAAGGAAACCATAAACAAGACCAAAAGACAACCCTCAGAATGGGAGAAAATATTTTCAAATGAAGCAAGTGACAAATGATTAATCTCCAAAATGTATAAGCAGCACATGCAGCTCAATAATAAAAAAACAAACAACCCAATCCAAACATGAGCAGAAGACCTAAATAGACATTTCTCCACATAAGATATACAGGATGCCAACAAACACATGAAAGAATGGTCAACAGCATTAATCATTAGAGAAATGCAAATCAAAACTACAATGAGATATCATGTCACCCCAATCCGAATGGCCATCATCAAAAAATATAGAAACAATAAATGCTGAAGAGGGTGTGGAGGAAAGGGAACATTCTTGCATTGCTGGTGGGAATGTGAATTGGTACAGTCACTATGGAGAACAGTATGGAGGTTCCTTAAAAAACTACAAATAGAAATACCATATGACCCAGCAATCCCACAACTGGGCATATATCCTGAGAAAACCATAATTCAAAAAGAGTCATGTGCAAAAATGTTCATTGCAGCTCTATTTACAATAGGCCGGAGATGGAAACAACCTAAGTGTCCATCATTGGATGAATGGATAAAGAAGATGTGGCACATATATACAATGGAATATTACTCAGCTTTAAAAAGAAACGAAATTGAGCTATTTCTAATGAAGTGAATAGACCTCGAGTCTGTCATACATAGTGAAGTAAGTCAGAAAGAGAAAGACAAATACCATATGCTAACACATATATATGGAATTTAAGGAAAAAATGTCGTGAAGAACCTAGGGGTAAGACAGGAATAAAGACACAGACCTACTAGAGAATGGACTTGAGGATATGGAGAGGGGGAAGGGTAAGCTCTGACAAAGCAAGAGAGAGGCATGGACATATATACACTACGGAACGGAAGGTAGATAGCTAGTGGGAAGCAGCCGCATAGCACAGGGAGATAAGCTCCATGCTTTGTGACCGCCTGGAGGAGTGAGATAGGGAGGGTGGAAGGGAGGGAGACGCAACAGGGAAGAGATATGGGAACACGTGTATATGTATGGCTGATTTGCTTTGTTGTGAAGCAGAAACTAATACACCATTGTAGAGTAATTATACTGCAATAAAGATGAAAAACAAATAAATAAAAAAAATTAAAACCAAATAAAAATAAAGAAATGGGACCTAATGAAACTTCAAAGCTTTTGCACAGCAAAGGAAACTATAAACAAGACCAAAAGACAACCCTCAGAATGGGAGGAATTATTTGGTAATGAAGCAACTGACAAAGGATTAAACTCCAAAATTTACAAGCAGCTCATGCAGCTCAATAACAAAAAAACAAACAATCCAATCCAAAAATGGACAGAAGACCTAAATAGACATTTCTCCAAAGAAGATATACAGACTGCCAACAAACACATGAAAGAATGCTCAACATCATTAATCATTAGAGAAATACCAATGAAAACTACAATGAGATATCATCTCACACCCGTCAGAATGGCCATCATCAAAAAATCTAGAAACAATAAATGCTGGAGAGGGTGTGGAGAAAAGGGAACACTCTTGCACTGCTGGTGGGAATGTGAATTGGTACAGCCACTATGGAGAACAGTATGGAGGTTCCTTAAAAAAAACTACAAATAGAACTACCATATGACCCAGCAATACCACTTCTGGGCATATAACCTGAGAAAACCATAATTCAAAAAGAGTCATGTATGAAAATGTTCATTGCAGCTCTATTTACAATAGCCAGGAGATGGAAACAACCTAAATGTCCATCATCGGATGAATGGATAAAGAAGATGTGGCACATATATGCAATGGAATATTACTCCGCCATAAAAAGAACCGAAATTCAGCTATTTGTAATAAGGTGGATAGACCTAGAGTCTGTCATACAGAGTGAATTAAGTCAGAAAGAGAAAGACAAATACCATATGCTAACACATATATATGGAATTTAAGAAAAAAATGTCATGAAGAACCTAGGGATAAGACAGGAATAAAGACACAGACCTACTAGAGAATGGACTTGAGTATATGGGGAGGGGGAATTGTAAGCTGTGACAAAGTGAGAGAGTGGCATGGACATATATACACTACCAAATATAAAATAGATAGCTAGTGGGAAGCAGCCATATAGCACAGGGAGATCAGCTCGGTGCTTTTTGACCACCTAGAGGGGTGGGTTAGGGAGGGTGGGAGAGAGGGAGATGCAAGAGGGAAGAGATATGGGAACATATGTATATGTATAACTGATTCACTTTGTTATAAAGCAGAAACTAACACACCGTTGTAAAGAAATTATACTCCAATAAAGATGTAAAAAAAAAAGAAATGAAAAAGGAGAAGTAAAAATTGACAATGCAGAAATACAAAGGATCATGAGAGTTTATTACAAACAACTATATGCAAATAAAACGGAAAACCTGGAAGAAATGGAGAAATTCATAGAAAAGTACAACCTTCTAAGACTGAACCAGGAAGAAAGAGAAAATATGAACAGACCAATCATAATCACTAAAATGGAAGCTGTGATTAAAAATCTTCCAACAAGCAAAAGCCCAGCACAGATGGCTTCACAGGTGAAATCTATCAAACATTTAGAGAAGAGCTAACGCCTATCCTTCTCAGACTCTTCCAAAATTTAGCAGAGTGAGGAACACTCCCAAACTCATTCTATGAGGCCACCATCACTCTGATACCAATACCAAACAAAGATGTCACACAAAATTAAACTTCAGGCCAATATCACTGATGAACATAGATGCAAAAATCCTCAACAAAATACTAGCAAACAGAATCCAACAGCACATTAAAAGGATCATACACCATGATCAAGTGGGCTTTATCCCAGAAATGCAAGGATTCTTCAATATACAAAAATCAATGTGAACAAACTGAAGGATAAAAACTATATGATAATCTCAATTGGTGCAGAAAAAGCTTTCAACAAGATTCAACACCCACTTATGATAAAAATAAAGAAATCTCCAGAAAGGAACCATAAAGGGAACTTACCTCAACATCATGAAGGCTATACATGACAAACCCACAGCCAACATCATTCTCCATGGTGAAAAATTGAAAGCATTTCCTCTAAGATCAGGAACAAGACAAGGGTGCCCACTTTCACCACTATTATTCAACAGTTTTGGAAATTTTAGCCACAGAAATCATAGAAGAAAAAGAAGTAAAAGGAATCCAAATCGGAAAAGAAGAAGTAAAACTGTCACTGTTTGCAGATGACATGATACTATTCATAGAGAATCCTAAAGATGCTACCAGAAAACTACTAGAGGTAATTAATGAATCCAGTAAAGCAGCAGGATACAAAATTAATGCACAGAAATCTCTTGCATTCCTCTACATTAACCATGAAAAATCTGAAAAAGAAATTAAGGAAACACTCCCATTTACCATCGCAACAAAAAGAATAAAATATCTGGGAATAAACCTACCTAAGGAGACAAAAGACCTGTATGCAGAAAACTGTAAGACACTGATGAAAGAAATTAAAGAGGATACAAACAGATGGAGAGATATACCATGTTCTTGGATTGGAAGAATCAACACTGTGTAAATGACTATACTACGCAAAGCAATCTACAGATTCATTGTAATCCCTATCAAACTACCAATGGCATTTTTCACAGAACTAGAAGAAAAAGTTTCACAATTTGATTGGAAACACAAAAGACCCTCAAAGCAACCTTGAAAAAGAAAAATGGAGCTGGAGGAATCAGGCTCCCTGTCTTCAGATGATACTACAATGCTACAGTAATAAAGACACTATGGATCTGGCACAAAAACAGATATATAGATCAGTGAAACAGGATGGAAAGCCCAGAGATAAACTTACACACATATGGTCAACTTATCTTTGACAAAGAAGGCAATAATATACAATGGAGAAAAGACAGCCTCTTCAAAAAGTGGTACTGGGAAAACTTGACAGCTACATGTAAAAGAATGAAATTAAAACACTTCTGGACAACATACACAAAAACACAGTCAAAATGGATTAAAGACCTAAATTTAAGGCCAGACACTATAAAACTCTTAGATGAAAACATAGGCAGAACCCTGTATGACATAAATCACAGGCAAGATCCTTTTTTCCCTAGAGTAATGGAAATAAAAACAAAAATAAACAAATGGGACCTAATGAAACTTATAAGCTTTTGCACAGCAAAGGAAACCATAAACAAGACAAAAAGACAACCCTCAGAGTGGGAGAAATTATTTGCAAATGAAGCAACTGACAAAAGATTAATCTCCAAATTATACAAGCAGCTCATGCAGCTCAATATCAAAAAAGAAAAACAACCCAATCTAAAATGGAAAGAGAGACTTCCGGGAAGATGGCAGAAGAGTAAGACGCGGAGATCACCTTCCTCTCCACAGATACACCAGAAATACATCTACGCGTGGAACAACTCCTACAGAACACCTACTGAACGCTGGCAGAAGACCTCAGACCTCCCAAAAGGCAAGGAACCCCCCACGTACCTGGTTAGGGCAAAAGAAAAAACTAAACAGAGACAAAAGGATAGGGACGGGTCCTGCACCAGCGGGAGAGAGCTGTGAAGGAGGAAAAGTGTCCACACACTAGGAAGCCCCTTCGCGGGTGGAGACTTCGGGAGGCGGAGTGGGGGAGTTTGGGAGCCGCAGAGGAGAGCACAGCAACAGGGGTGCGGAGGGCAAAGCGGACAGATTCCAGCGCAGAGGATCGGGCCGACCAGCACTCACTAGCCGAGAGGCTTGTCTGCTCGCCCGCCGGGGCGGGCGGGACTGGGAGCTGAGGCTCCGGCTTTTGTCGGAGCGCCGGGAGAGGACTGAGGTTGGCGGCGTGAACACAGCCTGCAGGGCGTTAGACGGACATGGGACGCTAAGGCCGCTGCTGCCGCCGCCAGCAGGCCTGTGTGCGAACACAGGTCACTAGCCACACGCCCTTCTGGGGAGCCTGTGCAGCCCGCCACTGCCAGGGTCCTGGGATCCAGGGACGGCTCCCCAGGAGAGCACACGGCGCGCCTCAGGCTGCAGCGTCACGCCGGCCTCTGCCACTGCAGGCCCGCCCCGCACTCCGTGACCCTCCCTACCCCCCCGGCCTGGGTGAGCCAGAGCCTCCGAATCAGCGGCTCCTTTAACCTCGTCCTGTCTGAGCAAAGAACAGACGCCCTCCGGCGACCTACACGCACAGGCGGGGCCAAATCCAAAGCTGAGCCCCTGGGAACTGTCAGAACAAAGAAGAGAAAGGGAAATCTCTCCCAGCAGCCTCAGAAGCAGCGGATTAAAGCTCCACAATCAACTTGATATACCCTGCATCTGTGGAATACCTGAATAGACAACGAATCATCCCAAATTAAGGAGCCCTGTGGAAGAAAGGCTCTTGGTGCTGCAGCCAGGAGTCAGTGCTGTGCCTCTGAGGTGGGAGAGCCAACTTCAGGACACTGGTCCACAAGAGGTCTCCCAGCTGCACATAATATCAAACAGCAAAAATCTCAGAGAGATCTCCATCTCAACGCCAGCACCCAGCTTCACTCAACGACCAGCAAGCTACAGTGCTGGACATCCTATGCCAAACAACTAGCAAGACAGGAACACAACCCCACCCATTAGCAGAGAGGCTGCCCAAAATCATAGTAAGTCTACAGACACCCCAAAACACACCACCAGACGTGGACCTGCCCACCAGAAAGACAAGATCCAACCTCATACACCAGAACACAGGCACTAGTACCCTCCACCAGGAAGCCTACACAACCCACTGAACCAACCTTAGCCACTGGGGACAGACCCAAAAAACAACAGGAACTACGAACCTTCAGCCTGCAAAAAAGGAGACCCCAAACACAGTAAGATAAGCAAAATGAAAAGACAGAAAAACACACAGCAGATGAAGGAGCAAGATAAAAACCCACCAGACCTAACAAATGAAGAGGAAATAGGCAGTCTACCTGAAAAAGAATTCAGAATAATGATAGTAAGGTTGATCCAAAATCTTGGAGATAGAATGGACAATAGAATGGACAAATTGCAAGAATCAGTTAACAAGGACCTAGAAGAACTAAAGATGAAGCAAGCAACGATGAACAACACAATAAATGAAATTAAAAGTACTCTAGATGGGATCAATAGCAGAATAACTGAGGCAGAAGAACGGATAAGTGACCTGGAAGATAAAATAGTGGAAATAACTACTGCAGAGCAGAATAAAGAAAAAAGAATGAAAAGAACTGAGGACAGTCTCAGAGACCTCTGGGACAACATTAAACGCACCAACATTCGAATGATAGGGGTTCCAGAAGAAGAAGAGAAAAAGAAAGGGACTGAGAAAATATTTGAAGAGATTATAGTTGAAAACTTCCCTAATATGGGAAAAGAAATCATTAATCAAGTCCAGGAAGCACAGAGAGTCCCATACAGGATAAATCCAAGGAGAAATACGCCAAGACACATATTAATCAAATTGTCAAAAATTAAATACAAAGAAAACATATTAAAAGCAGCAAGGGAAAAACAACAAATAACACACAAGGGAATCCCCATAAGGTTAACAGCTGATCTTTCAGCAGAAACTCTGCAAGCCAGAAGGGAGTGGCAGGACATATTGAAAGTGTTGAAGGAGAAAAACCTGCAACCAAGATTACTGTACCCAGCAAGGATCTCATTCAGATTTGATGGAGAAATTAAAACCTTTACAGACAAGCAAAACTGAGAGAGTTCAGCACCACCAAACCAGCTCTACAACAACTGCTAAAGGAACTTCTCTAGGCAAGAAACACAAAAGAAGGAAAGGACCTACAATAACGAACCCAAAACAATTAAGAAAATGGGAATAGGAACACACATATCGATAATTACCTTAAATGTAAATGGACTAAATGCTCCCACCAAAAGACACAGATTGGCTGAATGGATACAAAAACAAGACCCATATATTTGCTGTCTACAAGAGACCCACTTCAGACCTAGAGACACATACAGACTGAAAGTAAGGGGATGGAAAAAGGTATTTCATGCAAATGGAAACCAAAAGAAAGCTGGAGTAGCAATTCTCATATCAGACAAAATAGACTTTAAAACAAAGACTATTAGAAGAGACAAAGAAGGACACTACATAATGATCAAGGGATCGATCCAAGAGGAAGATATAACAATTGTAAATATTTATGCACCCAACATAGGTGCACCTCAATACATAAGGCAAATACTGACAACCATAAAAGGGGAAATCGACAGTAACACATTCATAGTAGGGGACTTTAACACCCCACTTTCACCAATGGACAGATCATCAAAAATGAAAATAAATAAGGAAACACAAGCTTTAAATGATACATTAAACGAGATGGAGTTAATTGATATTTATAGGACATTCCATCCAAAAACAACAGAATACACATTTTTCTCAAGTGCTCATGGAACATTCTCCAGGATAGATTATATCTTGGGTCACAAATCAAGCCTTGGTAAATTTAAGAAAATTGAAATTGTATCAAGTATCTTTTCTGACCACAACGCCATGAGACTAGATATCAATTACAGGAAAAGATCTGTAAAAAATACAAACACATGGAGGCTAAACAATACACTACTTAATAATGAAGTGATCACTGAAGAAATCAAAGAGGAAATCAAAAAATACCTAGAAACAAATGACAATGGAGACACAACGACCCAAAACCTGTGGGATGCAGCAAAAGCAGTTCTAAGGGGGAAGTTTATAGCAATACAAGCCCACCTTAAGAAGCAGGAAACATCTCGAATAAACAACCTAACCTTGCACCTCAAGCAATTAGAGAAAGAAGAACAAAAAAACCCCAAAGCTAGCAGAAGGAAAGAAATCATAAAAATCAGATCAGAAATAAATGAAAAAGAAATGAAGGAAACAATAGCAAAGATCAATAAAACTAAAAGCTGGTTCTTTGAGAAGATAAACAAAATAGATAAACCACTAGCCACACTCATCAAGAAAAAAAGGGAGAAGACTCAAATCAATAGAATTAGAAATGAAAAAGGAGAGGTAACAACTGACACTGCAGAAATAAAAGAGATCATGAGAGATTACTACAAGCAACTCTATGCCAATAAAATGGACAATCTGGAAGAAATGGACAAATTCTTAGAAATGCACAACCTGCCAAGACTGAATCAGGAAGAAATAGAAAATATGAACAGACCAATCACAAGCACTGAAATTGAAACTGTGATTAAAAATCTTCCAACAAAGAAAAGCCCAGGACCAGATGGCTTCACAGGCGAATTCTATCAAACATTTAGAGAAGAGCTAACACCTATCCTTCTCAAACTCTTCCAAAATATAGCAGAGGGAGGAACACTCCCAAACTCCTTCTACGAGGCCACCATCACCTTGATACCAAAACCAGACAAGGATGTCACAAAGAAAGAAAACTACAGGCCAATATCACTGATGAACATAGATGCAAAAATCCTCAACAAAATACTAGCAAATAGAATCCAACAGCACATTAAAAGGATCATACACCATGATCAAGTGGGGTTTATTCCAGGAATGCAAGGATTCTTCAATATACGCAAATCTATCAATGTGATAAACCATGTTAACAAACTGAAGGAGAAAAACCATATGATCATCTCAATAGATGCAGAGAAAGCTTTTGACAAAATTCAACACCCATTTATGATAAAAACCCTGCAGAAAGTAGGCATAGAGGGAACTTTCCTCAACATAATAAAGGCCATATATGACAAGCCCACAGCAAACATCATCCTCAATGGCGAAAAACTGAAAGCATTTCCACTAAGATCAGGAACAAGACAAGGTTGCCCACTCTCACCACTCTTATTCAACATAGTTTTGGAAGTTTTAGCCACAGCAATCAGAGAAGAAAAGGAAATAAAAGGAATCCAAATCGGAAAAGAAGAAGTAAAGCTGTCACTGTTTGCAGATGACATGATCCTATACATAGAGAACCCTAAAGGTGCTACCAGAAAACTACTAGAGCTAATCAATGAATTTGGTAAAGTGGCAGGATACAAAATTAATGCACAGAAATCTCTGGCATTCCTATATACTAATGATGAAAAATCTGAAAGTGAAATCAAGAAAACACTCCCATTTACCATTGCAGCAAAAAGAATAAAATATCTAGGAATAAACCTACCTAAGGAGACAAAAGATCTGTATGCAGAAAATTATAAGACACTGATGAAAGAAATTAAAGATGATACAAATAGATGGAGAGATATACCATGTTCTTGGATTGGAAGAATCAACATTGTGAAAATGACTCTACTACCGAAAGCAATCTATAGATTCAATGCAATCCCTATGAAACTACCACTGGCATTTTTCACAGAACTAGAACAAAAAATTTTGCAATTTGTATGGAAACACAAAAGACCCCGAATGGCCAAAGCAATCTTGAGAACGAAAGAAGGAACTGGAGGAATCAGGCTTCTAGACTTCAGACTATACTACAAAGCTACAGTTATCAAAACGGTATGGTACTGGCACAAAAACAGAAAGATAGATCAATGGAACAGGATAGAAAGCCCAGAGATAAACCCACGCACATATGGTCACCTTATCTTTGACAAAGGAGGCAGAAATGTACCATGGAGAAAGGACAGCCTATTCAATAAGTGGTGCTGGGAAAACTGGACAGCTACATGTAAAAGTATGAAGTTAGATCACTCCCTAACACCATACACAAAAATAAGCTCAAAATGGATTAAAGACCTAAATGTAAGGCCAGAAACTATCAAACTCTTAGAGGAAAACATAGGCAGAACACTCTATGACATAAATCACAGCAAGATTCTTTCTGACCCACCTCCTAGAGTAATGGAAATAAAAACAAGAGTAAACAAATGGGACCTAATGAAACTTAAAAGCTTTTGCGCAGCAAAGGAAACCATAAAGAAGACCAAAAGACAACCCTCAGAATGGGAGAAAATATTTGCAAATGAAGCAACTGACAAAGGATTGATCTCCAAAATTTATAAGCAGCTCATGCAGCTTAATAACAAAAAAACAAACAACCCAATCCAAAAATGGGCAGAAGACCTAAATAGACATTTCTCCAAAGAAGATATACAGAGTGCCAACAAACACATGAGAGAATGCTCAACATCACTAATCATGAGAGAAATGCAAATCAAAACTACAATGAGATATCATCTCACACCAGTCAGAATGGCTATCATCAAAAAATCTAGAAACAATAAATGCTGGAGAGGGTGTGGTGAAAAGGGAACCCTCTTACACTGTTGGTGGGAATGTAAATTGATACAGCCACTGTGGAGAACAGTATGGAGGTTCCTTAAAAAGCTACAAATAGAACTACCCTATGACCCAGCAATCCCACTACTGGGCATATACCCTGAGAAAACCATAATTCAAAAAGAGTCATGTACCAAAATGTTCATTGCAGCTCTATTTACAATAGCCCAGAGATGGAAACAACCTAAGTGTCCATCATCGGATGAATGGATAAAGAAGATGTGGCACATATATACAATGGAATATTACTCAGCCATAAAAAGAGACAAAATTGAGCTATTTGTAATGAGGTGGATAGACCTAGAGTCTGTCATACAGAGTGAAGTAAGTCAGAAAGAGAGAGACAAATACCGTATGCTAACACATATATATGGAATTTAAAAAAAAAAATGTCATGAAAAACCTAGGGGTGAAACAGGAATAAAGACACAGACTTACTAGAGAATGGACTTGAGGCTATGGGGAGGGGGAAGTGTAAACGGTGACAAAGCGATAAAGAGGCATGGACATATATACACTACCAAACGTAAGGTAGATAGCTAGTGGGAAGCAGCCGCATAGCACAGGGAGATCAGCTCGGTGCTTTGTGACCGCCTGGAGGGGTGGGATAGGGAGGGTGAGAGGAGGGAGACGCAAGCGGGAAGAGATATGGGAACATATGTATATGTATAACTGATTCATTTTGTTGTGAAGCTGAAACTAACATACCATTGTAAAGCAATTATACTCCAATAAAAAAAAATAATAATAATAAAAAAAATAAAATGGAAAGAAAACCTAAATAGATATTTCTCCAAAGAAGATATACAGATGGCCAAAAAACACATGAAAAGGTGCTCAACATCACTAATCATTAGAGAAATGTAAATCAAAACCACAATGAGTTATCACCTCATACCAATTAGAATGGCCATCATCAAATATCTACAAAAAAAAAAATTCGGGAGAGGTTGTGGAGAAAAGCAAGCCCTCTTGAACTATTGGCGGGAATGTTAATTGATACAGCCACTATGGAGAACAGTATGGAGGTTCCTTAAAAATCTAAAAGTAGAACTACCATATGACCCAGCAATCCCACTACTGGGCATATACCCTGAGAAAGCCATAATTCAAGAAGAGTCGTGTACCACAATGTTCATTGCAGCTCTATTTACAATACCCAGGACATGGAAGCAACCTAAATGCCCATCAATAGATGAATGGATAAAGAAGATGTGGCATGTATATATATATATACACACACACACACACAATGGAATAATTCTCAGCCATAAAAAGAAGCGAATTTGAGTTATTTGTAGTGAGGTGAATGGACCTAGAGCCTGTCATATAGAATGAAGTAAGTCAGAAAGAGTAAAACAAATACTGTATGCTCACACATATATACGGAATCTAAGAAAAAATAAGGGTTCTCATGAACCTAGTGGCTGGACAGGAATAAAGATGCAGACGGAGAAAATAGACTTGAGGACATGGGGTAGGGGTGGGGACAGGGAAGATGGGACAAAGTGAGAGAGTAGCACTGACATATGTATACTACCAAATGTAAAATAGATAGCTAGTGGGAAGAATCTACATAGCACAGGGAGATCAGCTTGGTTCTTTGTGACCACTTAGAGGGGTGGGATTGGGAGGGTGGGAGGGAGGCTGAAGAGGGAGGAGATATGGGGATATATGTATTCATATACCTGATTCACTTCGTTATACAGCAGAAACTAACCCAACATTGTAAATCAATTTTAGTCCAATAAAGTTGTGTAAAAAGAAAAATAGCATTCAAAGAACTCAGGACAAGATTTAATGAACAGTGAGAAGTTAGAAGCTTTTAACAAAGAGTTAGAAAATGTACAGAAGAACCAAACAAAGATGAATACAATAATTGAAATGAGCAATACACTAGAAGGAATCAACAGTAGATTAAATGATGCAGAGGAATGGATCAGCATGCTAGAAGGCAGAGTGGAGAAAATCATTGAAACTGAACAGAAAAAAGAAAAAATAAGAATTAAAAGAAATGAGGACAGTTTAAGAGACCTCTGAGATAACATAAAGCATATTAATATTCACATTATAGGGTATTAGAAGGAGAAGAGATAAAGGAAAAGGCAGAGAACATATTTGAAGATATAATGGCTGAAAACTTCCTTATCCTGGGGAACAACAACAATATCCAGATCCAGGAAGCAAAGAATCCCAAACAAGATGAACCCAAAGATATCCACACAAAGACACTTTGTAAATAAAATGGCAAAAATGAAAGATAAAGACAGCAAGAGAAAAGCAACTCGTTTCATAAAAGGAATTCCCTTATGGTAATCAGCAGATATTTCAGCAGAAACTTTGCAGGCCAGAAGGGAGTTTCATGATACGTTCAAAATGATGAAAGGTAAAAATCCCCTACAAACAAGAATACTCTGCCCAACAAGGCTCTCATTCAGATTTGAAGGAGAAATAAAGAGTTCTACAGATAATCAAAAGTTAATGAGTTCAATAGCACTAAAATTGGCTTTACCATAAATGTTAAAGTGATTTCTCTAAGTGGAAAAGAAAAGACTACAACTAGATATATGATAATTATGAAGAAAAATCTCACAGGTTAAGATAAATATTCAGAAAAAGTAGAAGATTAACCCTTATAAAGCTAATAGGGGGCTTCCCTGGTGGCACAGTGGTTAAGAATCCGCCTGCCAATGCAGGAGACACGAGTTCGAGCCCTGGTCTGGGAGGATCCCACATGCCACAAAGCAACTAAGCCCATGCGTCACAACTACTGAGCCTGTGCTCTATAGCCCGCGTGCCACAACTTCTGAAGCCTGCGTACCTAGAGCCCATGCTCCACAACAAGAGAAGCCGCCACAATGAGAAGCCTGTGCACTGCAACAAAGAGTAGCCCACACTCGCCACTACTAGAGAAAGCCCATGCACGGCAACAAAGACTGAACACAGCCAAAAATAAATAAAATAAAATAAATAATTTTTAAAAATAGTATAAAGCTAATAGGAAGGTTAAAAGGCAAAAGTAGTAAAATCAACTATATCCACAAAAACTAGTTAAGGGCTACACAAAAGAAAAAGATGTAACATATTATGTCAAAAATTAAATGCAGGGGGGATAAAAATGCAGGGATGTTAGAATGTGTGTGAAAGTAAGAAATCATCAACTTAAAATAATCATATATATATTCATATATAGTCATTATAGTTATACATAAACCTCATGGCAACAACAAACATGTATCTATAATAGATACACACAAAAAAGAAAGGAATCCCAGCATAACACTAAAGATGTGCACCAAATCACAAGGGAAGAAAGCAAAGGAAGAAGAAAGGAACAAAAAGAACTACCAAAAAGCCCCCAAACAATTAATAAAATGGCAATAGGGCTTCCCTGGTGGTGCAGTGGTTGAGAGTCCGCCTGCTGATGCAGGGGACACGGATTCGTGCCTTGGTCCGGGAAGATCCCACATGCCACAGAGTGGCTGGGCCCGTGAGCCATGGCCGCTGAGCCTGCACATCTGGAGCCTGTGCTCTGCAACAGGAGACGCCACAACAGTGAGAGGCCTGCATACCACCAAAATAAATAAATAAATAAAACAAGTAAAATGGCAATAAATATATACCTATCAATAATTACTTAAAATGTAAATGGAATATTTTCTCCAATCAAAAGACATAGAGTGATTAAATGAATTTAAAAAAACCACCTATGTATATGCTGACTATAAGAGGCTTACTTCAGACCTAAACACACACACAGACTGAAAGTGATGGAGTAGATAAAGGTATTCCATGCAAACGGAAATGAAAATAAAGCTCAGGTACTAATACTTACATCAGCAAAATAGACTGTAAAGCAAAGACTGTAACAGGAGACAAAGAAGGGCATTACATAATGATAAAAGGATCAATCCAACAAGATATAACAATTCTATATATTTATGCAGCCAACATAGGAGCACCTAAATATATAAAGCAAATATTAATGAACCTAAAGGGAGAAGTTGACAGTATAAAAATAATAGTAGGGGGCATTAACATCCCAATTACATCAATGGACCGATCGTGCAGGCAGAAAATAAAAAATAAGGAAAAACAGGCCTTAAGTGACACTATATACCAGATGGGATCTATATATATCCATCCAAAAGAAGCAGAATACACATTATTTTCAAGTGTACATAAAACAGTCTCCAGGATAGATCACATGCTAAGCCAAGAAACAAGTCTCAATAAATTTAAGAAGATTGAAATCATATCAAACATATTTTCCAACCACGATGCTATGACTAGAAATCAACAACCAGAAAAAAACTGCAAAAACACGAACATGTGAAGGCTAAACAACATGCTACTAAATAACCAATGGATCATTGCAGAAATCAAAGAGCAAATCAAAAAATACCTGGAGGCAAATAAAAATGGAAACACAACAATCCAAATTCTATGGGACGCAGCAAGAGCAGTACATAAAGGAAAGTTTAGAACAATACAAGCCTACATCAGGAAACAAGAAATATCTCAAATAAATAATCTAACCTTACACCTAAAGGACTAGAAAAAGAAGAAAAAACAAAACCCAAATTTAGTAGAAAGAAATAAATAATAAAAATCAGAGCAGAAATAAATGAAATAGAGGATAAAAAATATATACAAAAGTTCAATGTCATTAAGAGCTGGTTCTAAGAAAAGATTAAAAACTTTGAAAAATCTCTAGTCAGTATCTTCAAGAAAAAATGAGAGACAGGCCAAATGAATAAAATCAGAAATGAAAAAGAGAAGTTACATCTGACACCACAGAAATACACAGTATCATAAGAGATTGCAACAAACATTTGTATACTAATAAAATGTACAACCTAGAAGAAATGGATAAATTCCTAGAAATATACAATCTCCCAAGGCTAAATCAAGATGGAATAAAAAATATGACCAGACTGAATACCAGTAATAAAATTGACTTAGTAATAAAAAAAAAATCCAAAAAACAAAGTGCAGGACCAGATCGTTTCACAGGTGAATTCTACCAAACACTTAAAGAAGAGTTAACACCTATCCTTCTCAAACCATTTCAAAAATTTAAAGTGAAACGATTGCTTTTGAACTCATTGGAAAAGGCCAGCATCACCCTGATACTAAAACCATACACAGCACCAAGTAAAAAAAAGAGGATAGTACTAAAATACTTGATAGAAATAGCATATACTTTAGGACTGGATGATTAAAGTATTTTAAAATCCTTTTATTGTTTAGGAGGAAGGTCAAAACTTGAGCTAAAATTAGAATTTTGTTAGTTAAGTATGCATGTTAATACAGCTAGAGTAAACACTAAAAGACTAAACAGAGCATATAACTTCCAAATGATAGAAGGAGAAAAATATAGAGTAAGGAGGAAAAGCTCTAATCATTCCAAAATATGGTAAAAAGTTAGGGGGGAAAAGGGGGAAATAGAGTAAATGGGACAAATAATAAGTGCATACAAATAAACAAAAATTATCAGCAATCACAGTAAATTTACTATGTTAAATGACAGAGGTCATCAGAATATTTTTGAAATCCTGCTGTAAACAGTTCAAAAGAGATACACCTAAAACAGAATGGCACAACAAGTGTGAATGTCAAAGTATGGAAAAATATATAACAGGCAAATACTAATAATGGAAAAAAGGTTGTTGTGGCTATGTTAATATCAGTCAAAATAGACCATGAAGCAAAAAGCATTAGTAACGATAAAGGTGGTCACTATACAGTGACAAAATGATCAATTAATCACTAAGATATAACAAATATAAATTTATATGTATCTAACAATTTAGGCTCAAAATTTATAAAGAAAAAAAGTAACAGCATGATAAGGAGAAATAGACAACTTATACCATCACCATGGGAAGTTTAACACATCCTTCTCAGTATTGATCAAGCGGACAGAGTCAGTAAAGTTATAGAAGACGTGAACAAAATAACAATCAAATTTGAACTGCTGGAGTTCAAAAAATTATATACAGAATTTCATACCCAGAATTTGGAGGATACATATTATTTTTAAGCATGCATGAACATTTGTGAAAATTGACCATGTGCTAGGCCCTAAGACTAACCTTAACAAATTTCAAATGATTGGCATCCTACAGCTCAAAAAATGCAATCAATTTAGAAACCAATTATAAAAAGATAATTAAAGATATATTTAGAAATGAAAAATACCCTACTAAACAACTCATAAATCAAAGAAGAAATCAATGAAAAATTTGAAAATACTTAGAACTGAAAAATAATGAAGATACTACATAGAAAAACTAAAGTGGTACTTGTAAGAACATATTTACCTATGAATATTTATATTAGAAAAGAAGAAAGGCTCAAAATTAATAATTTAAGCACTCAAGAATTTAGAAAAGGAAAAGTTGAATGAACCCAAAGAGAGTAGAAAGTAGGGATAACATGCATGTAATTTGATAAAGTATTGCCAGATTTTCCTTCAGTTTACACTCCCATCAGTATTGCCTGAGTATTCCTATTTCCCATATGCTCATCAATACTTGATATTTTCCTCCTTACTAATTTTGTCACTTTTATCTGTATAAAGTGACCGTTCATTATTTTATCTTTTCTCCAGATAAATTGAATATATACTCATATACTAATGAGCCATTCAGGTTTGTCTTTTTGTGAATTATTTTATTCTATAATTTTCCATTTTTGCTCTTGGATTTTGAGAGATATTCAAGAGTTAGAACCACATGACTGGTGGCTGGATGTGGGATATTAGATAGAGGGAAGAGTCAGGGATAAGGATATCAATTTGGATTTCTCTAAGTTATCACTTCTCACCAAACAGCCCTGGTTCTAAAACTCTCCATGTGTTATGGTATCCAGCTCCTTCATAAATTGACTTTCTGTCTTCTGAAAAAGTTCTGTTAATATCTTCCTAAAAGACTTAGTACCAGAGCTGGACGAAGCCTTCTAGGTCACCTTCTCATTACAGACTTCTATAAATTCAGATTTGATATAGCCATACAATTAATTGGCCATTAATGAAGCAATTAGAATCCACCAATACAATGATGAAATGACAGAACTTTCTGTATTTAAGGGTCTATAGTGTTCCTCTTTCCACCTTCCCTCACTACTTAAAACATATAGCCTCCTTAGCAGCTGTCCACTAATTCCACAAATTTTCCTGAAGCATATGGACTGGATTAGGAGTAGAACACAGACAAGTGAGACCAGAGAATGGGTTATATTTCCCTAGGAAGAAGGTATATCCCAACAGACAGAATTTGGTTCCCCAAACACAGACTGCACTTCTCTCCATTCATCTATTTCAAAGATGTTTACCATCAGTCATAATGCATTGCTGCATATAAAGACCATTCCTCTTCCTTGGGATGAAAGTCAAATTATATGCTCTACCCATGGTGGGTCAAAAGAATCCTTCAAGACAGATATCATAAAGTAGTAATTATGAGCATAGGTTCTGAAGTCAGACAGACATCTGTATTTGAATTTTGTTTCCACAACTTGCTGTCTGTGAAATCTTGGGCAAATTGTTTAACCTGTCTGAGCCTGTTTCCTCATCTGAGAAATAGCACATATCTCTTTGGAATGTTGTGAAGGTTAAGTGAGATAATGTGTGTACTAGGACCTTTGAACATAGTCCTTCATGAACATTAATAGCTGTATACTATTGTTATTCAGTGATATAATAGTGCATGAGCATAAAGCAGAAGTAAATTAGACACTAAACATGATGAAGTGAAAAGAACACTGGTCTGGAATTAGCAGAAGAAACTCCAATTATTAGCCAGATCCACTCATGCTGGTACAAATTTTTCAGACTAGATGAATCAAAAAATGCCCAGGTTATAATCTGTTCCCCCTAATCCCAAAAAAGAAGATTCTATCTCCCATTAATCTGCCCCTGGCTGCCTTGTCCTGGCCTGGGTTCTACCTGCCATCTATCTGCACAGGTACCTTTATCTGACAGGGCCCAGGACAGCTCATAAATAAGATCCTAGATTTTTAACATATTAATTACTTTTTATTTGGAAATAATTTCAAATGCATGAGAAGTTGCAAGAATCAGAATAGTACATGATATGTCAATTATTTCTCAATAAAATTGGGAAAAAAACAATAATACATAGGATACCCCTATACCCTCTAGACTTTTTCATACTGAAATGTTTGTTTCTGTTATCACAGTGTGGAGTTTATTCCTCCTGACTATTGTCACCTCCCTCTTCTCCACATAAAGAGTAATAGAGAAAGAAAGGGCAACCAAGAGGTATTCCCCAAGTGACAGTGGGAGGTCCAACCCTGGGAAGTTGCCCAGAAAACTCCACTATCTTTCATTTTATTTAATTTAGTATTTTAATAGGAAAAAACAAAATTTTATTTCTGTTACATTTTGGACATTTTTATTCCTCAGGAGCTACCAGGCTCCCAAAGGGATCCAAGGAGATAGAAGAGTTACCCAAAGCAAACAATCCCCTCATTGGTTGCCAAGGAAACATCCTCTATTGATAAAGGTCTCATGCAGTATCAACTTCATAGTTGAAGGAAGAGGGCCTTGCACAAAGCTGAGTGCTAGTCCCTAGGAGGCCAGGACATGGGGCTCAGGCCACAATAACCCTACTGTTTCCAGTTTCAGAGGAAAAAAAGGAATAAATAACCAATTTTTCTCAGAAAGTCAGAAAGACACCATGACTTTGGACACTTTGAGGCTCCTCCAGGCTAATTAGAGAGTCTTACCACATGACTGCTGCCCTTTCATGACCTGATTCACTCTCGCTACTCAATTCATAAGGCTTGGCTCCTGCTCTCAAAAGACTCTTAGAGCACAACTAGGTGCCATTTTGGGAACTGAACTTAATTTCAGAGAGGCACCATTGGCTTGTGGGAAGAATAGCTAAATATAGGAGTCAGTCGTCTCAACTGTGACTTTGACAATTTGTAACACTCTTGATCCAGACTCTCTTTGAGCCTGAGTCTTTCCATCTGACAAATGAGAGGAGAGAGAATTGAACTGGGTGATCCCTGAAGTCCTTTTGAACTCTGATGTTTTCTGAGTCAACACTGTCTCATTATTACTCCTCCACCCTGAGGGTAGATTTGGTGTTTTAATAGCAATAAGAAAGGAGAACACCAAACCAGCCCCTCCCTCACATCTGACAGTGTGGACATTTTCATCTCTGATATGCATCCCTACCCTTCAAACAAGTTGACATGCTGTTATTTGTATGGTCCATGGTGAATGAGAAGAGCAAAGGTAAATGACCCACAGAGGAGTTGAATTGGGCCTGTTGGCTTCAATAATGAGGTGTGCTAATTAACTGAGCTAATCTGCTATACACTAATAAAGCAGCTTAATGGCATTATCTGAGCTTCCCAAGGGAAGATACCAGGAACAAAGAGGTTCCAAAATAGTTGTTTTTCCCCTGAAAAAGGAAGGGTGGAAGGAAGGAAACTAGCACTTCGTAAAAACCTATTATGTCAGCCCCTGTGTTTATTATACACCTTTTCATGCATTACCTCATTCTGTTATGAGGGGGGTTACAGATACATATTTTTCACCTTATTGACCTCCAACTTTGACTCCTCTTTAACCCTTGTCATCCCCTGTGTGTCACTCTTCCTTGGAGAGGATGACTTACAAAGAAGAGGACCATTATTCAGCAAATGACTTAAGAGTAGCTGCTCCTGCTGGAATCTTTGTTATCATATTTAATCTTCTTATTGGCTTCATGAGGTCCTGATCTCTTGCCCTCAGGTAAGACAGATGATGAAACGTATGTTCCACAAACTGAAATGACTTACCCAAGGACACACACTAGCAAGTGTCAGATCTGGAATTGGAACCTAAGACTCTAATACCGTGTCCAGTCTTATCTATACTGTTCCTTATAGGTGCTACTTAGACCCCTCCATTCTTGGGGACTAGGAATAGCAGAACAGGGGTAAACTTCAGGAACATTGAATGGGCAGCCCAGCAAAACTGGGAGCTCTGTTTCCCAGAAGATTCTTCAGATTGGGAGATCCTCTCACGTTTAGGGGCTGAAAAAAGTACCAAAATCAGCAAAGTAGTTTAGAGACCTGCTGAATTAATATTTCCATTTAAAGAAAATCACTTTGTGAGACTAGTGAGACATCAGCTCAGTCTGAGTTAGCTCTAGTCCACTCCCTCAGTCATCCTAATTTCTGGGTCATTAAAATGTCCTTGACTTTTCTGGCCCTTGCCTACTTCTTCTTGGAAGAGAAAGGAAGCCAAGAAGTTCCCTGGAGCCCCCCAACCTGCCTCAGACTCCATGAAAAAAAGTCCAGCTCCTGGGCCTTTGGCCAGTGGTATCTCAGTGTCATGAACTTACCCACAACAAAAAGCAAAAGGAAAGAGTGGGAAGGGCCCAGTAAGGTGGCAAGAGCTAAATTGTTTTTCCTCACAACGAAATAAACTCATGGCAAAACAGGGCCCTCAGCAATTTTTTCCTCTGGCCCTGGCCAACTCATCTAACATAAGCCATAAAGAATTCACTGACAAAGAGTCATGAATTACACAAACTTAATGCCTTCCATATGCACAGGCTTCCTACCTGGCACTTAAATCTTATACCAGGTACACTCAGAAACCTTATTGCATTAACTCCTCCAAACAACCCTAGAGAATGAGGGTCATAGTAACTAATGTTCAATGAGTATTTGCTATGATTCTAGCTCTGCTCTCTAAGCTTCACATATAGTAACTCATTTAATCCTCACAACAACAAATCTATGAAGAAAATTCTACCATATTTCATCAAATTTTAGATGCACTTTAAAAAATTAATGTCAATAAAATATGGATGTATTCAATATCTTGTTTCTTTAACATCTTGCTCTTCATCACAGAACACATCACAAATTATACATTTGCTTGTGATTACATCTCTCACTGAACTGTGAGCTTTTTGAGGGCAGAACACTTTAATAATTTTTGACCTTCTTTACTATCTTATCCCCAGCACACAGCCTACTACATAGTAAGTGATCAGAAAATATTGAATACATTAATGAAACCACTAAAAAGCAGACATTTCAAAATAGAAAAGTGACTGAAGTCATGTAAATTACCCCTTTGTTTTTAGGCAAAAATATTTGCAAAATTGACCATTATTAATAAAGCTTTCCTGACATAAATCACAGCAAGATCCTTTTTTTTTTTTAACATCTTTATTGGAGTATAATTGCTTTACAATGGTGTGTTAGTTTCTGCTTTATAACAAAGTGAATCAGTTATACATATGTCTCATATCTCTTCCCTCTTGCGTCTCCCTCCCTCCCACCATCCTTACCCCACCCCTCTAGGTGGTCACAAAGCACCAAGCTGATCTCCTTGTGCTATGCAGCTGCTCTCCACTAGTTATCTATTTTATGTTTCGTAGTGTATATATGTCCATGCCACTCTCTCACTTTGTCACAGCTTACCCTTCCCCCTCCCCATATCCTCAAGTCCATTCTTTAGTAGGTCTGTGTCTTTATTCCTGTCTTACACCTAGGTTATTCATGACATAATTTTTCCTTAAATTCCATATATATGTGTTAGCATACGGTATTTGTCTTTCTCTTTCTGACTTACTTCACTCTGTATGACTGACTCTAGGTCCATCCACCTCATTACAAATAGCTCAATTTCGTTTCTTTTTATGGCTGAGTAATATTCCATTGTATATGTGTGCCACATCTTCTTTATCCATTCATCTGATGATGGGCACTTAGGTTGCTTCCATCTCCTGGCTACTGTAAAGAGAGCTGCAACAAATATTTTTTTACATGTCTCTTTTTGAATTATGGTTTTCTCAGGGTATATGCCCAGTAGTGGGATCCCTGGGTCATATGGTAGTTCTATTTGCAGTTTTTTAAGGAACCTCCATACTGTTCTCCACAGTGGCTGCACCAATTCACATTCCCACCAGCAGTGCAAGAGTGTTCCCTTTTCTCCACAGCCTCTCCAGCAATTATTGTTTCTAGATTTTTTGATGACGGCCATTCTGACGCGTGTGAGAAGATATCTCAGTGTAGTTTTCATTTGCATTTGTCTAATGATCAATGATGTTGAGCATTCTTTCATGTATTTGTTGTATATCTGTATATCTTCTTTGGAGAAATGTCTATTTAGGTTCTCTGCCCATTTTTGGATTGGGTTATTTGGTTTTTTTGTTATTGAGCTACATGACCTGCCTGTAAATTTTGGAGATTAATCCTTTGTCAGGTGCTTCATTTGCAAATATTTTCTCCCATTCTGAGGGTTGTCTTTTGGTCTTGTTTATGGTTTCCTTTGCTGTGCAAAAGCTTTGAAGTTTCATTAGATCCCATTTGTTTATTTTTGCTTTTACTTCCATTTCTCTAGGAGGTGGGTCAAAAAGGGTCTTGCTGTGATTTATGTCATAGAGTGTTCTGCCTATGTTTTCTTCTAAGGGTTTGATAGTTTCTGGCCTTACATTTAGGTCTTTAATCCATTTTGAGCTTATTTTTCTGTATGATGTTAGGGAGCAATCTAATCTCATAATTTTACATGTACCTGCCCAGTTTTCCCAGCACCACTTATTGAAGAGGCTGTCCTTTCTCCACTGTACATTCCTGCCTCCTTTATCAAAGATAAGGTGACCATATGTGCATGGGTTTATCTCTGGGCTTTCTATCCTGTTCCATTAATCTATCTTTCTGCTTTTGTGCTAATACCATACTGGCTTGATTACTGTAGCTTTGTAGTATAGTCTGAAGTCAGAGAGCCTGATTCCTTCACCTCCGTTTTTCCTTCTGAAGATTGCTTTGACTATTCGGGGTCTTTCGTGTTTCCATACAAATTGTGAAATTTTTTGTTCTAGTTCTGTGAAAAATACAAGTGGTAGTTTGATAGGGATTGCATTAAATCTGTAGATTGCTTTGGGTAGTAAAGTCATTTTCACAATGTTGATACTTCCAATCCTAGAACATGGTTTATCTCGCCATCTATTTGTATCACTTTTAATTTCTTTCATCAGTGTCTTATAATTTTCTGCATACAGGTCTTTTGTTTCCTTAGCTAGGTTTATTCCTAGATATTTTATTGTTTTTGATGCAATAGTAAAGGGGAGTGTTTTCTTGATTTCACTTTCAGATTTTTCATCATTAGTATATAGGAATGCCAGAGATTTCTGTGCATTAATCTCGTATCCTGCTACTTTACTAAATTTATTGATTAGCTCTAGTAGTTTTCTGATAGCATCTTTAGGATTCTCTATGTACAGTATCATGTCATCTGCAAACAGTGACAGCTTTACTTCTTCTTTTCTGATTTGGTTTCTTTTTATTTCCTTTTCTTCTCTTGTTGCTGTGGCTAAAACTTCCAAAAGTATGTTGAATAAGAGTGGTGAGAGTGGGCAACCTTTTTTTCTTCCCGATATTAGTGGAAATGCTTTCAGTTTTTCACCTTTGAGAATGATATTGGCTGTGGGTTTGTCATATACGGCCTTTAGTATGTTGAGGAAAGTTCTCCATATGCCTACTTTCTACAGGGTTTTTATCTTAAATGAGTGTTGAATTTTGTTGAAAGCTTTCTATGCATCTATTGAGATGATAATATGTTTTTTCTCCTTCAGTTTCTTAAAATGGTGTATCACGTTGATTGATTTGCATATATTGAAGAATCCTTGCATTACTAAAATAAACCCCACTTGATCGTGGTGTATGATCCTTTTAATGTGCTGTTGGATTCTGTTTGCTGGTGTTTTGTTGAGGATTTTTGCATCTGTGTTCATCAGTGATATTGGCCTGTAGTTTTCCTTCTTTGTGACATCCTTGTCTGGTTTTGGTATCAAGGTGATGGTAGCCTCATAGAAAGAGATTGGGAGTGTTCCTCCCTCTGCTATATTTTGGAAGAGTTTGCGAAGGTAAGTGTTAGCTTTTCTGTAAATGTTTGATAGAATTCGCCTAAGAAGCCATCTGGTCCTGGGCTTTTGTGTGTTGGAAGTTTTTAAATCACAGTTTCAACTTCAGTGCTTGTGATTGGTCTGTTCATATTTTCTATTTCTTCCTGGTTCAGTCTTGGCAGGTTGTGCATTTCTAAGAATTTTTCCATTTCTTCCAGATTGTCCATTTTATTGGCATATAGTTGCTTGTAGTAATCTCTCATGACCTTTTGTATTTCTGCAGTGTCAGTTGTTACTTCTCCTTTTTCATTTCTAATTCTATTGATTGGCGTCTTCTCCCTTTTTTTCTTGATGAGTCTGGCTAATGGCTTATCAATTTTGTTTATCTCCTCAGAGAAGCAGCTTTTAGTTTTATTGATCCTTGCTGTCATTTCCTTCATTTCTTTTTCATTTATTTCTGATCTGATTTTTATGATTTCTTTCCTTGAGCTAATTTTGGGGTTTTTTTGTTCTATCTCTAATTGCTTTACGTGCAAGGTTAGGTTGTTTATTCGAGATGTTTCCTCTTTCTTAGTGTAGGATTGTGTTGCTATAAACTTCCCTCTTAGAACTGCTTTTGTTGCATCCCATAGATTTTGGGTCGTCGTGTCTCCATTTTCATTTGTTTCTAGGTATTTTTTGATTTCCACTTTGATTTGTTCAGTGATCACTTCGCTATTAAGTAGTGTATTGTTTAGCCTCCTTGTGTTTGTTTGTTTGTTTGTTTGTTTTTTACGGTGTGCGGGCCTCCCACTGTTGTGGCCTCTCCCGTTGCGGAGCACAGGCTCCAGATGCGCAGGCTCAGCGTCCATGGCGCACGGGCCAAGCCGCTCCGCGGCATGTGGGATCTTCCCGGACCGGGGCACGAACCCATGTCCCCTGCATTGGCAGGCGGACTCTCAACCACTGCGCCACCAGGGAAGCCCTGTGTTTGTATTTTTTACAGATCTCTTCATGTAATTGATATCTAGTGTCATAGTGTTGTGGTCGGAAAAGATACTTGATACAGTTTCAATTTTCTTAAATTTACCAAGGCTTGATTTGTGACCCAAAATATGATCTATCCTGGATAATATTCCATGAGCACTTGAGAAAAGTACCTATTCTGTTGTTTTTGGATGGAATGTCTTATAAACATCAATTAAGTCCATCTTGTTTAAGGTATCATTTAAAGCTTGTGTTTCTTATTTATTTTCATTTTGGATGATCTGTCCATTGGTGAAAGTGGGGTGTTAACGTCCCTGACTATGAATGTGTTACTGTTGATTTCCCCTTTCATGGCTGTTAGTATTTGCCTGATGTATTGAGGTGCTCCTATGTTGGGTGCATAAATATTTACAATTGATATATCTTCTTGGATTAATCCCTTGATCATTACGTAGTGTCCTTTGTCTCTTCTAATAGTCTTTATTTTAAAGTCTATTTTGTCTATATGAGAATTGCTACTCCAGCTTTCTTTTGGTTTCCATTTGCATGGAATATCTTTTTCCATCCCCTTACTTTCAGTCTGTATGTGTCTCTAGATCTTAAGTGGATCTCTTGTAGACAGCATATATATGGGTCTTGTTTTTGTATCCATTCAACCAATCTGTGTCTTTTGGTGGGAGCAATTAGTCCATTTACATTTAAGTGAATTATCGATATGTATGTTCCTAATGCCATTTTCCTAATTGCTTTGGGTTTTTTATTGTAGTTCTTTTCCTTCTCTTGTGATTCTTGCCTAGAGAAGTTCCTTTAGCATTTTTTGTAAAGCTGGTTTGGTGGTGCTGAACTCTCTCAGCTTTTGCTTGTCTGTAAAGGTTTTAATTTCTCCATCAAGTCTCAATGAGATCTTTGCTGGGTAGAGTAATCGTGGTTGCAGGTTTTTCTCCTTCATCACTTTAAATATGTCCTGCCAGTCCCTTCTGGCTTGCAGAGTTTCTGCTGAAAGATCAGCTGTTAACCTTATGGAGATGCCCTTGTGTGTTTTTTGTTGTTTTTCCCTTGCTGCTTTTAATATGTTTTCTTTGTATTTAATTTTTGACAGTTTGATTAATATGTGTATTGGCCTATTTCTCCTTGGATTTATCCTGTATGGGACTCTCTGTGCTTCCTGGACTTGATTAACTATTTCCTTTCCCATATTAGGGAAGTTTTCAACTATAATCTCTTCAAATATTTTCTCAGTCACTTTCTTTTTCTCTTCCTCTTCTGGAACCCATATAATTCAAATATTGGTGTGTTTAATGTTGTCCCAGAGGTCTCTGAGACTGTCCTCAGTTCTTTTCATTCTTTTTTATTTATTGTGCCCTGCAGTAGTTATTTCCACTATTTTTTCTTCCAGGTCACATATCCGTTCTTCTGCCTCAGTTATTCTGCTATTGATCCCATCTAGAGTATTTTTTACTTCATTTATTGTGTTGTTCATCATTGTTTGTTTCATCTTTTGTTCTTCTAGGTCCTTGTTACATGTTTCTTGCATTTTCTCTATTCTATTTCCAAGATTTTGGATCATCTTTACTATCATTTTTCTGACCTCTTTTTCAGGTAGACTGCTTCTTTCCTCTTCATTTTTTAGGTGTGGTGGGTTTTTATCTTGCTCCTTCATCTGCTGTGTGTTTTTCTGTCTTCCCGTGGTGCTTATCTTACTGTGTTTGGAGTCTACTTTTTGCAAGCTGCAGGTTCGTAGCTCCTGTTGGTTTTGGTGTCTGTCCCCAGTGGCTGAAGTTGGTTCAGTAGGTTGTGTAGGCTTCCTGGTGGAGGGGACTAGTGCCTGTGTTCTGATGGATGAGACTGGATCTTGTCTTTCTGGTGGAAAGATCCACGTCTGGTGGTGTGTTTAGGGGTATCTGTGGACTTATTATGATTTTAGGCAGCCTCTCTGCTAATGGGTGGGGTTGTGTTCCTGTCTTGCTAGTTGTTTGTCATAGCGTGTCCAGCACTGTAGCTTGCTGGTCGTTGAATGAAACTGGGTGCTGGTGTTGAGATGGAGATTTCTGGGAGATTTTTGACATTTGATATTAGGTGCAGCTGGGAGGTGTCTTGTGGACCAGTGTCCTGAAGTTGCCTCGCCCACCTCAGAGGCACAGCACTGACTCCTGGCTGGAGCACCAGGACCCTTTCATTCACACGGCTCAGGATAAAAGTGAGAAAAAGTAGAAAGAAAGAAAGGAAGGAAGGAAGGAAGAAAGGAAGAAACAAAGAAAGAAAGATAAAATAACATAAGATAGAATGAAATAAAGTTATTAAAATAAAAAATTATTATTAAGAAAATAGTTTTTTTAAAAAAACGGATGGATAGAACCCTAGTACAAATGGTAGAAGCAAAGCTATCCAGACAAAATCTTACACAGAAGCATACACATACACAATCACAAAAAGGGGAAACTGGGAAAAAATCATAAATCTTGCTCTCAAAATCCACCTCCTCAATTTGGGATGATTCGTTGTCTATTCATGTATTCCACAGATGCAGGGTACATCAAGTTGATTGTGGAGCTTTAATCCTCTGCTTCTGAGGCAGCTGGGAGAGATTTCCCTTTCTCTTCTTTATTCTCAGAGCTCCCGGTACTCAGCTTCGGATTTGGCCCCGCTTCTGCGTGTTGGTCGCTGGAGGGCGTCTCTTTTCGCTCAGACAGGACGGAGTTAAAGGAGCAGCTGCTTTGGGGACTCTGGCTCACTCAGGCCAGGGGGAGGGAGGGGCACGGCGTGCAGGGCGAGCCTTCAGCAGCAGAGCCCGGCGTGACGTTGCACGAGCCTGAAGCGCACCATGTGTTCTCCCGGGGAAGTTGTCCCTGGATCCTGGGACCCTGGCAGTGGCGGGCTGCACAGGCTCCCGGAAGGGGGGTGTGGAGAGTGACCTGTGCTCACACACAGGCTTCTTGGTGGCAGCAGCAGCAGCCTTAGCACCCCATGCCCGTCTCTGTGGTCTGCACTTTTAGCCGTGACTCACACCCGTCTCTGGAGCTCCTTTAAACAGTGCTCTTAATCCCCTCTCCTTGCGCACCAGGAAACAAATAGGAAAGAAAAAGTCTCTTGCCTCTTCGGCAGGTCCAGATTTTTCCCCAGACTCCCTCCCGGCTAGCCATGGAGCTAACCCCCTGCAGGCTGTGTTCACGCCGCAAACCCCAGTCCTCTCCCTGCGCTCTGACCAAAGCCCGAGCCTCAGCTCCCAGCTCTGCCCGCCCTAGCAGGTGAGCAGACAAGCCTCTTGGGCTGGTGAGTGCCGGTCGTCACCGATCCTCTGTGTGGGAATCTCTCCGCTTTGCCCTCCGCACCCCTGTTGCTGTGCTCTCCTCCACAGCTCTGAAGCTTCCCCCCTCCACCACCCGCAGTCTCCGCCCGTGAAGGGTCTTCCTAGTGTGTGGAAACCTTTCCTCCTTCACAGCTCCCTCCCACTGGTGCAGGTCCCGTCCCTATCATTTTGTCTTTGTTTATTCTTTTTTCTTTTGCCCTACTGAGGTACGTGGGGATTTTCTTGCCTTTTGGGAGGTCTGAGGTCTTCTGCCTGCATTCAGTAGGTGTTCTGTAGGAGTTGTTCCACGTGTAGATGCATTTCTGGTGTACCTGTCGCGAGGAAGGTGATCTCCGTGTCTTACTCTTCCACCACCTTCTCCTCGTCCCCCCAGCAAGATCCTTTTTGACCCACCTCCTAAAGAAATGAAAAAAACCAAAAAGAAAAATAAACAAATGGGACCTAATGAAACTCAAAACCTTTTCCACAGCAAAGGAAACCATAAACAAGACGAACAGACAACACTCAGAATGGGAGAAAATATTTGCAAATGAAGCAACTGACAAAGGATCAATCACCAAAATTTACAAGCAGCTCATGCAACTCGATATCAAAAAAAAATAAAATCCAAAAATCGGCAGAAGACCTAAATAGACATTTCTCTAAAGAAGGTACACAGGTTGCGAACAAACACATGAAAGGATGCTCAGCATCCCTAATCATTAGAGAAATGAAAATCAAAACTACAATGAGGTATCAGCTCACACTAGTCAGAATGGCCATCATCCAAAAATCTACAAACAATAAATGCTGAAGTGAGTGTGGAGAAGTGGAACCCTCTTGCACTGTTGGTGGGAATGTAAATTGATACAGCCACTATGGAGAACAGTATGGAGGTTCCTTAAAAAACTAAAAATAGAACTACCATACGACCCAGCAATCCGACTACTGGCATATACCCTGAGAAAACCGTAATTCAAAAATAGTCATGTACCAAAATGTTCATTGCAGTTCTATGTGCAATACCCAGGACATGGAAGCAACCTAAGTGTTCATCGACAAATGAATGGATAAAGAAGATGTGGCACATATATACCATGGAATATTACTCAGCCATAAAGGGTAACGAAATTGAGTTATTTGTAGTGAGGTGGATGGACCTAGAGTCTGTCATATGGAGTGAAGTAAGTCAGAAAGAGAAAAACAAATACCGTATGCTAGCACATATATATGGAATCTAAAAAAAAAAAAAAGTCATGAAGAACCTAGGGGCAATTGGTTCAAGACGGCATTGTAGAAGAACATGTTCTCACTCCCTGTTGTGAGAACACTGGAATCACAACTAACTGCTGAACAATCATCGACAGGAAGACATTGGAACTCAACAGAAAAGATACCCCACATCCAAAGACAAAGGAGAAGCCACAATGAGATGGTAGGAGGGGCACAATCATGATAAAATCAAACCCCATAACTGTTGGGTGGGAAACCCACAAACTGGAGAATATTTATACCACAGTAGTCCACCCACTGCAGTGAAGGTTCTGAGCCCCACGTCAGGCTTCCAAACCTAGGGGTCCAGCAATGGGAGTAGGAATTCCTAGAGAATCAGACTTTGAAGAGTAGTGGGATTTGATTGCAGGACTTTGACAGGACTGGGGGAAACGGAGACTCCACTCTTGGAGGGCACACAAAAGCTAGTGTGGGCATCGGGACACAGGGAAAGAGCAGAGACCCCATAGAGACTGAACCAGACCTACATCCTAGTGTTGGGGGTCTCCTTCAGAGGTGGGGGGTGGCTCTGTCTCACGGTGAGGACAAGGACAGTGGCAGCAGAAGTTCTGGGAAGTACTCCTTGGCATGAGCCCTCCCAGAGTCCACCAGTAGCCCCACCAAAGAGCCTGGGTAGGCTCCAGTGCTGGGTGACCTCAGACCAAACAACCAACAGGGAAGGGACCTAGCACCACCCATCAGCAGGCAAGCAGATAAAAGTTTTACTGAGCTCTGCCCACCAGAGCAACAGCCAACTCTACCCACCACCAGTCCCTCCCATCAGTAAACTTGCACAAGCCTCTTAGATAGCCTCATACACCAGAGGGCAGACAGCAGAAGCAAGAGGAACTACAATCCTGCAACCTGTGGAACAGAAACCACATTCATAGAAACATAGGCAAGATGAAAAGGCAGAGGGCTGTGTACCAGATGAAGGAACAAGATAAAACCCCAGAAAAGCAACTAAATGAAGTGGATATAGGCAACCTTCCAGAAAAAAAGAATTCAGAATAATGATAGTGAAGATGATCCAGGACCTCTTAAAAAGAATGGAGGCAAAGGTGGAGAAGATGCAAGGAATGTTTAACAAAGATCTAGGAGCATTAAAGAACAAACAAACAAAGATGAACAACACAATAATTGAAATGAAAATTACACTAGAAGTAATCAATAGCAGAATAACAGAGGCAGAAGAATGGATAAGTGACCTGGAAGACAGAATGGTGGAATTCACTGTTGCAGAACAGAATAAAGAAAAAAGAATGAAAAGAAATGCAGACGGCCTAAGAGACCTCTGGGACAACATTAAACACAACAATATTTGCATTATAGGGGTCCCAGAAGGTGAAGAGAGAGAGAAAGGACTCGAGGAAATATTTCAAGAGATTATAGTTGAAAACTTCCCTAACATGGGAAAGGAAATAGCAACCCAAGTCCAGGAAGCGCAGAAAGTCCCATACAGGATAAACCCAAGGAGAAACAGGCCGAGACACATAGTAATCAAATTGGCAAATATTAAAGGCCAAGAAAAATTATTGAAAGCAGCAAGGGGAACACGACAAATAATGTACAAGGGAACTCCCATAAGGTTAACAGCTGATTTCTCAGCAGAAACTCTACAAGCCAGAAGGGATCGGCATGATATGCTTAAAGTGATGAAGGAGAAAAACTAACAACCAAAATTACTCTTCTCAGCAAGGATCTCATTCAGATTTGATGGAGAAATCAAAAGCTTTACACACAAGCAAAAGCTAAGAGAATTCAGCACCACCAAACCAGCTCTACAAAAAATGCTAAAGGAACTTCTCTAAGTGGGAAACACAAGAGAAGAAAATGACCTACAAAAACAAACCCAAAACAATTAAGAAAATGGTCATAGGAACATACATATCGATAATTACCTTAAATGTGAATGGATTAAATGTTCCAACCAAAAGGCACAGGCTTGTTGAATGGATACAAAAACAAGAACCATATATGTGCTGTCTACAAGAGACCCACTTCAGACCTAGGGACACATACAGACTGAACGTGTGGGGATGGAAAAAGATATTCCATGCAAACGGAAATCGAAAGAAAGCTGGAGTAGCAATACTCATATCAGATAAAATAGACTTTAAAATAAAGAATGCTAAAAGAAACAAGGAAGGACTCTACATAATGATCAAGGGATCAATCCAAGAAGAAGATAAAACAACTATATATATACATATATAAAACAACTATATATATATATGGACCCAACTTAGGAGCACCTCAATACATAAGAAAACTGCTAACAGCTCTAAAAGAGGAAATCGACAGTAACACAATAATAGTGGGGGACTTTAGCACCTCACCTACACCAAGGGACAGATCATCCAAAATGAAAATAAATAAGGAAACAGAAGCTTTAAATGACACAATAGACCAGATAGATTTAATTGATATTTATAGGATATTCCATCCAAAACCACAGTTTACACTTTCTTAAGTGTGCATGGAACATTCTCCAGGATAGATCACATCTTGGGTCACAAATCAAGCCTCAGTAAATTTAAAAATTGAAATAATATCAAGCATCTTTTCTGACCACAACACTATGAGATTAGAAATGAATTACAGGGGAAAAAAACGTAAAAAACAAAAACACATGGAGACTAAACAATACGTTACTAAATAACCAAGAGATCGCCAAAGAAATCAAAGAGGAAATCAAAAAATATGTAGAGATAGATGGCAATGAAAACACGACAACCCAAAACCTATGGGATGCAGCAAAAGCAGTTCTAAGAGGGAAGTTTACAGCTATGGAAGCCTACCTCAAGAAAAAAGAAAAATCTCAAATAAACAATGTAACTTTACACCTAAAGGAACTAGAGAAAGAAGAGCAAACAAAACACAAAGTTAGCAGAAGGAAAGAAATTATAATGATCAGAGCAGAAATAAATGAAATAGAAACAAGGAAAACAATAGCAAAGATCAATAAAACTAAAAGCTGGATCTTTAAGAAGATAAACAAAATTGATAAAACATTAGCCAGACTCATCAAGAAAAAGAGGGAGAGGACTGAAATCAATAAAATTACAAATGAAAAAAGGAGAAGTTACAACAGACACCAAAGAAATACAAAGCATCCTAAGAGACTACTACAATGAACTCTATGCCAATAAAATGGAGAACCTGGAAGAAATGGACAAATTCTTAGAAAGGTATAACCTCCCAAGACTAAACCAGGAAGAAATAGAAAATATGAATAGACAAATCACAAGGAATGAAATTGAAACTGTGATTTAAAATCTTCCAACAAACAAAATCCAGGACCAGATGGCTTCATAGGTGAATTCTACCCAAAATTTAGAGAAGAGCTAACACCCATCCTTCGCAAACTCTTCCAAAAAATTGCAGAGGAAGGAACACTCTCAAACTCATTCTATGAGGCCACCATCACCCTGATACCAAAGCCAGAGAAAGATACTACAAAAAAAGAAAATTACAGAACAATATCACTGATGAATATAGATGCAAAAATCCTCAACAGAATACTAGCAAACAGAATCCAACAACACATTAAAAGGATCATACACAATAATCAAGTAGGATTTATCACAAAGATGCAAGGATTCTTCAATATATGCAAATCAATCAATGTGATACACCATATTAACAAGTTGAAGAGGAAAAACCATATGATCGGAGGGATTGAGGAAGATGGCAGAAGAGTAAGACGCAGAGATCACCTTCCTCCCAACAGATACATCAGAAATACATCTACATGTGGAACTGCTCCTATAGAACACCCACTGAATTCTGGCGGAAGACCTCAGACATCCCAAAAGGAAGAAACGCCCCCACGTACCTGGGTAGGGCAAAAGAAAAAAGAATAAACAGAGACAAAAAATAGGGACAGGACCTGCACCAGTGGGAGGGAGCTGTGAAGGAGGAAAGGTTTCCACACACTAGGAAGCCCCTTCGCAGGCAGAGACTGTGGGTGGCAGAGGAGGGAAGCTTTGGAGCCGCGGAGGAGAACACAGCAACAGGGGTGCGGAGGGCAAAGCGGAGAGATTCCCGCATGGAAGATCCATGACATCAGCACTCACCAGCCCGAGAGGCTTGTCTGCTCACCCGCCGGGGAGGGCAGGGGCTGGGAGATGAGGCTCGGGCTTCGGGTCAGATCGCAGGGAGAGAACTGGGCCTGGCAGTGTGAACAAAGCCTGAAGGGGTTAGTGCACCACGGCTAGCCGGGAGAGAGTCCAGGAAAATGTCTGGACCTGCCGAAGAGGCAAAAGACTTTTTCTTCCCTCTTTGTTTCCTGGTGTGTGAGGAGAGAGGATTAAGAGCGCTGCTGAAACGAGCTCCACAGACAGACGCAAGCCGCGGCTGTTAGCACGGACCCCAGAGAAGGGCATGAGACGCTAAAGCTGCTGCTGCCTCCACCAAGAAGCCTGTGTGCAAGCACAGGTCACTATCCACACCTACCCTCCTGGGAGCCTGTGCAGCCCGCCACTGCCAGGATCCCGTGAGCCAGGGACAACATCCCGGGGAAAACGCACGGCACACCTCAGGCTGCTGCAACAACGTCACGCCAGCCTCTGCCACCCCAGGCTCGCCCCACATCCGTACCTCTCCCTCCCCCCAGCCTGAGTGAGCCAGAGCCCCCAATCAGCTGCTCCTTTAACCCTGGCCTGTCTGAGCAAAGAACAGATGCCCTCAGTCGACCTACACGCAGAGGTGGGGCCAAATCAAAAGCTGAACCCCGGGAGCTGTGCGAACAAAGAAGAGAAAGGGAAATCCCTCCCAGCAGCCTCAGCAGCAGCAGATTAAATCTCCACAATCAACTTGATGTACCCGGCATCTGTGGAATACCTAAATAGACAACGAATCATCCCAAACTGAGGAGGTGGACTTTGGGAGCAAGATATATTATATTTTACACTTTTCCTCTTTTTGTGACTGTGTATGTGTATGCTTCTGTGTGAGATTTTGTCTGTATAGTTTTCCTTTCACATTTGTCCTGGGGTTCTGTCCGTCCGTTTTTTGTGTGTTGTTTTTGTTGTATTTTGTATTTTTGTGGGGTTTTTTACTGTAAATTTTTTTCTTTAATAACTCTATTTTATTAATCTCACTTTCTCTTATTTTATTTTACCTTCTTTCTTTCTTTCTTTCCTTCTTTCTTTCTTTCTTTCTTTCCTTCTTTCTTTCTTTCTTTCTTTCTTTCTTTCTTTCTTTCTTTCTTTCTTTCTTTCTTTCTTTCTTTCTTTCTTTCTATTTTTTCTCCCATTTATTGTGAGTCGTGTGGAGGAAAGGCTCTTCGTGCTCCAGCCAGGAGTCAGTGTTGTGCCTCTGAGGTTGGAGAGCCAACTTCAGGACACTGGTCCACAAGAGCCCTCCCAGTTCAACATAATATCAAATGGCGAAAATCTCACGGAGATCTCCATCTGAACACCAAGACCCAGCTTCACTGAACGACCAGCAAGCTACAGTACTGGACATCCTATGCCAAACAACTAGCAGGACAGGAACACACCCCCACCCATTAGCAGAGAGGCTGCCTAAAATCATAATAAGGCCACAGACACCCCAAAACACACCACCAGACGTGGACCTGCCAACCAGAAAGGCAAGATCCAGTCTCATCCACCAGAACGCAGGCACTAGTCCCTTCAATCAGGAAGCCCACACAAGCCATGAGCCAAACTTAGCCACAGGAGACAGACACCAAAAACAATGGGAACTACAAACCTGCAGCCTACAAAAAGGACACCGCAAACACAGTAAGATAAGCAAACTGAAAAGACAGAAAAACACACAGCAGATGAAGGAGCAAGGTAAAAACACAACAGACCTAACAAATGAAGAGGAAATAGGCAGTCTACCTGAAAAAGAATTCAGAATAATGAAAGTAAGGATAATCCAAAATCTTGGAAATAGAATACAGAGAATGCAAGAAATATTTAACAAGGACCTAGAAGAACTAAACAGGAAACAAGCAATGATGAACAACACAATAAATGAAATTAAAACTACTCTAGAAAGGATCAAGAGCAGAATAACTGAGGCAGAAGAATGAATAAGTGACCTGGAAGATAAAATAGTGGAAATAACTACTGCAGAGCAGAATAAGGAAAAAATAATGAAAAGAACTGAGGACAGTCTCAGAGACCTCTGGGACAACATGAAACTCACCAACATTCGAATTATAGAGGTCCCAGAAGAAGAAGAAAAAAAAAGAGAAAGGGACTGAGAAAACATTTGAAGAGATTATAGTTGAAAACTTCCATAATTTGTGAAAGGAAATTATTAATCAAGTCCAGGAAGCACAGAGAGTCCCATACAGGATAAATCCAAGGAGAAACACTCCAAGACACATATTAATCAAACTATCAAAAATTAAATACAAAGAAAACACATTAAAAGCAGCAAGGGAAAAACAACAAATAACACAAAAGGGAATCCCCATAAGGTTAACAGCTGATCTATCAGCAGAAACTGCAAGCCAGAAGGGACTGGCAGGACATATTTAAAGTGATGAAGGAGAAAAAACCACAACCAAGATTACACTACCCAGCAAGGATCTCATTCAGACTTGATGGAGAAATTAAAACCTTTACAGACAAGCAAAAGCTGAGAGAGTTCAGCACCACCAAACCAGCTTTACAACAAATGCTAAAGGAACTTCCCGAGGCAAGACACAGAAGAGAGGGAAAAGACATACAATAACAAACCCAAAGCAATTAAAAAATGAGAATAGGAACATACATGTCTATAATTACCTCAAATGAAAATGGATTAAATGCTCCCACCAAAAGACACAGACTGGTTGAATGGATACAAAAACCAGACCTATATATATGCTGTCCACAAGAGACCCACTTCAGACCTAGGGAAACATACAGAATGAAAGTGAGGGGATGGAAAAAGATATTCCATGCAAATGGAAATCAAAAGCAAGCTGGAGTAGCAATTCTCATATCAGACAGAATAGACTTTAAAATAAAGACTATTAGAAGAGACAAAGAAGGACACTACATAATGATCAAGGGATCGATCCAAAAAGAAGATATAACAACTGTAAATATTTATGCACCCAACGTAGGAGCATCTCAGTACATAAGGCAAATGCTAACAGCCATATAAGGGGAAATCGACAGTAACACTATCATACTGGGGACTTTAACACCCCACTTTCACCAATGGACAGACCATCCAAAATGAAAATAAATAAGGAAACACAAGCTTTAAATGATACATTAAACAAGATGGACTTAATTGATATTTATAGGACATTCCATCCAGAAACAACAGAATGCACATTTTTCTGAAGTGCTCATGGAACATTCTCCAGGATAGATCATATCTTGGGTCACAAATCAAGCCTTTATAAATTAAAGAAATTGAAATCGTATCAAGTATCTTTTCCGACAGCAACGCTATGAGACTAGATATCAATTACAGGAAAAGACGTGTAAAAAATACAAACCCTTGGAGGCTGAACAATACACTACTTAATAACGAAGTGATCACTGAAGAAATCAAAGAGGAAATCAAAAAATACCTAGAAACAAATGAAAATGGAGACACGATGACCCAAAACCTATGGGATGCAGCAAAATCAGTACTAAGAGGGAAGTTTATAGCAATACAATTCTACCTTAAGAAACAGGAATCATCTCAAATAAACAACTTAACCTTGCACCTGAAGCAATTAGAGAAAGAAGAACAAAAAACAACACAAATTTAGCAGAAGGAAAGAAATCATAAAGATCAGATCAGAAATAAATGAAAAAGAAATGAAGGAAACGATAGCAAAGATCAATAAAACTAAAAGCTGGTTCTTTGAGAAGATAAACAAAATTGACAAACCATTGGCCAGACTCATCAAGAAAAAAAGGGAGAAGAGTCAAATCAATAGAAATAGAAATGAAAAAAGAGAAGTAACAACTGACACTGCAGAAATACAAAGGATCATGAGAGATTACTACAAGCAACTCTATGCCAATAAAATGGACAACCTGGATGAAATAGACAAATTCTTAGAAATGCACAACCTGCCAAGACTGAATCAGGAAGAAATAGAAAATATGAACAGACCAATCACAAGCACTGAAATTGAAACCGTGATTTAAAATCTTCCAACAAACAAAAGCCCAGGACCAGATGGATTCACAGGCAAATTCTATCAAACATTTAAAGGAGATCTAACACCTATCCTTCTCAAACTCTTCCAAAATATAGCAGAGGGAGGAACACTCCCAAACTCATTCTATGGGACCACCATCAACCTGATACGAAAACCAGAAAAAGATGTCACAAAGAAAGAAAACTACAGGCCAATATCACTGATGAACAAAGATGCAAAAATCCTCAACAAAGTACCAGCAAACAGAATCGAACAGCACATTAAAAGGATCACACACCATAATCAAGTGGGGTTTATTCCAGGAAAGCACGGATTGTTCAATATACGCAAATCAATCAATGTGATACACCATATTAAAAAATTGAAGGAGAAAAACCATATGATCATCTCATTAGATGCAGAGAAAGCTTTCGACAAAATTCAACACCACTTATGATAAAAAACCCTCCAGAAAGTAGGCATAGAGGAAACTTTCCTCAACATACTAAAGTCCATATATGACAAACCCACAGCCAACATCATCTTCAATGGTAAAAAAATGAAACCGTTTCCACAAAGATCAGGAAAAAGACAAGGTTGCCCACTCTTACCAATATTATTCAACATAGCTTTGGAAGTTTTAGCCACAGCAATCAGAGAAGAAAAGGAAATAAAAGGAATCCAAATAGGAAAAGAAGAAGTAAAGCTGTCACTATTTGCAGCTGACATGATACTATACATAGAGAATCCTAAAGATGCTACCAGAAATCTACTAGAGCTAATCAATGAATTTGGTAAAGTAGCAGGCTACAAAATCAATGCACAGAAATCTCTGGCATTCCTATACACTAATGTTGAAAAAATCAGAAAATGAAATCAAGAAAACACCCCCATTTACCACTGAAAAGAAAAGAAAAAAAACATCTAGGAATAAACCTACCTAAGGAGACAAAAGACCTGCATGCAGAAAATTATGACACTGATGAAAGAAGTTAAAGATGATACAGATAGATAGAGAGATATACCATGTTCTTGTATTGGAAGAATAAACATTGTGAAATTGACTCTACTACCGAAAGCAATCTACAGATTCAATGCAATCCCTATCAAACTACCACTGGCATTTTTCAGAGAACTAGAACAAAAAAATTCACAATTTGTATGGAAACACGAAAGACCCCGAATAGTCAAAGCAATCTTCAGAAGGAAAAATGGAGCCAGAGATATCATGTGCCCTGACTTCAGACTACACAATAAAGCTACAGTAATCAAGATAGTATGGTACTGGCTCAAAAACAGAAGTTTAGATCAATGGAACTGGATAGAAATCCCAGAGATAAACCCAACACATATGGTCACTTTATCTTTGATAAAGGAAGCAGAAATATACAATGGAGTAAAAGACAGCCTCTTCAATAAGTAGTGCTGGGAAAACTGGACAGGTACATGTAAAAGTATGAAATTAGAACACTCCCTAACACCATACACAAAAATAAACTCAAAATGGATTAAAGGCCTAAATGTAAGGTCAGACACTATCAGACTCTTAGAGGAAAACATAGGCAGAACACTCTATGACATAAATCACAGCAATATCCGTTTTGACCCACCTCCTAGAGTAATGGAAATAAAAACAAAAATAAATAAATGGGACCTAATGAAACTTAAAAGCTTTTTCACAGCAAAGGAAACCATAAACAAGACCAAAAGACAACCCTTAGAATGGCAGAAAATATTTGCAAATGAAGCAACTGTCAAAGGATTAATCTCCAAAATTTACAAGCAGCTCATGCAGCTCAATAACAAAAAAACAAACAACCCAATCCAAAAATGGGCAGAAGACCTAAATAGACATTACTCCAAAGAAGATATACAGACTGCCAACAAACACATGAAAGAATGCTCAACATCATTAATCATTAGAGAAATGCAAATCAAAACTACAATGAGATATCACCTCACACCAGTCAGAACGGCTGTCATCAAAAAATCTACAAACAATAAATGCTGCAGAGAGTGTGGAGAAAAGGGAACCCTCTTGCACTGTTGGTGGGAATGTAAATTCATACAGTCACTATGGAGAACAGTATGGAGGTTCCTTAAAAATCTAAAAATAGAACTATCATACGACCCAGTAATCCCACTACTGGGCATATACCCTGAGAAAACCATAATTCAAAAAGAGTCATGTACCAAAATGTTCATTGCAGCTCTATTTACAATAGCCAGGAGATAGAAGCAAACCTAAGTTTCCATCAAAAGATGAATGGATAAAGAAGATGTGGTGCATATATACAATGGAATATTACTCAGCCATAAAAAGAAACGAAATTGAACTATTTGTAGTGAGGTGGATGGACCTAGAGTCTGTCATACAGAGTGAAGTATGTCAGAAAGAGAAAAACAAATACCGTATGCTATCACATATATATGGAATCTAAGAAAAAAAAAGGTCATGAGGAATCTAGGGGTAAGATGGGACTAAAGACACAGACCTGCTAGAGCATGGACTTGAGAATATGGGAAGGGGGAAGGGTAAGCTGTGACAAAGTGAGAGATTGGCATGGACATATATACCTTGCCAAACGTAAAATAGATAGCTAGTGGGAAGCAGCCGCATAGCACAGGGAGATCAGCTTGGTGGTTTGTTACCACCTAGAGGCGTGGGATAGGGAGAATTGGAGGAATGGAGACGCCAGAGTGAAGAGATATGGGAACATATGTATATGTATAACTGATTCACTTTGTTATAAAGCAGAAACTAACACACCATTGTAGAGCAATTATACTCCAATAAAGATGTTAAATAAAAGCAAAGATATTACAAATAAATGGAGAGATATACCATGTTCTTGTTTTGGAAGAATCAATATTGTGAAAATGACTATACTACCCAAAGCAATCCAGAGATTCAATGCAATCTCTATCAAATTACCAGTGACATTTTTTACGGAACTAGAACAAAAAATATTAAAATTTGTATGAAGACACAAAAGACCCCAAATAGGCAAATAGTCTTGAGGGAACAGAACGGAGCTGGAGGAATCAGACTCCCTGACTTCAGTCTATACTACAAAGCTACAGTAATCAAGATAATATAGTACTGGCACAAAACCAAAAACATAGATCAATGGAACAAGATAGAAAGCCCAGAGATAAACCCATGCACCTATGGTCAACTAATCTATGACAATGGTGGCAAGGATATACAATGGAGAAAAGACAGTCTCTTCAATAAGTGGTGCTGGTAAAACTGGACATCTACATGTAAAAGAATGAAATTAGAACACTCCCTACCACCATACACAAAAATAAACTCAAAATGGATTAGAGACCTAAATGTAAAACCAGACACTATATAACTCTTAAAGGAAAACATAGGAAGAACCCTCTTTGACATAAATCACGCAAGATCTTTTTTGATCCACCTCCTAGAGTAATGGAAAGAAAAACAAAAATAAACAAATGGGACATAATGAAACTTCAAAGCTTTTGCACAGCAAAGGAAGCCCTAAACAAGACAAAAAGACAGCCCTCAAAATGGGAGAAAGTATTTTCAAATGAATCAATGGGCAAAGGATTAATCTCCAATATATATAAACAGCTCATACAGCTCAATATTAAATAAATAACCCAATCCAAAAATGGGCAGAAGACCTAAATAGACATTTCTCCAAAGAAGGCATACAGATGGCTAAGAAGCACAAGAAAAGCTGCTCAACATCACTAATTATTAGAGAAATGCAAATCAAAACTACAATGAGGTATCTCCTCACACCAGTTAGAATGGGCATCATCAAAAAATCTACAAACAACAAATGCTGGAGAGGGTGTGGAGAAAAGGGAACCCTGTTTCACTGTTGGTGGGAATGTAAATTGATACAGCCACTATGGAGAACATTATGGAGGTTCCTTAAAAACTAAAAATAGAACTATCATATGACCCAGCCATCCCACTGCTGGGCATATACCCAGAGAAAACTATAATTCAAAAAGACACATGCACCTCAATGTTCATTGCAGCACTATTTACGATAGGCAGGTCATGGAAACAACCTAAATGCCCATTGACAGATAAATGGATAAAGAAGGTGTGGTACATATATACAATGGAATATTACTCAGCCATATAAAGGAATGAAATTGGGTCGTTTGTCACACAGTGCCAGTGTCAGAGCTGCCATAATTTCTATTTCAGTGCTCTTTTTACCATACTATTCTCTTTCAGATCCTGCAGAAGATGAATAATGGCTAAAATTTATGGAGCTGTTATTCTTTACCAATCTCTGAGCCAAGAAATTTATGTTTATTAGTTGAATTGAGAAGATGGTTGGTGGTATACACAGAATGAATTGAAGAAAGATTGAGGGTGGAGGGCATCAGATGGAAGGCTATTGAAATTGATTAGTTGGAATAAAATTCATACTAGGAAACTGGTGGTGAGAATGGAAAGGAAAGGGGAAGTGGGAGATACTTCCATTGGATTAGCTGGAAACAGCAGGATCCCTAGGACACTGGACACATGAGTTTTGATGTAGGAAAAGATAAACAAATGTGTGCTCTAAAGAAAGGTGCTATCCAGATTGCTATCCAGCATCTGTGAAGCTAGCTAGTTTCTAGAAGAATCCCAGCCTATATATATATCCCATATTCCTGTCTACTCCTCCCTCAATATGGAACTTCTCTCAAATGTGGGTATTCATTGGTAGCGTAGCTCCAAATGCATCCATGTGCTTGCCATAAATCCTGCTCCACAGCCCCTCAAAATTCCATTAGCTTTCATTTCTGCAATGGGTACATCTGGGCAAAAGAGGAATTGGCAGGATCTCCTGCAGAATTTTGGTTCTGCATAATCTAAGTGAGGATGCTCCCTAGCATGTCCAGCTCCATCCTATCTTCTAAATACACACTTATACCCACATCTCAAATTTAGCATGTTTAAAACCTGCCCTTGATTCAACCTCCTTGATTTTCTAGGTTCTATAGACAGTCTCTCCATTCTCCCATCCTTGCGAGTTAAGTCCTGGAATATCCCAGACTTCTTCCTCTCTCTGACCTCCCACATCAAATCAATCACAGAGCCCTATCAATTCACCCACTGCAGCAGAGCTGACATCAGTGTGGGCCTTTTCTTCTGCACTGCCCAAATTAAAGCTCTCATTACCACTGATACAGGTTATTGTAATATGTGTTATTCCTGCCTCCTCTTTCTTACTCCTGTGATATATACTGCACCAAACACCCACCTATTTACTGAGGCCTTATGATGGCCTCTACACTGAACTAGTTGTGGAGATACAGATAATAACAACATTGCCCTTAAGAACCTCACCATCTGGTTAAGGAATACAGGTGAAAAATCAATACAAAAATATTTTTGCAAGTATTACATTGGAAGCGTGAATGAAAATGCTATAGAAACTTTGTGCTGATTGGGTGAAATTATTTGAAAGGACAGCTTCACAGAGGGGGTGACACTTGAGTATGATCTTAAAGGTTAAATAGTTGACCTGGTGGAAAAGCAGGAGAAAAGCACTGTAAACAGAGGAAGAACATGCATGATGATATAAGGTGGTTACACCAGGACTGTTGAACGGTCTGAATGGTTAATACACAGAAGAAAACCAGTAAGGCAGGGGATAGGGCTCAGCCAAACCAGGCAGAAACCCATGCCCCTTTTGTAGGAAGTGGGGGTGGGGAGAGGACTGTACAGCCGTCTCAGACAGGATTCAGACTGGTCAGTGGAGCTGTCCAAATGTGGGCTTGTTTCTTGGCAACAGTATGATAGCCCAATAACTGTGTCCAGGGGACTGTCAGAGCAAGACTGTCATTCAGGAGCCACCTCCTTCTGGCCCCACTTGAGCAGTCAGCCTAGCTCATGCGCCTTGCACTTTTCCCTAGGGCTACAGTCAGGGTTGTCTCCAGTCCTCGTCCCACCGAGCTCTACCATCAGCTAGTTCTGCCTACCTCCCCATCAGCATCTCCAGAACCTCCTCATCTCCACCTTGTGCTTCCCTGAAATTGCTTGTGCTTTTCCCAAGGAAACATCTGGTCTACACATTCTTTTCCAGGCCGCATCAACATTTGGCACTGTACATATCCAGAGCACCCCCAAATTCTTTGCTTTTACTCTCTCATCCCCAAATACTCTCTCTTGCATGAAGCCCCTCAGTCTTGCTGGCTCATACTCTGTGTGTGTGTGTGTGTGTGTGTGTGTATGGTGTGCTACTTCCACTAGCTCCCTCATAACAAGGGAGGGAAGCACTCACCACAAGGTCTTGAAGATTGGAAAGATCCAATGAGAGCAGGATTGAGCTCTAAACCCAAATCATTTCTTCTTGCCCTTTCCTATATCCTTGGGGTATAATTCCTGTCACTACAAATTAGCCAGACATTCTTCCAAACATTCTCCTATGCCTTCATCCCTCAGTGCCCCCCTCCTTTCATTCCCCACTCCCTTTAGAATCACTCAGCTAGAGGTCTTTTCTTGCCTTGTACTTTCCTCTCTGCTCAGGATCCCCAACCCCTGTCTTCCCTGGGGCACCCTAGCCCCTGCATCTCTCTACAGTGGCCCCAATCCTGCCCTCTCTTTCCTGGCCTCCCGAAGCATAAGGGAGACATGGTCCGCTATACCCCCAGCCCCTTACTCTGAAGCCCTATTCTTATGGAGTCTTCTGCAGCCCCCGCCCCAAACACTGCGCTGTCAGATCTGCACCAGATTCCCTCCCCTCCCCTTCGCAGCTCTCCAGTAGCCCCTCCCCAGGGCGGTCTTAAGGTCAGAGGCTCTTTCCAGCTCAATTCCGTCCAATCCGTCCCAGTCCAATCCAAACCGCCCTCAGCCCCCGCCAGATGACTCACGTACGTATTTAACACGCGAGGGGGGTGATCGGCGGCTGGCAGGCTACAGGGAGGTTCTGAAACCCTCCAGTGGGAACCAGGAATTTCTGGTCAAAGACTGTTCCGCGCTTTCAGGGTCAGTTCTCGCTGCATCCCTGTTCACCTTCTTCTCTATCGGTCTCCAGGCACTTAGGGCAGCCTCACTCGCTAGCCCGCTGGGCGCCGCCACGGGCCTGGGGCCCCAGGGCGGGGACAGGGAGAATACAGCCGATTGTTGAAGAGAGCTTTATTCCTGCGGCAACCCGCCACCATCCCGGCTACTGCTGCTGGCCCATGACAGCGCTGAGGGCTTCTGACAGGCTACCACTGCGACCTCGCGGACCATGTCTCCCCTATCCTTTGGGCGAAACGCTGGACAAGCCCCGCCGATCGCTCTCCACTAGCCAGATCTGGCCAACTTTAGTGCCTGGGCCCCCGTAAAGAAGATCAGAGCAAGGTATGTAGTTGGGGCAGCGGGGATGGAACAGGAGGCAGTTGAGCTCTACAACGTGGCCAGGCTCTGCACGAGAAGGTGCACGTGGGAATAGCAGCGAGGGGAATCAGGGCTGAGGGAGGGTCCTCCAACACCGACTCCACCTCCCATAGCTTCAAAGCCCTGTCAACACCCTGATCTCCCACCCCAAACTTGAAAGTATATATATGACCTCACTTCCGAGGTGCGAAAATCACTTCCTTCTTCCCTGACATTCCTGGAGTGCGAGCTGGAGAGTCAAATCCTAGAGTGCCAGGGACTCTGCAGGGCTGGGTTCTTCCCAGTCAGAGAAATGTAGCACAGGCAGAGGCAAGCCCCCTCCCCAGACTGGGCATGATGATTCCCCACTCCCACTCAGCATTCAGAGGGGGTGGGGGTTCCACTTTGCTCCATACAGCCCCAGAAGCTTTTCTCCACTAAGCCACAGTTTATTCATCTGTTAAATGAGGCTACCAAAGTCCACTCAGAGGGCTGCTGTGAAGATTACTGGAGGTAATGTATGTGCATAGCTCTTGACACACAGGGGTCACTCAGGTTTTTTTTTTTTTTTTCCCATACACGGGCCCCTCACTGCTGTGGCCTCTCCCGCTGCAGAGCACAGGCTCCAGACATGCAGGCTCAGTGGCCATGGCTCACGGGCCCAGCTGCTCCGCGGCATGTGGTGTCCTCCCGGACCAGGGCACGAACCCGCGTCCCTCGCATCGGCAGGCAGACTCTCAACCACTGCCCACCAGGGAAGCCCAGGTCACTCACCTTTACTTTTCTTTGCTCTTGCCCCTACAACCTTTGAATGATAGAAACCTGGCACATTTCCTATGGGGTGATATTCTTGACCTCGCAGGCACAGATCATGCTGAATTAGCTACCTCAGGGACAGAGGCTCAAGAGACAAGTAGGAGTGGGCAGGAAAAGTCCAGAAGAAACGAGGAACTTGCTAATGAAAGGAGAAACTTTGGTGACTAAAGAATCCCAAGGAGAGGAAGAGCCCTGCAAAGTAGGAGGAGATGCCAGCAGGGAAGTAGAATCTGAGAAAGAGGTAGAGTCCAAGGGATTTGAACAGGGTAGCCCCAGGAGAAAAATTAAACCCCCAAAATAAAAAAGATTGAAGCCTCAGATTTAGAAAGGATACTGAAGAAGAAAAGGTGGTGCCACAGAGACATGGGGGACAATGAATCCCATGAGACCTAGAAACCCAGGCGAAGAAGAAGATTGCAGAAAAGTGGTGGAATCCCAAGGATGCCCAAAGGAAATAACTGGATAGAGATGAGACTGCAGAAAATGAGTGGGGTCCCAGTGGTACAAGGAAGAGTCTCTAAAAAACAGTACTCCGGAAAAGGGGTGGAATCAGGAGGAGGGAGAGAAGGTTTCCTGAGAGAGATAAAAACTGCCCTGCCGGGCTTCCCTGGTGGCACAGTGGTTGGGAGTCCACCTGCCAATGCAGGGGACATGGGTTCGAGCCCCGGTTGGGGAGGGTTCCACGTGCCGCGGAGCAACTAGGCCCATGCGCTACGGCCGCTGAGCCTGCGGGCCACAACTGCTGAGCCTGAGTGCCCCAACTACTGAGCCCACGTGCCACAACTACTGAAGCCCACGCTCCTAGAGCCGGTGCTCTGCAATGGGAGAGGCTGCCACGGTGAGAAGTCCGCACACCGCAGCAAAGAGTGGCCCCCACTCACCACAACTAGAGAAGGCCCGGGCAAGGCAGTGGGGACCCAAGGCAGCCAAAAATAAAAATAAATTAAAAAAAAAACCTCCCTGTAGTGCCAGGGATTTAGGGAGAAGAAAACATAAAAAAAGATAAGATATGCAAGCATAGGGGTTCCCCAGGAAAGGTAAGATTCCAGAAAAAAAGGTGAAGCCCCAGGGAAAGATGGAATGGGGGCCTAAATAAAATTTGGACCCAAAGAGGGGTAGGACTCTATATCTAAAGGGAGGGTATTTTAGAAATGAAATAGAACCTTTCAAAAGACTGGCCTGTATATTGGAGGGACATCAGAAAAGGGAAATAGGTCCAGGGATTTGGGGTAGTGATACCAGAAGAAAGAATGAAGAAAAAGGGTAGAATTGCAGAGATACAGGAAGGGCACACCAGAAAAGTGGTATAGCCCTAAGATGTGGGGAGACCCTGAGAAATAAAAGGCCCCTAAAGGGTGTACAGCTTCAGAGATGTAAGGATGAGTCCCCAGGAGAGACATAAGACACCCCCTCATAAAAGGCAAGGCCCAGAGACATAGAGAGTAAACCAAAGGAGAAAGTTAGGACTCTATTAAAAAGAAAGATGACTGCTAACAAATATGGGGTTTATTTTGGGGATGATGAGAATGTTCTCCAACTAATTATTATGGTGATGGTTACACAATCCTGTGACTGTAATAAAAAGTATTGAAGTGTACACTTTAAATGGTTGAATTATATGGTACCTGAATATCTATCTAAATATATCTAGATAGATAGAGGGAGAGAGAGAGAGAGAAGGAAGGAAGGAGGAAAGGAAAGAACGTACAGGGAGGGAAGGAGAAAGGAAAGCTGACTTGCCGATATAGGAAGGAGAGCCCCAGAGAGAATTTGGACTCCCAAATGGATTGCCCTAGATATAGAGTGAGGAGACACCAGTAGCAATAGAGGACCCCAGAAAAAAAGTGCCCTGCAAAATTGGTGGCATGCAAGAAAGGGGTAACTCCAGTAATTTGGGGCAAGTAAGTTGAAGAAGAGACTTCAGAAAAGGGGTAAAGTCACAAAGATGTAAGGAGGGGCTTCTAGGCACGAAATAAAACTGCCTAAGGTGGGGAAGTCCCAGGGCTGCAAGGAGGGGACCCTAAGAGAGAGAGAATTGGCAATCAAAGTTGAAACCCCAGTGATTTGGGAATGGAACTCCAGGGGAGAGGCTGAACCCCAGAGGCTTGAAGACCATGATTCTAAGATAGTTATAGAACTTCAGAAAATGGCCACAGCATTAGAGATTGGTTAAATGTATTGTTAAAAAGGTGGGGGTGGTAAGACAAATAAAAGAGACTCAGGACAAGAAGGAGTACCTCATAAAATTTTAGACTATCAGGGATTTCAGGGAGTTGGGGAAGAAAAATTTCAAGAAAGAAATCGATACCCAGTAAAAAGGAGAATCCCTGGGAGAGAAGAGCAATTCAGCAAGCCAGGTAAACACCCAGAATTTAAGGATGAAGACCCCAGGAGAACAGTGTGATCAATGAAGAAGGGGCTTTGGGGAAAGAGTTTTATCCCAGGAGAGGGCTGAAATCCCAGCCCGGCCACTATCTTTTACTTTTTTGTCCCCCCAGCCAGCTGGGCTGAGATGACTAGTTTAAAACTGTGTATCATAGGTTAAGAAGATCCTCAAGGAGGGGATTGGGCTAGGCCACAACCCCCAGCTTCAGGGTCTTAATTAAAACATTCCCTACCCCTTTCTTTCTTCTTTCTTTCTTCTTCCCTCCTTTCTTTCCTTACCTCTGGCACCCACCCTGGCCTTAATCTTAAAGGGCTTATTGACCATTATATTTTAAGTGATATTTGAACAGAGGGGCCTTCTTGTCTTTTTCAGATTTCAGCTGCTTACTTATTTGCCTGAGGTTTCACCCTGCCTTCTCATTTAATGCTAATTTTATTTCTGTTTTAGTTATTTCATTAATATATCATTATTATTATCATTACAATCACTGTTGTCAGAATAAAGCTAAAATATAAGCCTACTAAGGAGAAGTGACATCATGTAATAAGACAAAGTCAAAAACACTGTATTACCTAGTTCTGTATTGAACTTGGGAGTGCTGAGCCAATTTTCCCAGCTGAGCCTCAGTTTCTTCATCTGAAATTCTCTATGTGATTCTGTGATTCTATAAACCAATTTCTGGATGACACATTTACTCATCAACTTCAGGGTAATCAGTTAAGGGAGTTGAGGTAATGGCTGGCGCTCAGGGCAGCCTATTCCCCCTAGTAGAGTCTCAAGAGCTCTCCAGGTAGTCTCACTGCCAAATTATTCTAGTGGTCCTGGCTGGGCTACCAGGGGATCCTGGGAATCCAATTTTTGGTGCAGGTGCAGGTGCAGGAAGATTCTGCTTCCATATCCGGCTTGGTGGTCTGACAATCACTGATGCTTCTACCCTGTCAGTGAGTGAGACAAGAGACTGATTGCTTATGCCTGCTGATCACCACTCAGAAGAAAGATTATTAGACTCTAAGGGGGCTTGGGCACCCTGTTATCTCCAATCCTGAGCTCATACCCAAGTGCCTTTAGGTGAGGCACCAGGAGAATCCCAAATGTCTTCAATCAACATACCAATAAAAGATATCTGAAGGATTATACTGCTCCCACAGAGTGCAATGCCCTCTCAGTTGCTCCGATCCCACAGGAATCCTAATTTATTAAATCGGTCAGCTCAGTCTGAATTGTTTCCAGAGAATGCTGGTTAAGTTCCTTTTCTCCTTGTTCTCTCTCTGCCCTACCCAGAACCTCTGCATTTGTTGGTAGCTGCCAAAGAGTAAGAACCTCTGTGGGGTACTGCATTGCTGCTGCTGCCACAAACCCAAGGAGAAAGACCCAGAAAGACCAAGGTTTGTTGATGGATTTTATTGGGGACCTAAAAGTCTAGGAATTATGTGGGTAATATTTTAAAACTAGCACTACTATTTAGCTTATGATAAGTACCCTGTGTCAATTATGAATATACCGAGCTTGACTGGTCCCTGGTCATACTCTTTAGCCACTAAAAACCAAGTACGCACACCCTGTCCCATGAACATATCCTCTATGTCTTCTCAGCTCTAACCAGGGTCAAACACAAACGCCCTGGGTCCCAGGTATCTTTCTCCTTCCCATCCCCTCAGCTGAAATGAAGGGTGCCTGCTCTACCCAAAGACCCATGGGAGGGGAAAAAGTAAACCATTCCTCTGCCCACCTTTCCCTCCCAAGGAAAACACTCCTAGGATAGAGCATACCCAGCCTTCCTGACAGGAAAGAATAATTAATATTTAGTCTTAAATCTCCCCTTACCTAATCCCCCTACCCACCCTACTTTTAGCTAAAGTGAGTCCAAATACAACACTTTCATGTCTGTCAAAACTGGAAGGGAACCAGACTGTCCTCTTCACTTTACAGGTGGTAAACTGAGACCCAGAAAGAAAAGATTTTCTCAGTAACACTGTTAGTGGCAGAATAGGATATAAAACCTGCATTACCATTTCCCTCTCAGCACCACCCCTCCCACCCACTCTCACACACAACTCTGAGGCTTCTTCAGGACTGGACCTATTCATTTACAATGAAATGCTAGCCATCTATTGTATTTCCCTTCCCAGGTGGATTACCCCTGAAAAGAGGACCTCAGGACAGATTTACCCTTAACCAAATGAATGTCCTACCAGATACCTTCTAAAGTATCTGGTATCTGGTATCAATAATAGACTGGGAGAGATTGGAGTGGAACAGGCTATGAAGGGACCCAAGGAGAAGGAATGTAGACAATGTCTTCATTTTGACTTAGATTTATAAAGCCCACTCAGCTCATGCATGACCCTTCTCCATCACAGGCAGTTAACTCTGCACCCCGTACCCCACTCCCTTGCTAAACTGTCCTCCTGAAGCCAGCCCTAAGACAGGTATCTCAGACAGGAGTGAAAAGATAAAAGGCCAAGGTAAACACTCATACTGTTTTATTCCTTACCTACCACTCAGTGGCCCTAGACCAACCTTGGTTATCTGAAGTTTTGTTATGGAAAGTGGAGTTTTCAAGAAGCCCCCATATTATTACTTACCTTGGGCTCTGGACTGCATTTTTTATCCCTGAAAACCAATTCCTTTGCCTCTGGTATTATGATACCATGGGCTGCCCACATAGACTTCTTCACCAGATAAGGCTTAGTAGCTAGACAAAGAAATGAGCAATGAAGCTTTGAAATTTCTGGGTTTTTTTTTTAAGGGAAGAGAGGTGGTATGTGTGGAGGGGATCTATTTATAGATATTGGTTTTTCAAAGACTCCTCTAGGCCCAGAATTCTGGTCCATTTTACACATCATCTTGGCAATCATCTACCCTGGGAACAGGAATAAGGGGGTGAATACTTACTTTTCTTACTATAGTGTGACTTCTATGTAAATTATGTAAGTGAGTGGTGTTGTGTGTGTTCATGATTATATTTGTGAGTATGGTCGGTTGCACAGGTCAGTTTTACAAGTTTGTGTGTTCATATTTCAGCTAAAATTAATGCAGTTAATATTGCTGGTTAACTTTGGCATGAATGAAAACAAACTTCCAAGCACTAAAATTATATGGAACAAAATCCATATATTCTAATTTCCCTAAATACTACAGAAGAGGCCTGTGTGCACATCAGTCTTGGCCATCCCCTGTCCAGCTTCTTCCCTGGATGGGGGTCAACTCCTTGGCTTCAGGGAAGCACTTCTCAAAGTGATCAGGGTGAATGGTAGGTAAGTAGACTGCTTAGTAAAATCATTTTGAGCCCAGAAAGCCCTATCTCCACCAAGTTTAGAGCAGGAAGTACTGGCATCAGCCCATTTGCGCTTGGACCTCTGCCCAAGCGCAATGGAGTGGTGTTATTCCTTTCTGCTTGCTTCCTTATGGTGGTGAGGGCCCTTCTTCAGGACTATCCCTCCAGAACTTCTATTCCCTCCACCTTCTTCCAACCCTACCCACTCACCTGCTCACAGATTTTTTTCTTTTTTTTTGGAGGCGTTGCAGCATCATGTGAGATCTTAGTTCCCCGACCAGGGATCAAACCCACGCCCCCTGCATTGGACGTGCGGAGTCTTAACCACTGGACCACCAGGGAAGTCCCTCATAGATTTTTTTAAGTCACTTCACTGGATCTACAAAAGGGCCAATAGTAAACCCTCCATGGGAGTGAAGTTGTCACTGCCTCTTTTCAATTTCAGGGTTGCCAAGTAAGGTACTGTGATCTCAAAAATTATCCTCCTGGATACTGTTGCTATCTTAATCTTATGAGTCCTAGACACTTCAGTGGAAATGACCTTGCTATGGGAGAAAAGAGCATGGCTATGCCCTTAGGCAGATTGCTTCTCCTCTCCCTTACTTTATTCATCTGCAAAATGGGGCTGATCAGTCCCACCTTGATCGTCTTACAAGGTCTTACAAGGATCCAACAAGACAAAGCATGGTCTTTGTGAACCAAAAAACACAGGCCAAATAATGTGGATACCAAAAAATACCAACCAACCAACCAACCAAACACCAGGCCAAATATCCATCAAATATTTATTCTCAAGTCTAAGAAATAAAAATAAATTAATACAAATGAGAGGCAGGGTTACGGACAAGGGCATAATTCAAATATAAATTTAGCCCAAGTACCATTTCGGTTGCCACTAAGAATAGCAAGAGGAGAGATGGAACAGAGGGATGGAAGTATGGATAGCAGTAGAAGATGTCTAACTTTCTCCCCTTAGTTTGATCACCACCTGAAATTCAGCCACCTGACCTGTTCTGCATATTTTGAATTTTCATTTTTGGTTTTCTTTTCTTTTCAGGTGATTTCTGCATGGGAGATATGGGGACTAAGACAGTAGGGTAAGAGGTAAGGGTAGCTAGGGCAAGGCCCTAACAGATAGTGGGCAGTTCCTTTTTTTCAGCCCCAGTGTAAGGGCTGGCCCCCTTACATTTCTGGAGGAGACTTCTCTTGTGGTACAAGTGGTTTGAGGGCCTGCAACGTTGCTAGCCCGGAATCATTCTGGCCTCTGACTCTGTGCCCATGGACAAGAGACTCAAAAATCACCCTCTTTGTCCAGGCCACAAAGCTGGAAGCTGGCCACACAGGCTGCTTGGCTGCTGTCTGTTTTGGCAAAAGCCATCCTACCTCCAGCAAGAAAGAACTAGATCCAGGTGACTCCTCAGGGGCCATGAGGCATTTGAGGGTGGTGAGGTAAGGGTACAGGTTGGAGAGATCCAGCATTCTTTCTAGAGACATAGAACAGCTGGGGCTGGTTGTGAACCAGTTTGCCTCTAAGCCTGTCTAAACTTTTCCCCATTCCTTTTAGGAGAAGCACTGTCTCCTCCTTAGGGATAGATCTGAGAGCCAGCCAATGAGACTGAAAGGATCCATGAGATGCAAGTCCAATCCTCTCTGAGATGCTGCTCACAAGCCAAGTGACCAGGGCCCAGAGTCCACAGCTGGGTCCTGGGCCCCTTCAAACTACCTCACAGGGTTGTTGTGAGGATGTCATGAGATCATGACAGTAAAGAGCTCAATAAATGTCTCTTGAACAGATCCATACATGTGATGGTGCTTTGCAAACTATAAAGCTCCATACCAAATGGTAGAGAGAGTCAGGACACTGTTTTGCAGTCACATAAAGGAAGTGATTTTTGCCACTCATTCTCACCCCTCACTTAAGACTGGGGCATGGGAAGGAAACGGAGAGGAGAAGAGAAGTTTGAAATAGGAAATAAAGGAATAAGAGAACAACAAATAAAAGAAGAATCTAAGGTAGATGATTCTCCAGTGACCAACTTGTATTTGAGAGTGGCAATGAAGATACAGACAGGAGGGACTTAGAGCTCTTTCTAGGGACAGAAGAACAGAGGTCAAATGGATCTTAGATATTTACTTCAAGACTCCAGCTCCTGTTTGAAACACCTCCAATGATGGGTAACTGTTTTCTCCCTGAGGCAGCTTGTTCTAATTATAACCAGTTCTAATGGTTAGAAAGTATTTCCTTGTATTAAGCTGTTTCCTGCAGCTTTAAATTCTATCCCTTGGTGCCATATAGAAAAAAACTAATGCCTTGACATCATGTGAGCATTCAATAAGTGTCTGTTGACTGACACATGGGCAGGTGCTAGGGAGGAGTAGACTATCTCCTTTTGTGTCTTCAGGAGCCAATCAGCACAGCCTTATATTTTACTGAAGGTTCAATAAATATGTGTTGAATAAATGAATGAATGAACATCCCAGGGTAGGCATGACTGCTACAATCTCTTGAGTTGAAATGGTCCATTAAAAGTCATCCAAATCTATCAACCTACCTCTCAAAGAACTCTAAGCCATCCCATAAGATTCTGAGTCTTCAAAATAAACACCTGGCTGTTCAGTGACTTTGGGCCAAACTGCAGTCTTACAGTGAGAAAACTAATCTCTTATTGATTTACCCTCATCCTCTTCCACATCCCAAGACTGATGGAAGGCAACATCTTAAGTGGAAAATGACTCTCAAATCCAATGTGTGACAAATGCTCAAATAGAGGGTGCTATGGGAGCACAGGTGCAGGAGTACTTGAGTCTACCTGGCTAGGAGGGGCTGTATGAGGACATTCTAGAGCTGAGTCCTGAAAGATAAAGAAGCTGCATGTATAAATGAGGTGGGAGGAGGGGGCAGGTAGCTCAGATAGAGGGAACTTCATGGAGTCCTGATCATGCATTCATGGGAAATAGCAGGAGTTTGCAAAATGGCTAAGGCTTCCTAAATGGGGTCCTGAAATTTGGATGGGGGGCGTGGTGAGAGAGCAAATAAACACTTCTAATTCAATTTGATTCTGGAGGTGGCCCAGAGTTTGGCAAGAAGCTGGGCCATGATTAAGTAATCACCATAGCTACTATGATCAGCACTGTTCATCTTCACCGCTCTCATCTCATGTGTCACCACTGGCATCATCACCATTGTCAGGACTGTCATCGCTGCTACCCAAAGTGTCAACATAATTGCTACCATTCCAGCCCACTAGCATTCCAACTATTACTTCACCCATGCTTTTCACCACTGACATCCACCATCACTCTTGTCATGGCCCTCTGAGCCAGTGTTTCTCATATACTCCAGGAAGTTGGGGGGAATATTCTGTCTTTCTGGGGTGTGCTAGGGATGCAACCCAAAACAGCTAACTACAAGCCAAATTTTCTTTGAAATGTTATGTTATGTATCAAATATTTATGCAAGTTTTGTTTTCTTTGATATAGCCATGTTTGTTTTAAGATAAAAGCAACACTATTTAAATTGTTTACTCCCCCCAGGCCAAATCTGTAAGTAAAACTGATGTTGCATGAAGGTGTTTTGTGTTTACCCTGCCACTTCCTGTATCCTTCTGTGCCTGAACTATTTCCTTGCTTCCATCCCATCATTTTCTGTCCCTGATTTTCAGAGGCAACAGAGCATAACAGTTAAGAGTATGCATCCTGATGTCAAATAGCCTGGATTTGAATCATATTATACTGTGGTATGTCCTTGGAAAAATTACTTAGCCTCTGTCATTCTGTTTTCACATCTCTAAAGCAGAACTAATAATAGTACTTACCCGTAGGAATATTGTGTTTTCGCAATGAGTTAGTGCATGTAAAGTGCTTAACACAGTGCCTGGCACATAATCTGTGTCCAATAAATTTATTAAACCATGGTTGAATCAATTCAGTCTTTACAGAGCACATACTCTATGACAGACATAGTGATAGGCTATGCTGTTGGGGGAGAAAGAGTGGAGTCAGATATGGGACTAATCTTTAAGTTGCTCACACTTGGTGGGGTAGGACATGAAGTGAGGAAGGCTCATTACAGAGTATGAAATAAAATGTATTTAATCAATACCATAAGAAAGAAAAAATCAAGTTGTGCCATGGAAAATTTAGCATTTAATAAGGATTTTGAAAGATAGGTAGAATAAAGACACACAGAAATGTAACAGATTGAAGGAATCCCACGGGTGAAAGGGTAGAAATGGGAAAATAGAAGACACAGTGAAGAAATGAGTGTTGCAGTTTGATTGGAGCATGGGATTTTTTGAATAGGGAAATATAAGATTGACCTGTGAAACAAAGACCTATATGTAGAAAAGAAATTACTGGAAAGAGAATCCAGCAATGTATTTACCGCGATTGTGTTTGAGAGCTGGTATACTAAGTAATTTTCTTCTTTTTTGTATTTTTCAAAATAAGCATGCATCATTTTTATACCAAAGAAACAAAAAAGGTATATTTTATTTTTTCTTGAGGGAAGATGAATTGTGTCAGGTTATCGAGGTGGACTTGAAAGGACCTATAGGTTAGTATAGTGGAGGCCTGGGGTCTCCTAACCACCAACCCGCCAATTCTGCCACTGTGTGACTTTGGATAAATCTGTTTCAGTTGCCGTATCTGTAATTTCATTAATTGATTTTAAAAATGCTTATTGAGCACCTACTATGAGCCAAGTTCTAGGTGCTGGGGATATAGCAGCAAACAAAACAGAGAAAAATTCCTGCTCTGTTTATTCTAAGCTTTAAAATAAAAGTCTTCTTATTTTCATCATGTGAAATCTTCAAAAGTATCCCCTACTTCCTCAGACTACATAAGGCCTGTTGGCACGCTTTATTCTCCATAGGCCCTATTGAGGAACTTACGTGTTGGTTCCTATGCCTGTCTGAAGACACCTAAACATTCCTATTAACATTTCCTCAGCTGCTCACCCCTTCAATGATACCACCTGTTTGTTCAGTGACCTTGGACCACATCTTCAATGATTCTTTCTTCCCTCTAAGGTCACTTTCTAAACCAACCAACTAATATACCTTCATTTCCACAACTCCCAAGGGATCAGGCCATGGGAAAGAGGGTCCGAGATCTACCTTCATCTACCATGGGCAAATGCCCCATTGCCCTTGGTGCCCTGTTCCAAATTCAGCTTGGTACTATTCAGCAGACTTAGGTGAACACCTGTGCCAGGCATGGTGCTGGACTGCCTGGTAAAATCTTTGCAAAGAGATAGAGTTTTAGATGGGTAGCTCTGCATTCTCTAGAGATCTCCAAGTTGCAGAGAAACAGGCTAATAAAAAAGTATGTCTCTCTGTTCTTAAGGAGCCTCTGAAAGAAAGGCCTTGGTCCTAGTGTTAATTCTGTCACTGTTTCCTTACTTCAGAATGGGAAGTGCTGATGAGGGGCAGTATCTCATTTAAGGATAGGTTTCCTGGAAATATTCCAGGGTGCAAAGACTGAAGGTGGCCACTTAGAGAGAACTCTAAGTCTACAGGGAGCATTCCTAGACTGGTATCCCCAAACCTAGAGCAGAGCTCAGTAGCCTTAAAACCCTATGATAATCTCAGATTCACTGTTATAGGGATGGTGGGTGATAGGGAGGGGTGTGGTCAGAGAAAGAACTATAGATGTAGCCCAATGTAAGGTTCTCCCTGCTATCAATGAACACAATGCCCTAAGCCTAAGTGGCTTGCTGAGAGCAAGGAACTAATCATATCAACATTCAGCCAAAGTTTGCTTCCTTTTTCCCACATCTTGCCCTTTCTTAGCCCTTTCTATAAGAATCTAAGACCAAGGCCAGTCCTACTGCCCTACACTCCACTCCAGCTACTTGACCTTTCTGTGACTCAGTGTCCTTAGCTGTAAAATGGAAATAATAATGATACAACTTCACAGGGCTGAGGAGAGGGTGACATGAGTTAATCTAAGTAAGTGCCTAGTGCATTTACTAGTGCATTATTACCATCATCAATATTATAACAAGTGGTATTTAATGAGTCCAAGGTAAGTTTTGAGACTCAAGGCGTATCTGAGGATGGAATGTTACTTTAAGGAAGGTATACCCCTCAACCCAGGAGAAAGAGAAATTTTTCCAAGCCTTAGGAGTGACAAAATATCATCCCACAAGAAAAAATTCAATAGCCTCTTTTTGGAGCATCTACCACCTTTCCTCAGGAGCAAATGACCCATACCTGCCTAGAGAGGGAAGGAGAGCAAAACGAAAATATCAAAACAAAACACAAAACAAAACAAACAAAAAACGCCAGACTTGACCCTGATGCCACACCAGATAAGGTGGGACCCTAATCTCTTTGGGCTTCAGTTTCCTCAGCTACCATATAGAATAATGGTACTAACTTTATTGGATTGTGGAGACTATCAGGGATATAATAGAGGTGAAAACAGTTTTCAACTATAATACATGCTCCAAACATAAGGTCTTAATGGGGACAGAAACTAACTGCTCCTGCCACAAGAAGAATTTAAACTGTACTTAAGGAAGAACTTCCTGGTAACTCAGGGTTTTCTATTATTGCAATGGGTTAGGGAGAGGGAAGAAGAAAGAGACAGTGACATCCTTGATAATCAGAAGCCATGTGCTCTGCCTGGCTTGGCGCTAGTATAATCTTTTCTCCCAACAGGAGAAAGGTCTAATTTCTGATGATCCCTTCCTCACTGAAGATCCCAGCTTTCTTTGGTTGCTGGACAGCCTAACACTGTGAGTATCATACCCAGCTTCTGTTTGCATTCAGTTTCCCCCTTTCCTTCCTTCCTATCTTCCATCTTCCTTCTTTCTTTCCTTCCTTCCATCTTCCTTCCTTTCTCCTTCCCTCTCTCCCTTCCTTTCTTTGTAAAAATTATTCCCTGACATACATCAACTACTGCAGTCCCGTGTGGGGAACTGTAATTGCCAATCACCTGTTCTCTTCCTTAGCCCCTCCTTCTTGCCCTGTCCCAACACTCCTTCCACATCCCTTCATCCCATTATCTAGATCCCTGTCTTGGGAAGATGAATTAAACTGTGGTGGTAGTATCAGATTTGAAGTTTTACTGAATCTACTCAGGGGATAGGCGAACATCACTCTCAGCCCTCTAGCTCCGAACAGCTTGCTTGGACTTCAGTAAGGCTGAAATTCTCAAATTTCAAAGGGCAAAAGGAGGAAAGTTGGGAATTTGAGTGTGAGAGGGACTAGGAAGGTGTGAGCCTTTAATGGCCATCACCATTAATGGTCTTTAATGGACATTCACCATCCTGTGTGTTTTAGGGAAGGGAAAGGGGACCAAAAAGAGTAATAATAATGCTTCTAAAGCACCTACTATATACTGGGTAGTTCGTGTGGTTAGGATTATTATTGGTCCTCCATCTTACGGAGGAGGAAATGGAGGATCTGAGAGATGAAATAACCTCTCCAAGAGTACACAGTTAGTACGTACAAGTGCTGGAACTGACACCCAGAACTGCCTGATTTTTCCAGCCCAAACAGGCAATGGTCAATTAGAAACTGGCATAAAAAGTGGACACTCTGACCACTAGATGCAAGTATTTTTTTTGAAGTATAGTTGATTTACAATGCTGTGTTAGTTTCTGGTGTAATTAAAGTGATTTAGTTACATATATATGTATACATATATATCTGTATACATATGTGTATATATAATATTCTTTTTCATATTCATTTCCATTATAGTTTATTACAAGATATTTAATATAGTTCCCTGTGCTATACAGTGGGACCTCGTTGTTTATCTATTTTATATATAGTAGTTTTTATCTGCTAATCTCAAACTCCCAATTTATCCCTCACCCACACTCTTTCCCCCTTGGTAACCAGAAATTTGTTTTCTGTGTCTGTGAGTCTGTTTCTATTTTGCAAATAAGTTCATTTGTATCACATTTTAGATTCCACATATAAGTGATATCACATGGTATTTGTCTTTCTCTGTCTGACTTACTTCACCAGCATGATGATCTCTAGGTCCTTTCATGTTGCAGCAAATGGCATTATTTAATTTTTGTTTATGGCTGAGTAGTATTCCATTGTGTGTGTGTGTGTGTGTGTGTGTGTATTTTATATATATATATATATATATATATATATATATATATCATCTTCTTTATCCATTCATCTGTTGATGGACATTTATGTTGCTTCCATGTCTTGGTTTTTGTAAATTGTGCTGCTATGAATATTGGGGTACGTGTATCTTTTTGAATTAGAGTTTTCTCTGAATATATGCCCAGGAGTGGGATTGCTGGATCAAGGCAACTTTTCAGTTTTTTAAGGAACCTCCATACTGTTTTCCATAGTGGCTGCACCAATTTACATTCCCACCAACAGTGTAGGAGGGCTCCCTTTTCTCCACACCCTCTCCAGCATTTATTATTTGTAGACATTTTAATGGTGGCCATTCTGACTGGTGTGAGGTGATACCTCATTGTAGTTTTGATTTTCATTTCTCTAATAATTAGCGATGTTGAGTAGAAGCAAGTAATTTAGGATGTGACTTTGGTCAAATCACTTCTCCTCTCAGCTTCCTCTTCCTCATCTGTATAATGGGGTTTGAGTTGGGTTGGTTTGGGGAAAGTGGAAGCAAAGGTGTTGGGCCACATGATATTAAAGATCTTGTAGACCACTGACATTTTCTATGTCTCAGGTGTTATGAATATGTTCCTCATGGTCATGCTCCTTTGGGATGCTTGGTATTGAATGAGATGGGTAATAAAAAAGGTCATTTGCCAAGAAGACAGATGATTTCTTTCCCTCCAGACATACAGGCTGAGAGCAGGGCATCAGTCAGACCAGAGAGTGGATACGGGGCTCTGGGCTAGGTGCTGACTGGGGAACTGCACAATTAGGGACGTAGATCATGGGGCAGACAACTTGTGTACATTTTCCCTCTCAAAATATCTTCTTTTAGGCATAAATTCCAAAACTTATCTAATATTTGCAATCACTTGGAGTGGGAGTTCTTTCAATTACAGATTGCCAGACATCTCCCTTGAATATTCTGAACCAACATATTTGGGGTGGGATTGATTCCTCCAAAGTTGGATGGTCCCTCACACGTGGCACAGACCTTTTTCCAAAGGGTCCTCAGCTGAGACTAACATCCATCAAAAGTGATAGTAACAAATCCTAAAGAATAGAAAGGAAATAAGTACAGAAATCATGAATAGGAAAAGAACAGCCAAGTTTCTTAAGTATAGTATACATTGATTGATTTGCCCATATTAAAGAATCCTTGCATCCCTCAGATAGTTCCCAGCTGATCATGGTGTATAATCCTTTTAGTATGTTGTTGGATTTGGTTTACTAGGATTTTTGCATCAATGTTCATCAGTGATATTGGCATGTAATTTTCTTTTTTTGTGATATCTTTGTCTGGTTTTGGTATCAGGGTGATGGTGGCCTTGTATAATGAGCTTGGAAGTGTTCCTTACTCTGAAATTTTTTAGAAGACTTTCAGAAGGATACGGGTTAACCCTACTCTAAATGTTTGGTAGAATTCAACTGTGAAGCCATCTGGTCCTGGACTTTTGTTTGTTGGAAGAAGTTTAATCACAGTTTCAATTTCAGTATACGTGATTGGTGTGTTCATATATTCAATTTCTTCCTAGTTCAGCCTTGGAAGGTAGGACCTTCCTAAGAATTTGTCCTTTCTTCTATGTTGTCCATTTTATTATCATACAGTTGCTTGTAGTAGTCTCTCACGATCCTTTGTATTTCTGTGGTGACAGTTGTAACTTATTTTTCATTTCTAATTTTATTCATTTGAGTCCTCTCCCTTTTTTTCTTCATGAGTCTAGCTAAGGCTTATCAATTTTATTTATCATCACAAAAAAAACACCTTTTAGTCATTTATCTTTGCTACTGTTTTCTTCATCTCTGTTTTGTTTATTTCTGCTCTGATCTTGATGATGTTTTTCTTCTACTAACTTTAGGTTTTGCTTGTTCTTCTTTCTCCAGTTGCTCTAGGTGTAAGGTTAACTTGTTTATTTGAGATTTTACTTATTTCCTCAGGTAAGACTGTACTGTTATAAACTTCCCTCTTAGAACTGCTTTTGCAGTTTCCCATACATTTTCGTTCGTTGTGTTTTGGTTGTCACTTGTCTCTTGGTATTGTTTTTATTTCCTCTTTGATTTCTTCAGTGACCCAGTAGTTGTTCAGTAACATATTATTTAGCCTCCATGTGTTTGTGTTCTTTACAATGTTTTTCCCTGTAATTGATTTCTAATCTCATAATATTGTGGTCAGAAAAGATGCTTGATATGATTTCAATATTTTTTAATTTACCGAGGCTTGATTTGTTACCCAATATGTGATCTATCCTGAAGAATGTTCTGTGTGCGCTTGAGATGAAAGTATATTCTGTGCTTTTGATGGAATGTGCTATAAATATCAATTAAGTCTATCTGGTCTAATATGTCATTTAAGGCTTGTGTTTCCTCTTTAATTTTCAGTCTGGATGATCTGTCCATTTGTTTCAGTGGGGTGTTAAACTCCCCCACTATTATTGTGTTACTTTTGATTTCCCCTTTTATGGCTGTTAGCATTTGCCTTATATATTGAGGTGTTCCCATGTTGTGTACATATATATTTACAATTGTTATATCTTCTTCTTGGATTGACCCCTTGATCATTATGTAGTGTCCTTCCTTGTCTCTTGTATCAGTCTTTATTTTAAAGTTTATTTTGTCTAATGTGAGTATTGCTACTCCAGCTTTCTTTTGACTTCTATTTGCATGGAATATCTTTTTCCATCTACTCACTTTCAGTCTGGATGTGTCCCTAGGTCTGATGTGGTCTCTTGTAGACAGCATATATATGGGTCTTGTTTTTGTATCCATTCAACTAGTCTGTGTCTTTTGTTTGGAGCATTTAATCCATTTACATTTAAGGTAACTATCAATATGTAAGTTCCTATTTCCATTTTCTAATTGTTTTGGCTTTAGTTTTGTAGGTCTTTTTTCTTCCCTTCCTCTTTTGTTCTCTTCTCTTGTGGTTTGAGGATCATCTTTTTGTATTTGGGTTGCTTTTATTTTTGTGTGTGTATTTATTGTAGTTTTTGGGTTGCTTTTCCTATGAAGTTTTGATATAGCAGTCTATACATGTACAAGGTTGTTTTAAGTTGCTGGTCTCTTAATTTCAAATGCAATTCCCATATTCTGCCTTTGTACTCTCCACTTCTCATGCTTGCTCGTTTTGATATCATATTTGTGTATGGATGGTTTCCTGCATTTCCTGTATGTTTGCTTTCACCAGTGAGCTTTCCCACTTGTGGTTTTCTAGTTTACAGTTGTGGCCTCTTTTTTTCCCCTTGCTAGAGAGGTTCCTTTAGCATTTGTTGTAAAGCTGGACTGGATGTGCAGAATTCTCTTAGCTTTTTTTTTGTCTGTAAAGCTTTTGACTTCTCCATCGAATCTGAATGAGAGCCTTGCTGGGTAGAGTACTCTTGGTTGTACATTTTTCTCTTTCATCACTTTTTTTTTTTACATCTTTATCAGAGTATAATTGCTTTACAATGGTGTGTTAGTTTCTGCTTTATAACAAAGTGAATCAGTTATACATATGCATATGTTCCCATATCTCCTCCCTCTTGCAACTCCCTCCCTCCCACCCTCCCTATCCAACCTATCCAGGTGGTCAAAAGGCACCGAGCTGATCTCCCTGTGCTATGCGGCTGCTTCCCATTGGCTACCTATTTTACGTTTCATAGTGTATATATGCCCATGCCACTCTCTCACTTTGTCACAGCTTACCCTTCTCCCTCCCCATATCCTCAAGTCTATTCTCTAGTAGGTCTGTGTCTTTATTCCTGTCTTACCCCTAGATTCTTCATGACATTTTTTTTCTTAAATTCCATATATATGTGTTAGCATACGGTATTTGTCTTTCTCTTTCTGACTTACTTCACTCTGTATGACAGACTCTAGGTCTATCCACCTCATTACAAATAGCTCAATTTCGTTTCTTTTTATGGCTGAGTAATATTGCATTGTATATAAGTGCCACATCTTCTTTATCCATTCATCCGATGATGGACACTTAGGTTGTTTCCATCTACTGGCTATTGTAAATACAGCTGCAATGAATATTTTGGTACATGACTCTTTTGGGATTATGGTTTTCTCAGGGTGTATACCCAGTAGTGGGATTGCTGGGTCACATGGTAGTTCTAATTATAGTTTTTTAAGGAACATCCATACTGTTCTCCATAGCGGCTGTACCAATTCACATTGCCACCAGCAGTGCAAGAGTGTTCCCTTTTCTCCACACCCTCTCTAGCATTTATTGTTTCTAGATATTTTGATCATGGCCATTCTGACTGGTGTGAGATGATATCTCATTGTAGTTTTCATTTGCATTTGTCTAATGATTAATGATGTTGAGCATTCTTTCATGTGTTTGTTGGCAGTCTGTATTATCTTCTTTGGAGAAATGTCTATTTAGGTCTTCTGCCCATTTTTGGACTGGGTTGTTTATTTTTTTATTATTGAGCTGTAATGAGCTGCTTATAAATTTTGGAGATTACTCCTTTTTCAGTTGCTTCATTTGTAAATATTTTCTCCCATTCTGAGGGTTGTCTTTTAATCTTGTTTATGGTTTCCTTTGCTGTACAAAAGCTTTTTGTTTCATTAGGTCCCCTTTGTTTATTTTTAGTTTTATTTCCATTTCTCTAGGAGGTGGGTCAAAAATGATCTTGCTGTGACTTATGTCATAGAGTGTGCTGCCTATATTTTCTTCCAAGAGTTTGATAGTTTCTGGCCTAACATTTAGGTCTTTAATCCATTTTGAGCTTATTTTTGTGTATGGTGTTAGGGAGCATTCTAATCTCATACTTTTACATGTATCTGTCCAGTTTTCCCAGCACCACTTATTGAAGAGGCTGTCCTTTCTCCACTGTACATTCCTGCCTCCTTTATCAAAGATAAGGTGACCATATGTACGGGGCTTTATCTCTGGGCTTTCTATCCTTTTCCATTGATCTATCTTTCTGTTTTTGTGCCAGGACCATACTGTCTTGATTACTGTGAATTTGCAGTATAGTCTGAAGTCAGGGAGCCTGATTCCTCCAGCACTGTTTTTCGTTCTCAAGGTTGCCTTGGCTATTCAGGGTCACTTGTGTTTCCATAGAAACTGTGAAATTTTTTGTTCTACTTCTGTGAAAAATGCCAGTGGTAGTCTGATAGGGATTGCATTGAATCTGTAGATTGCTTTGGGTAGTAGAGTCATTTTCACAATGTTGATTCTTCCAATCCAAGAACGTGGTATATCTCTCCATCTATTTGTATCATCTTTAATTTCTTTCATCAGTGTCTTATAATTTTCTGCTACAGGTCTTTTGTCTCCTTAGGTAGGTTTATTCCTAGATATTTTATTCTTTTTGTTGCATTGGTAAATGGGGGTGTTTTCTTGATTTCACTTTCCAATTTTTTCATCATTAGTGTATAGGAATGCCAGAGATTTCTGTGCATTAATTTTGTAGCCTGCTATTTTACCAAATGCACTAATTAGCTCTAGTAGTTTTCTGGTAGCATCTTTAGGATTCTCTATGTATAGTATCATGTCATCTGCAAACAATGACAGCCTTGCATCTTCTTTTCCAATATGGATTCCTTTATTTCCTTTTCTTCTCTTGTTGCTGTGGCTAAAACTTCCAAAACTATGTTGAATACAAGTGGTGAGAGTGGAAAACCTTGTCTTGGTCCTTATCTTAGTGGAAATGTTTTCAGTTGTTCATCGTTGAGGACGATGTTGGCTGTGGGTTTGTCATATATGGCCTTTAGTATGTTGAGGAAAGTTCCCTCTATGCCTACTTCTGCAGGGCTTTTATCATAAATCGGTGTTGAATTTTGTTGAAAGCTTTCTCTGCATCTGTTGAGATGATCATATGGTCTTTCTCCTTTAATTTGTTAATATGGTGTTAATATGGTTGATTGATTTGCATATATTGAAGAATCCTTGCATTCCTGGAATAAACCCCATTTGATCATGGTGTATGATCCTTTCAATGTGCTGTTGGATTCTGTTTGCAACTATTTTTTTTTAAGATTTTTGCATCTATGTTCATCAGTGATATTGGCCTGTAGTTTTCGCTCTTTGTGACATCCTTGCTTTGTTTTGGTATCAGGGTGATGGTGGCCTCATAGAGTGAGTTTGGGAGTGTTCCTCCCTCTGCTATATTTTGGAAGAGTTTGGGAAGGATAGGTGTTAGCTCTTCTCTAAATGTTTGATAGATTTCTCCTGTGAATCTCTATGATCCTGGGCTTTTGTTTGTTGGAAGATTTCTAATCACATTCTCAAGTTCAGTGCTTGTGATTGGTCTGTTCATATTTTCTATTTCTTCATGATTCAGTCCTGGCAGTTTGTGCATTTCTAAAACTTTGTTCATTTCTTCCAGGTTGTCCATTTTATTGGCATAGAGTTGCTTGTAGTAATCTCTCATGATCTTTTGTATTTCTGCAGTGTCAGTTCTTACTGCTCCTTTTTCATTTCTAATTCTATTGATTTGAGTCTTCTCCCTTTTTCTCTTGGTGATTCTGGCTAATGGTTTATCAATTTTGTTTATTTTCTCAAAGAACCAGCTTTTAGTTTTATTGATCTTTGCTATTGTTTCCTTCAATTCTTTTTCATTTATTTCTTATCTTTATGATTTCTTTCCTTTTGCTAAGTTTGGGGCGTTTTTTTCTTCTTTCTCTAATTGCTTGAGGTGCAAGATTATGTTGTTTATTCGAGATTCCTGTTTCTTAAGGTACGATTGTATTGCTATAAACTCCCCTCTTAGAACTGCTTTTGCTGCATCCCATAGGTTTTGGGTCGTCGTGTCTCCATTATCATTTGTTTCTAGGTATTTCTTTATTTCCTCTTTGATTTCTTCAGTGATCACTTCGGTATTAAGTAGTGTATGGTTTAGCCTCCATGTGTTTGTATTTTTACAGATCCTTTCCTCTAATTGATATCTAGTCTCAGAGCGTTGTGGTCAGAAAAGATACTTGATACAATTTCAATTTTCTTATATTTACCAAGGCTTGATTTATGACCCAAGATATGATCTATCCTGGAGAATGTTCCATGAGCACTTGAGAAAAATGTGTATTCTGTTGTTTTTGGGTGGAATGTCCTATAAATATCAATTAAGTCCATCTCATTTAATGTACATTTAAAGCTTGTGTTTCCTTATTTATTTTCATTTTGGATGATCTGTCAATTGGTGAAAGTGAGGTGTTAAAGTCCCCTACTATGAATGTGTTACTGTTGATTTCCCCTTTTATGGCTGTTAGTATTTGCCTGATGTATTATGGTGCTCCTATGTTTGGTGCATAAATATTTACAACTTTTATGTCTTCTTCTTGGATCGATCTCTTTATCATTATGTAGTGTCCTTCTTTGTCTCTTCTAATAGTCTTTATTTTAAAGTCTATTTTGTCTGATATGAGAATTGCTATTCCAGCTTTCTTGTGGTTTCCATTTGCATGGAATATCTTTTTCCATCCCCTTACTTTCAGTCTGTATGTGTCTCTAAGTCTTAAGTTGGTCTCTTGTAGACAGCATATATATGAATCTTCTTTTTGTATCCATTCAGCCAGTCTGTGTCTTTTGGTGGGAGCATTTAAGCCATTTACAGTTAAGGTAATTATCGATATGTATGTTCCTATTTCCATTTTCCTAATTGTTTTGGATTTGTTATTGAAGGTCTTTTCCTTCTCTTGTGTTTCTTGCCTAGAGAAGTTCCTTTAGCATTTGTTGTAAAGCTGGTTTGGTGGTGCTGAACTCTCTCAGCTTTTGCTTGTCTGTAAAGGTTTTAATTTCTCCATCAAATCTGAATGAGATTCTTGCTGAGTAGAGTAATCTTGGTTGTAGTTTTCTCTCCTTCATCACTTTAAATATGTCCTGCCAGTCCCTTCTGGTTGGCAGAGTTTCTGCTGAAAGATCAGTTGTTAACCTTATGGGGATTCCTTTGTGTGTTATTTGTTGTTTTTCCCTTGCTGCTTTTAATATGTTTTCTTTGTATTTAATTTTTGACAGTTTGATTAGTATGTGTCTTGGCATGTTTCTCCTTTGATTTATCCTGTATGGAACTCTCTGGGCTTCCTGGACTTAGTTAACTATTTCCTTTCCCATATTAGGGAAATTTTCAACTATGATCTCTTCAAATATTTTCTCAGTCCCTTTATTTTTCTCTTCTTCTTCTGGAACCCCTATAATTCGAATGTTGGTGCGTTTAATGTTGTCCCAGATGTCTCTGAGACGGTCCTCGGTTCTTTTCATTCTTTTTTCTTTATTCTGCTCTGCAGTAGTTATTTCCACTATTTTATCTTCCAGGTCACTTATCCGTTTTTCTGCCTCAGTTATTCTACTATTGATCCCATCTAGAGTATTTTTCATTTCATTTATTGTGCTGTTCATCATTGCTTGTTTCATCTTTAGTTCTTCTAGGTGCTTGTAAAATGTTTCTTGCATTTTGTCTATTCTATTTCCAAGATTTTGGATCATCTTTACTATCATTATTCTGAATTCTTTTTCAGGTAAGCTGCCTATTTCCTCTTCATTTGTTAGGTTTTGTGGGTTTTTATCTTGCTCCTTCATCTGCTGTGTGTTTTTCTGTCTTCTCATGTTGCTTATCGTACTGTGTTTGAGGTCTCCTTTCTGCAGGCTGCAGGTTCGTAGTTCCCGTTGTTTTTGGTGTCTGTCCCCAGTGGCTCAGGTTGGTTCAGTGGGTTTTGTAGGCTTCCTGGTGGAGGGGACTAGTGCCTGTGTTCTGATGGATGAGACTGGATCTTGTCTTTCTGGTGGGCAGATCCACGTCTGGTGGTATGTTTAGGGGTATTTGTGGACTTATTATGATTTTAGGCAGCCTCTCTGCTAATGGGTGGGGTTGTGTTCCTGTCTTTCTAGTTGTTTGGCATAGGGTGTCCAGCACTGTAGCTTGCTGGTCGTTGAGTGAAGCTGTGTGCTGGTTTTGTGATGGAGATCTCTGGGAGATTTTCACTGTTTGATATTATGTGGAGCTGGGAGGTCTCTTGTGGACCAGTGTCCTGAAGTTGGCTCTCGACCTCAGAGGCACAGCACTGACTCCTGGCTGGAGCACCAAGAGACTTTCATCCACACCACTCACAATAAAAGGGAGAAAAATGAGAAAGAAAGAAAGAAAGAAAGAAAGAAAGAATGAAAGAAAGAGGATAAAATAAAGTTATTAAAATAAAAAATAATTATTAAGAAAAAAATTTTTTAAAAGAAAAAAAAAACCCACAAAAATGGATGGATAGAACCCTAGGACAAATGGTGAAAGCAAAGCTATACAGACAAAATCTCACACAGAAGCATACACATACACTCTCACAGAAAGAGGAAAAGGGGAAAAGATCATAAATCTTGCTCTCAAAGTCCACCTACTCAATTTGGTATGATTCGTTGTCTATTCAGGTATTCCACAGATGCAGGGTACATCAAGTTGATTATGGAGATTTAATCTGCTGCTCCTGAGGCTGCTGGGAGGGATTTCTCTTTCTCTTCTTTGTTCAGACAGTTCCCAGCGCTCACCTTTGGATTTGACCCCGCTTCTGCGTGTAGGTCATCAGAGGGCGTCTGTTCTTCACTCAGACAGGAAGGGGTTAAAGAAGCAGCTGATTCGGGGGCTCTGGCTCACTCAGTCTGGGGGGAGGGAGGGGTGCAGATGCGGGTTGAGCCTGCGGCGGCAGAGGCCGGCGGGATGTTGCACCAGCCTGAGACGAGCCGTGCGTTCTCCCAAGGAAGTTGTCCCTGGATACCGGGACCCGGGCAGTGGCGGGCTGCACAGGCTCCCCGGAAGGGAGGTGTGGAGAGTGACCTGTGCTCGCACAGAGGCTTCTTGGTGGTGGCAGCAGCAGCCTTAGCGTCTCATGGTCGTCTCTGTGGTCCGTGCTGTTAGCCACGACTCACACCCGTCTCTGGAGCTCCTTTAAGCAGCGCTCTTAATCCCCTGTCCTCACCCACCAGGAAACAAAGAGGGAAGAAAAAGTCTCTTGCCTCTTCGGCAGGTCCAGACTTTTCCCGAACTCCCTCCCGGCTAGCCGTGGTGCACTAACCCCTTCAGGCTATGTTCACGCTGCCAACCCCAGTCCTCTCCCTGCACTCTGACCAAAGCCCGAGCCTCAGCTCCCAGACCCAGCCCGTTCCGGTGGGTGAGCAGACAAGCCTGTCGGGCTGGTAGTGCTGGTCCACTGATCCTCTGTGCGGGAATCTCTCCACTTTGCCCTCCACACCCTGGTGGCTGCACTCTCCTCCACGGCTCCGTAGCTTCCCCCCTCTGCCACCCGCAGCCTCCGCCCATGAAGGGGCTTCCTAGTGTGTGGAAACCTTTCCTCCTTCACGGCTCCCTCCCACTGGTGCAGGTCCCATCCCTATTCTTTTGTCTGTGTTTATTCTTTGTTCTTTTGTCCTACCCAGGTACGTGGGGGCTTTCTTGCCTTTTGGGAGTTCTGAGGACTTCTGTCAGCGTTCAGTCGGTGTTCTGTAGGAGTTGTTCCACTTGTAGATGTATTTCTGATGTATCTGGGTAGCGTTGGAGGGCAAGAGGACCGGGGAGCCCTCAGGAAGAGAAGGAGGCGGCAGAGAATGGGCTTCCCAGGCCTCCATCTGCCACAGCTCCAACCCCTCCGGAAGGAAACCCTTGTGTGAGGAGACTCTTTCGTCACTTTAAACATATCATGCCACTCCCTTCTGGTCTTCAGGGTTTCTGCTGAAAAATCAGCTGATAGCCTTATGGAGATTCCCTTATATTGTGTCTGTTGCTTTTCCCTTATTGCTTTTAATATTTTTTCTTTGTATTTAATTTTTGTTCGTTTGATTATGTGTCTCAGCATGTTCCTCCTTGGGTTTATCCTGTATGGGACACTCTGGGTTTCCTGGATCTCGGTGACTATTTCCATATTAGGGAAGTTTTAGACTACAGTCTGTTCAAATATTTTCTGAGACACTTTCTCTTTCTCTTCTTCTGGGATCTCTATAATTCGAATGTTGGTGCATTAAAAGTTGTCTCAGAGGTCTCTGAGACTGTGCTCATTTCTTTTCATTCTTTTTTTTTTTAATTCTCTTCTGTGGCAGTGATTTCCACCATTCCATCTTCCAGCTCACGTATCCGTTCTGCCTCAGTTATTCTGCTATTGATTCCTTCTAGTTTATTTTTCATTTTAGTTATTTTATTGTTCATCTCTGTTTGTTTGTTCTTCTAGGTCTTTGTTAAACATTTCTTGTATTATCTTCTCAATCTGTGCCTCCATTCTTTTTCTGAGATCTTGGATCATCTTTACTATCATTACTCTGAATTATTTTTCAGGTAGTTTGCCTATCTCCTCTTCATTTAGTTGTTCTTATAGGTTTTTATCTTGCTTGTTCATCTGCAACATATTTCTCTGTCTTCTCATTTTGTCTAGCTTACTGTGTTTGTGGTCTCCTTTCCACAGGCTGCAGAATCGTAGATCCTCTTTCCTCTGTTGTCTGCCCCCTGGTGGGTGAGATTTGTCTAGGGGCTTGTGCAGGCTTCCTGGTGGGAGGGTCTGGTGCCTCCCCTCCTGTGAGTGGAGCTAGGTCTTGTCCCTGTGGTTGGCAGGGCAATGTCAAGGGTTGTGTTTTGGGGTGTCTGTGAGCTTAATACAACTTTAGGCAGCCTGTCTGCTGATGGGTGGGGCTGTGTTCCTGTCTTGCTGGTTGTTTGGCCTGAGATGTTCCAGCACTGGAGCCTGCTGTCTGTTGGGTGGGGCCAGCTCTTGGTGTAGAGGTGGGTACCTCTGGGAGAGCTCACAGTGATTAATATTCCCTGGGGCCTCCACTACCTATCTCCTTGCCGCCACAGTGAGCTACATACAGCTAACCCCGCCTCTCTAGGAGATGCTCCAAGACCCCTAGGTAGGTCTAGACCTGTGTTCCTATGGAAGTACTGCTTTTTGCTGGGTTCCACTGTACATGAGGCCTTGTGTGTGCTCTCCAAGAGGAAATGTCCCTGTGTAGCCTGCATCTGCATGGGGTTAATTTTTTTTTTTTTTTTTTTGGTCAAGGGCTCTTTTTAGTATGGATGACTGCCACCTCTTTCCTCAGTGTGTGCTGGTCATTTTTCCCTTGATAGGGTGTTTGATTGGTGTCTTGGTGACCAGAGCCTACCCTGGATATTGAGTGGGGCCTCCCCTTTGCTGTGTGGTTGTCACTGCCCTGTCAGGGACAGTGTCTTCTCCTTAGTTTTTGGAGTAGTGGCCCCCAGTTCTGTTTCTTTACTGTGTTTCTGATCTGCGTTGCAAGGTAGGTGGGATTGGAGCACTCCCACTGGGAGAGAAGGCACTGAGAATTCTTCCTCTGGAGCTGTTCAACTGTGTGTGTGCTCTGTTGTGTCTCCTTTCACCCATTGTGCTGGCTCACAAAGTACACTGTTGTTGGGACTGGTCTCAGTCCTTTCACCATGGGTATGCTGGCAATTGGCTCTGGTGTCTCTCAGGCACTCTTTCACCAGGCCACCAGTGCAGAATCACTGTGGTCAGGTCCCAGGACTGCAGTAATCATGTACCTGGACCTGCTATGGGAGCTATTGAAGTAGCTCAAATTCTGGCCTGACCCAACCCCCATGTGTACATGCCCACAAATCCCACATCTGCTAAAGCCAGACCTATCTCAGCTGCAGGAGCACTTGTCTGTTCGGATGTTGTGCAGGTGCTGAATTTAGGAAGCCTTTAGCAGAGTTATAACTCTACCATTCACACTGGTGGGAGGAGAGATTTCAGCTCTCCTTCCTTAGTCACACCACCTCTGGGACTCAGCTGTGGTTTCAGTCTCACCTCTGCATGTGGGCCACCCACTGGCATCTGCTCCAAAGTCTACCAGAGCACACAAGCTTGTCAAGTGGGAGGGAGCTGCAAAGGCGATGGGGCAAGCGGGCTGCCCAGGAAGGAGGGAGCAGAGGCAGAAATCGGAGCTAGCATGTTGCCCAGGTGGGGAGGGGCAGAGGCGTAGGTCGTGTAAGCCTACTCCTGCGGGGCCCCTCCCTAGTGCCCGTGGAGGCAGGGGTCAGCACCTGAGGGCAGAAGCTGCAATGGTGACCCCACCCTTTGCACCTCACACAACAATGGTGCTTTGCTTCTCTGGTGGTCCGGGCTTCTTCCATGAGCACTCCTGTTTGCAGATTTCCTTACTCCCGTCCCCTCAGGCTGTCTCTTCACAGCCAACAGCAGTCCCTTCCCCATGTCTGCTCTCCAAACCCCACGTTCCAGCACCCATCCCCCTTGTGCACTGGCAGACACCCATCTCAGCCTAGGGTGTGCAGAGCTAGATGGCACAGACCATCTGTGTAGGTCTTACTCTGTCTTGCCTGCCACATACCGGTTGCTGTGCTCTCCTCCAAGCCCCCGAAGCTCCCCTTCTGTCCCAGCTGATCTCCTCACCAGTGAGGGGCCTTCCCCAGATGCAGAAACTTCTCCTCTTCTTTAGTTCTCCCCCAACCAGGGGTGCAGGTCCCATTCCACTTCCTTTCCTCTTCCTTTTCCCTTCTTTCTTTTGGCCTACCTGGTTATGTGGGGATATTTCTTGACCTTTTAGGTGTCTGAGGTCCTCTGCTAGTGTTCAGCATGTGCTCTGTGAGAATAGTTCCATATGTAGATGTATTCTTGCTGCATTTGTGGGGAGAGATGAACTCCATATCCTCCTACTCCTCCACCATCTTGACCTCCCTCTTTGCCATTTTAATGTGTCTTGGTGGTGTCCTCTTTGGGTTGAGCCTGTTTGGGACTCTGTGCTTTCTAGACCTGGGTGCCTGTTTCCTTTCCCAAGTTAGGTAAGTTTTCAGCTATGATGTCTCCAATATGTTCCCTGTACATTCGTCTCTCTCTCTCTCTCTCTCTCTCTCTCTCTCTCTCTCTCTCTCTCT